>NC_056481.1:18742802-19342802 GCF_008729295.1 Plectropomus leopardus | reverse complement strand
AAAGTACGGAAAAATAACCTCCAAACAAACAAAAAAAAAAAAAAAAAAAAAAAAAAGATTTGGTGAAGCACTTGCACTGCTCAGACAGGCAGTGTGTCTCAGGCGTAGGAAGACAGAGGCCAGTAAAGTTAAACTCACATGCTGCTGCCTGTCAGAGAGGATCTTCCAGAGGCGAGGGAAGAGCTGCACCCAGGTCTTCTCAGCCAGCGGTGTGGAGATGTGACAGAGCTGGACCAGAGCATTCAGAAGAGCACCCGTCTAAAACAGAACAGAGACAAAATAATGAGAGCTGCTGTGGTTCTGAATCCTTGTGTTCAGGATCTACTATCCTACAGGGTGGTCAACTGCATTTAACAGATGTCTCAAGTCAAAGTCAGTTTCTCATTTGATGGCTAGAATGAAAAAAAAAAACAACTTAAAAATATTTGGAAATATGATAAACTTATATATCTCTAACAGTGCATTCTCTAACATCGCCATGTGATAATTAGACTCATTTTGTTAGAAATAGAATTTCCTAACAGCTCTGTTAAAGATCAGTTCCCCCACTATGAACTGAGAGACAGAAAGATCAGCCTCACCTTGACCTCCCGCAGAGAGTCCAGGAACTTGTCATGGCGGTTTGTAAGCATGTGCAGCTGGTTTCCTGCGTCTCTCTCCGCCTGCTCCTTCGTCTTGGGGATGGCTGTCTGGTCACCTGGTGCTAACTCGATGTCTATCTCCACATCCTGCCACAAGAGAAGAAGACAATCATCAACATTCACACTACGCGTTAAATGACGTTCGGGGTAATTTTTTGGACTTTCACTCTTTCTCATGACATACTCCTAATGAGACAAATTGCTAAGAGAGCATGTCTTGGGATGCTTTGTGCTGTTTTGTGTGTCTGTGTTTCCCACCTCTTCCTTGGTCTCACTGTTCTCTCTCTCCCGTGGCTCCTGCTTGACATGCGTAGCCATGGCGAAGGCAGCACGGTCATGGCTGTCCGCCAGGTTGATGACGTTGGTGATAGATGGCAGCATGGACCCCTGGCAGCTGGTGCCGATGATGGTGTTTCGTTCACACACTGCCAGCAGCAGCTACAGATCAGTGACAGTACATGACACGGTAAGTGACGGACATATAGACAGACTTGTTTTATTTGTGATGTTGGAGAGAACGCTTGAACAGGAGGATGAGAGATGGCGCTGTGCTATTTACCTCGATGCACTGTTTGATCCAGAAGTGGCTGCCCATGGCCTCCCAGTTCTGAGAGCAGCAAATGTAAAGCAGCCTCTCGTAGACGCGCCGCTTCATGGAGGCGTCAAACACCTCAAAGAACTTGGCTCGGATCAGAGGTTGCGTGCAGCGAAGCCCCGACAGGAAGGCTGGCTCCAGCTTGGATGTGATGTCACTTCCTGAAAGGCTCTCGTCCCTAAAAAACACAATGTACAAAACACAGAGCTCATATCCCGACTCTTTGCCATTTAACGTACATGACTCATGACGGCAGAACATTTTATTGATGTTAAAACATTTACTACACCCAGAACATCAGCTGGAACTGACAAGAGTCACATGTGGATGCAAGAGCCCATACTGCAGGAAGACAGATGTGACAATATCTAACAAAGCTATAAAGTACACCATGACATAAGTCCCACTCATATGACGTTGTGGTTTGTCGCCTTGCACAAGTCGCTTGAGAAATGTAAGTATTCATGTTGTGTAACTTTCATAAAAATGCAGCTGCACTTCCAATTATCCTGTGACGCACAAAGAGAATAGCAGCAATGTACACCCATACTCACAGGCACGTCTCTGTAAAAACATTCAGATAAGTTGACGTTGCATTGTTTTTACTTTTATTCACTGCATTTAATTTATTATATCACTAAATATCAGAAAAATATGATTTTGAGTTTCTTCACTGTTACATTTTCATTAATGTCTGAAGAAATTATCACAAAAATTGTCAAAATAATCAAAAGGTTACAACAAAAGTAAGTAATATTTACAGCTATTTTTTCTGGTATTTCTGTATAACTGTAAACACAGGCCATGCCTGAAATCATTTACAACTCACTACTCACTATGTAGGAAGTTCCATGTAGAGGACTATATGGTGAGCTCATCAGCAAAATAAAAAACACTTTAAAACACTACTTGGGTCATTTTTGCACTGTTAGTTATGTCAATGCTATAACACAGTTAAAAAATGTCAGGTCACAGCAGTTGGTGGATCATCCACAATAAATACTGACATGCATTTTTGCGCTAAACATATGATAATTTATTTTTATTTTCCCCAAATTAATAAATACAAAGTGCTTTCTGGCCGATTGTGTTGTGATGCCCTGCTCAAATTAAATGTCTTATTCTTTTGTTGCACTTTACAAATTTGCATTGTGCCTGTTGTCATAATTAAAAACAAACTACACTCCCAATAAAAATACTTCTTATCAATACTTTGTTATAAAACAGCTTTTCGTGTTCTGTGTAAATGCCACCCAATATCAGTCTTTATTTGCATTCTATCAATCATTGAAATATTTGTAAACACAGGTTGCAATTGTGCTGCTCTTTCTTCTCGTCCTTCTGCAATTTGACCTTCAGCGCATTCATGATAGTACATAGTGCTTGGTTAGAAACCATAAGGTTTATACTACTTTTCAAAATGCATTGCTGTGATATTTTGAGTCCACTATAACGGACTCAGAAGCTCATTTGATGAGTGACTCTGGATGCCTCAGTGTTTTTCTGAATTACTCAAAGGTCCTTTTGTTCCACAACCGTCAGATTTTTTTTAATAAACACTTTAAGATGCGGTCTCAGCTGTTGATTATGTCTCAAATGGCTTTTTATGGTGTTATTTTTGTTGCATCGTGCATTTATATTTATTGTGTACTGTGAATGTACTGTGTACACTGTGTTGTCTGTACGAGTTGTGAGTTCTCCCATTGGGGATCACTAAAGCTTTCTAATCTAATCTAAGATATCACATTTCTCACACATTCGGACTGCACTACAGAAAATGCACTGTATAGTGGACTACATAATGAGTAGTCAATGATTTTGCACGGAGCCATAATCACACAGAATTAGCAGAATACAGTCTTGCTTGGGATTATTCACACAGTTGGCAGGCAGCTATGCTTGTGAACATATTACAAAAGGGGAAAATGACCTGATAGAAACATTCAAACACAGCATGGTGCCAGCATGTTCAAACTAATGGCCCTGTCATGGAACACTGAGGATCAGTGAAGTATTGAGAGATGGCACTTAACAGTGAATATCTGGTGAAATTAAGCATCTTTGATGTGGTTCCTCCACTGTTAGTGAAGCACTTAACACTTAAATACCAAATGTCATCATTACTACATCATCCTGCTGCACTAAATGGGCCTTGTGGGTCTGATTCACATCACAGGAGGAGACGGGGAAGGTGGGATAAAAGCAACAACAGAGGAGAGGACGCTGCCACAGCTGCATATAATCACACATTGTTCTACACAGCTGCTTTATCCTTCCATTATCATTACTGGCTGTCCATCACGGCTTCACTGCTCATTTTAAATCATCTGAAATGCACAGCAGATGGGATGGAGGGATGCAGGCTACATTTGGCTGATTAAATGTGTGTGTGTGAGGCTGAGAGACAGAGAGAGCAGTGGTTTGATGAATAGCGGGCAGTAGGACAGCCTCTGCCCTCTGGTCCCCACCTGCTGAGTGTCCTGTCAGGGGTCGGCTGAGTCCTGACACCACTGCAGCCCTGTGAAACATCCTGGCACATTATCTATCTCCATCACTACCTACAGTCTCTCTGACCCTGTTTGTACAACGCCTTACTCCAGCTCTAAACCTTTATTGTATTTATAGCTAAAAGTTACACCTCCAACCATCTACCATCTTCCTCTATCCTGACTGTGATCCTGCTACAAACTCCTCCTCCTTGCCTCCATTTCCTGTGCTCTTTGACCCAACCTCCTGCGTCTTTCCCCACCTCAACCTCCTGACCTTCATCCTTCCCGTTAAGATGGATGCAAGGGCGGCGCAGCGGCATCGGCACGGCCATTTGGCCATGTGATGAATGGCGGTAATTACCTGTAGACGTAATTAACGAGGTCCAGGAACTGGGCGTTTAACTCAAGTTCATCGGGGAAACGCTTCTCTATGTAGGTCATCATCTTCACCAGCAGGATGGACTTCTCTCGGAGGTTGGGCATCTGGAGGGAGGGGGGCAGGAGGGTGAATAGAGGGCAAGGGCATTGAAAAGTGAAGCGACAGAGGACGGGGGGGGGGGGGGGTCTATTCTGTTTTGTGCTTGTTCTTTTAAAAGAAAATAGAGACACTTCCCATCTCTCTGGTTTTTATGCTAATGTTAACGGGATTTAGAAAAAGTGCTTTGCTTGTTGTTTGTCCGAAGGGTTTCACGCCTTTTAAAATGCACTCTGCTGATTCAGATTCACACCTGTTATTATCTAAGAAATAATGCGCTGATCTGCTGAATCATTATTTGTATTTGAAAATTATATATTGAAACAAAACCTCCTTTAGTTACCTGATTGGCAGCCATGGGAGAATTGTTTTTCACCCACTCTTCCACGATCTTGACAACGGCTCTGAGGATTTTGGGGTCAGGTGACTTCTCGATCAGCGAGGTGAGGATGACCTGGATGAAGTTCTTCCTCATTTCCATGCTCATGACAGACAGTCGTGTCTTCACCAAGTCGAGACTCAACATGACCAGCTCACTAGTCACTGTGGGAACAGAGAGGATGATGGTCAGAAGCAGCACTGAGACAAACAAGAAACAGAGGGTAATTATTTTTTAGTAATTTTACTATTAAAGCTAGAGAAGTTACCTTTTTTCAGCAAAAACTTTTTTCCAAAAAATTTTAATTGTATTTTGAAAGCATTACACAATCATGTTTATCTGCCTCCAAATAGCACTCATAATGGCATTCAAGAATTATGAAAACAACCAATCAGAGCTGAGGAGTCTCTAAGTCTCTAAAGGCCCACTTGCCGCATTTTTTGCACCCTAAAATCCAATGTTTAATGTTCCCAGGCGTCCTAAGATTAACATTTCAGCTTTTGGAACACAGCAGCACGCACCACACGTCATTTGATGAGAACTAACCAATCACTGCCAGCACATATGTTCTCTTCTTCATTAAATATAAGTCTGTGATAAATATGGAGAGGTTGAACATTTTAATGCAGGGATTCCCACAGCTTCATGTGTGCCAGTCTGTATTTTAGGCCCAATACACACTTAAAAACAAAGCCAGAAGATCAGCTCTGCACTCGGGATTTCTGGTTAGTAGGCTATGATACGGTATTGGTCATGGTTGCTTGGCAATCTCAGACGCAATCTGCCTTTGTGTGCTTGAAAGTTGGCACAGAGTAGATGCAAGAGTAGCACCCAGCTCATGACCTTGCATTTTCCAGGTGGTGAAAGACGTGGCATGTGTCCCAGCCTTAAGGCAGCAGTCAATCATGTCAATCTGTCTTCATGGACTGCAGTTAATCAGTCGAACTAGGCAGCGCTGATCAAAAATGACTCAAGATTCTGTTACTATATTGACTATTTCTCTCCTCAAATGTTTTCACAAACATTTTATTTTTTAGTTGTAACATAAGAAAGTTTGTGACCCTGCCAGTGGGCGGTGCTTTGTTTTGAATTGACTGTATCCCACATGGTGGCTGTGTCACAAACTTTCTCGTGGTACAACTGCCATGATTCACATGATTGTCAGGTGCTCTCTTTGAAAATAGCCTGCGATTGGCCAAAGTCTCTCATCAAAGGCTAAAATTTAGAAAACAAAAGTCTAGTGGTCTCTCCAACCACATGAATCACAACATACTCAAACTGCCTCCCTGTGCTTTAACATTGATGGGAAGTATTTGTTGACATTTAAGGATAAATTAAGCTTTTGCAAGGATAAGGGTTAAGGGTTAAAAGAATTAAAAGTTAAGTCTTTTTTAATATCAGCAAACAATGACCACATAGAAAGATTTTTTTTCCTGTTATACTACACTGAAAGAGCTGTTACAGGAAGTCTGACCTTGTGTCCTTTTTTCTTAAGAGCCAAGCCGGCCTCAAGCAATTTTACGCTCACATTACCAGCTCAGCATATATACTGTGTGATAGCAACCAAAATACAACTTCAGTTTCAATAGAATCTGGGTGGAATATAAGATGATAAGATTATTGTGGTCAGATAACCTTTGGTCTCAGTGACTCTAACTGCTTCTGGTGGAGGGTAAATGTCGTTGTTTCCAGATACAGTCATTAGGAGCACATTTAAAGCACAGATAGTATCTTACAGCCATTACCACCCAACATCAGGAACTATGTACCACCTGACTTCTATAAATCCGGTAAAGACACAGAACGGGGAGGAGCCTCGGTGAACTCTGTAACGGTCATGTGAAACAGGTAAACTGCTCTCTTTAACCTCGCTGTCTGATGTACAGGGCAAGCTGTCAGACAGTGTCTACTCTTTAAACCTACAGCAGAACAGCACAAGGTGACCATCTGTTTGCTTTGTCCGCAGAGAGACAATACAGGGTGGAACCAGAGCTGAGGAACATTCCCTGTGAAAGCAGACTATCTGCACAGAGGATCTCCCCCAAACACAACACAGCTACTCAAAACACAGCTGGGGTCGGTGATGGAGAACTTTTGATATACCGATCTTTGTGTGGAACAAGGCTCTGCTCAGATACCTGAGATCTTTGAGGAAGGTCACCACACCAATATGCAGGTGTGTTCAGCTGACCTCACACAAAGACAGCTCCTTGTTGAATCAGGGTTGGATAAAGTGCACACACTAGCCCTCTTGATAATGTCAGCAGGCTGTAACCGCAGCCTGCACAACAAGTTCAGCTGATGTCTGAGGAGGATCTTACGGTGACTCAGGTGCTGTGAACTCAACAACTGGGTTGAAAAACTGAGCCACAGAGAAAGAGATACTTTGCCTGGTTCCTGACCTTTGATTCCGCCCACCTCACGGATTTCGACTGATTCTGGTCTGGCATCATGACGTGAAACAGCAGTATCTTGGTTAAAATAAAAAACAACAAAGAAACAAAAAACCAAAACACAAACAAACAAACAAACAAACAAAAAAAAAAAAAAAAAGAAAAAAAAAAAAAAAAAAACAAGCAGCCATAATTGTAATTTCAGCTTGCTGAGATACATGGTGGGAGGAGCTAAATGGTGTACAATCACTGTTACACATCAGCGCATAGTAGAGCTGCGTTACGTCGACAGCTTCAGAAAATTAATTTATGTTGAAGGTTATCCGCAGAAGATTACAGTCCATTATTGGCCACAATAAACACAATTCCACAATTGTTCCAAAACATTCAATGATTTTTACTATTTCCATGACTTTTCCAGGCCTGGAAAATGTGATAGTAAAATTCCATAACATTTTAAGGATTTTATGACAGTGGGAACCCTGAATTTCAGGTATACTTTAAGTGTGTGTGTGTGTGTGTGTGTGTGTGTGTGTGTGTGTGTATCTGTTATGGCTGCACCTGGCATTAATTCATGTGCGTGTACCTGTGTTGGTTTCGGTGACCCCGGGGTTGGCCTGCTGGGGGCTCAGGTGTTCCCGCACCATCTTTTGCAGTGAGCGCATGAACACGGAGATGAGGCGGTCGATGTAGCTGGCGTTGTAACTGCAGGCTGACTTCAGGATCATCAGTGTTCCTGGATGCAAATGAAGGAGGGGATCAGAGATAAAGGGAAAAATAAATGCGAAACCTTAGCTTGACCTCTAACAGACACACACATGCACTCAGCATTCAGTTTTCTCACACAAGGACTGTTTTTACTTTTTCTGAGGGAATCTAACCAAAGTTTGTCACAGTGGCAGGGATATAGTAGGTTTGAGTGATGTCCCTGTGTTGCTGCTCCCCTGAGGGGAGACAAATGCTAAAATGTCACCCCCCATCACATCAGCGCTGCCTCCCCGTGACAGCAGGATACCAAATGCTTTTTATTGACCACTACTGCCATTTTGGGACAGCGTATAAAATAGCATTACCTTTAGAGCGCTCTCCAGCAGCCATTTGTCACCTTGAGGGCCCTTTATTTTGGAAAGCTGCTGCATATTTCAAATCAAAGAAAAAAATCGAATAACTGTCTGTGACATCTGGGAGGGTAACAGTAACGTTTGAACAGGGAGGGTGGCCAAAAGCAGCAATCTTTCCCGAGACAACCTTTCCTAAACCTCTGGACTGTGGCCTCCGTTTAAACAGACCAGATGTTAGCTCGAGCGGCAGGGCTTATCAGCTTGCATTTTAACGACCCACTCATCGGCTTAATGGCTAAAAGTGACTGAGGTGGTTTTGTCAGTACAGAGTGTGAAAAATATTAAAAACACAACAACAAGGTGAGAGCAAGAGAGGGCACGGAGAGGGACACATGAGGAGAAGAGCTGAAGGTCTTACCAAATAGCTGAGTGGGGTTGGTGTTGCTTGTAGCCTTTTCATAGTTGGTGAGTCCCTCATAAATGACCTTGCCCACAGCAGCATACAGACACTCCAGTTCCTCATACTTAGATGCCACCGTTGATGTGCCTGCAGGGAGAGATCAGTGTTTGTTTCAGACAAAGAAAAGCTGACAATCTGAATTAATGTCCTGCTTTTAGCACATGGCAGGACAAAAGCAAATGTAAAGATTGAAGCATCAATCAACAAAGCAATGGTCCAAATGTTTTGGCACATCTTCAATGAGCACAGAAGGGACAGAGCCATTTCTCACACAACTCAGACACGCAGTGATCTTCTTCATGTTTTTATGAGTGTAGCTGGCCTGTTCCAGTGAGAATTTAGGCATTCAAGGGAAACGTCAGATCTTCTAAAGTGACGTCGTATGAGGTTCATATCCATAGTCAGCGTATTACCTACAGTAGATTTCAGTATTGAGAGGCAGGCTGCAGTACACATTCGCAAGCTAAACAAGGCACTGCTGTAGACAGGGGTCAACAATAAGGGTGATTTTTCTTTTTCTTTTCTTTGATGATATAACATAATTATTGTCAAGAAATTGATTAAATTAAATTAATTTATATGTATCTAGTATCTATTGTAATTCGGAAACTATTGTAATTGAAAACCCTGATAAAAGTATTCTTAAGAAAAAACAAGCAAACAAAAGAAAAAAACCCACAGAAACTAACTAGCTGATCAAAGTGCAGGAGCTTAACAGCTCCTGCATTCAGCGAGCTAAAATTACTGTTTTTCTTCATGAAGTCTGGTGGCTTTTGACAAGAGCATAGATGGGAAACTGTAACCATTAATGGCTTCAATTCCCCATCAGAAGGGCTGTCTGCGTTAAGTTAAAGCAGTCAAAAAATATTCTATGTTTAGCATACACTTGAGCTTTTACAGATATTGGCTATGATACATTTTGTTGCTTCCCAAATTCACAGCAGTACATAGCTTTGCTTTTGTGTCATTAATCCACCCCGCCTCTCCAAAGTGGGGGCATGCCGACTGACATCTACTGTAGGTAATACAATGACTGTGGATAAGTACTTCAAAAGATCTGAACAATTCATGTAATCAGTGGAGACTTACTGGGCTCAGTGGGGAAGATGCTCATCAGACGAGAGAGCAGAGAGTGGACAGCCCGCAGAACTTTAGTGTTGCCGCAGGTCATGCATGCAGCGATGCCCCGCTGGAGGGGTTTAAAATGAGCCAGGATGGCTGGAGACTGAAGCACCGTCAGCAGGAAGCAGAGAATCTCCAGACCAGTGCAGATGTTGGAGATGTTTGCCTGAGCTGGCTGCTCCTGAGGGACAGGGAGGAGAACAGTGAAACCAGGAGGTCAGTGGAGGAAAACAAGTGTGTGCATCAACCAAGTAGTCATGCAGAAGTCTCATCCTTTTATATACAGAAATATTAAGCACCTATTGTGTTTCTTAATAAATGTGACTTCCATATCAAGGAAAAATGTCTTTTTCAACGTCAGTATTTGGCCCTAAACATAAGCAAGAAAAACTGCAAATTCAGTCGCTTGATTGTTTTTTTCTCCATACAAATTCCAGAAAACTGCAGAATCAATAATCTACACACAGAGGTATTTCTCAAACAAAAGAGCCGAGGATACGTGATGGCTGCTAAACTGAAGATCAATGGGCAACATCGGCTCCTAATTTTGTCTAAATTGCAATCAAGGTTTACACCGATGGCAGGGCCAAGAGGATAATCTGGGACAGATCCATAGCACTAATCTGGCCTAATGAACAAGGTGACTCCTGTGATAAGGCCTCTGGTAGATATTAGGCCGGTATTGATTTGGCACTGTATTAACAGGATGGGACCTGGTCTCTAGAGCCATGCAGATAGAAAGCATGTGCATAGATGTTTGCCCCTCCTCATCTGCCCTCTCACGCCACTCCTTCTGACTCTTAATCACTGCCATGGCAGTACAATGAGATGATAAAAGGTAATCCGATTTGGAGCATTGTTCATTAGTCTGAGTAAGACGGCTCTGCAGGTAGAGCATGCTCCCTAGGGGGAAAGGGCCGTGTATGTGCATCTGCATAAGACCTACAGAAAGCCTTGTTTGTCAGACCGTCCCCACGGGATCTGCAGGGGTTGATTATGTGTGTGTGTGTGTGTGTGTGTGTGTGTGTGTGTGTGTGTGTGTGTGTGTGTGTGTGTGGGTGCGTGCGTGCGTGCGTGCGTGCGTGCGTGCGTGCGCAGAGAGAAAGGCCAATGCAGTGATCCCCAAAAGGGAACAAAGGAAGTACGTGACAATCGCCGGCGCATGGCGATAACCTTGTCTGAATGGTGGCACTGAATCAGACCAGAGAGATGAGTAGAGGAGAGGAGAAAGAAGAGAAGCTGTGATAAGAGGCTGAAGAGAAAAGAAGAGATGAGAGGAGGAAGACTCAGAGGAGAAGGCGAGGAGAGATGCAGAGAAGCAAGTATGGAGAGGGGTGGCACAGGCCGACCCGGATAGACTCCCGTTATCTCTCCACTGTCATTATTTTGTCATTATGGCAGCTGGTGCCTCACTTCATGTCTTACTGATAACAGACAAAGGACTGAGGCGTTAGAGCAAACACTAAGACAGAGCTTAAGCAGAAACTTCTGCAGTCTCTGGAAAACAGTTATCCTTTACTGTTTGATGACTAAATATTTTACATTTTGCCTAAAACACTGTTGATGATGTGCACGTGCACGAGCAACTTCAAATAATCCGTGACACGCTCACATAAACAAATACTGTTAGTGGGGATTAATGCAAAGAGCAAAAAGTAGTCCCCTTGCAACATAGGAAAGGCTAGACACTTTGAGAAAGGAAATATCCAAGAAAAAGCCATTGCAGGTCTTAATACAGTGATTGACAATTGATCCATGGGAAATGCAGCACAGAAAGTAAGCAGTAACGACAGTTTAAGAGGGGTGTAACAATCCATCATTCTGGATCGATGTTTCGAAACAATGATCAACAATCAAATGCCAATGATGCAAACTGAAAACAGTGATCTTTTGATCGATCCATCATCTTGAGGATACACCTTTGTTTTGAAATTTTGTGTTACCATCAACAAGCAACAGGCAGATAATGCCAAGCAGCCAAGAGAAAGACAATGCAGAGAATGTTATTTACTTGACATAAATCAGCAGAGTGTATTTTCTGAAGAAATATGGATCAATAGATGTAAGCAATGTTGTTAGGAGATAAACTACAATGTACCTGCCTGGACAAGCATCTCACTCAATTAATTTTTCGCTATAGCAACATTAGCTGCTGTTTTCAACAATATTTGCTGAAAAAACATGCATGCAGGCTGAAATTCAACTGTGTTGTTCTGTCAGGAGATACAGTGACTTTAACCAACAGTGAGTAAAAAAAAAAGAAGAATAAAACATGTTTATTAAATAAGGTATGAAAGAAAATAATCACTAGCCCACACAGCTTAGCACCAAAACTGTCACCAACACAAGCATGAATGCAGCTTTACAAAACAGATGATGCATGTACAGTACAGTGACCGAGGCGTCCTGACACCCATCTTACCACAGTCATGAGCAGCTTGTCAAACCACTGCAGCTTGAGCTCGGCACGAGGCCACATATCCGGTCTGAGGGCCGACTTCATGAGGCTCACACAGCGACGGGACAACAGCTCCCCCGGAGACCCTGCCACATTGGTGCTGTCATTCACCTACACAGGAGAGGAGTCTTAGTATCATCATCATCATCATCAATGACAACAAGTCTTCATCTTCATAATAACAATGATGTACTGACAAGGTGAGAAATCACACAGGGCAAAAAGAGACAAGGACTGTCAGCATATATTAGCCCTTTTACACTGCCTGTTCAGTATTGCACCATTATTCCACCTTGCAGTTCTTTACAAAAGGTATAATCACGGAATGGGGGGACAAACTTAGCTTGCCTTTGACTGGGTTTCCTCACATTTTCATAGACACAAACTTTTCCATGCCTTCTCAAGGACCCCAAACATTTTTTCTTCTTGCCAAAGTTGGCTAGCATTTTTAAACCATATCAGATTCAAAGTTTTATTAAAACATAATTTCAGCTAGCTGACATACATGAAGGGAGAGATGGAATTCAGGGAGACTGAAGAAACGTATGTGATGTCAAACAAAACTTGACACAGATCAATGCATATTAGGGCTACGATAAGTCGACAGCTATTGGAAATTAAGTTACCATTACCTTAAGGTTAGTTATGTTTATGTGACCCACCGCAGGAGATTTAAAGAGAAGCTAGCAGCTATTAGCAGCTGACTCAAAGAAGAAGAGCAGCGGCCCTAAAAGTTCACAAATGGTAAAAACAATTAGGTCCAGGGGCTTTTTACCCTCTGATCAGAGGACGAGATCAGCTGCCGTATAACATGGACGCTACATGATTTTTACTGATATGTTAAGTCATTGTTATTGTTTAATAAAAAGCTGCTGAAAGCATGTTATATGTCACAATAGAGGCGGATGCTATTTTATTAAATGTCACACCTCGTTTTGCCCTCGACAATGCTAGCAAGCTGTCTAAAATCACACTCTGGAGCGACATGAAGCTGCCGTTCTTTGGCTCTGTGTGAAAATGCAAAGGAGGCGTATAGAGGAAACTTCATAGCAGCTCTATAGTGCTATCTCTGTGGAAGAAGGCCTAATGCAATATCATTCATGCAGCTAGAGTTCAACAGTGGCACAGCCAGGAAAGAGAGTGTCCTGCAGGAGCATCTTTAAGCAGAACAATCATCTGTAGGTGTAGTGTTCTGAGGTTGATGCTAATCCTCAGGGGGGCAGTAAAATGATACATTTTTTTCTGTAGGGATCAATTTACTGATATCATGTGGAATACAAAGAGAAGATTATGCTTCTTATGAGTGCTCAGTGAACAGTGAGCGGTCATATTCAGCAGAGATGGTTGGATGAACAGTGAGAATGGAGCCTGGCCCAAAAAAGAAAGTAGGAAAAGTCAAGGTGAGTGAAATCTCTACAGCCTATTTCAAGCTGCTAACCAAGGTCATTAATGCCTCTAGACCAGGGGACAGCTGTGTGTACGTGTATATGTATGTATGTGTGTGTGTGTGTGTGTGTGTGTGTGTGTGTAAGAAGGACAGCCACCAGGTGTGTCCTACCTTCACCACAGAGGGTTGAGGACAGTTGTGTCCTACCTGGCAGGCACTATGAAGAGCAGAACTGAACCTGGTGTGTGTGTGACAAAACAAGAGATGGAGTACGGTGTGTGTGCGTGTGTGTGTTACCTGGCATGCAATCCTGATGAGGAAGTTGACCACAGTGTCTGTATGTTGTTTCTCGACAGGTTTTGTGAGCATGGTCTCTGTTCCCGGCATGGACTGGCTGCGACCAAACACCTAAAAACACACACAAACACATTTAATATTCCAGGTCATTTTGTTTGAATGCAGGGAAATGTCAGGTTTTATAACCAAAGAAACTAAACAGACTTCACAATCCAACTGTGTGACAGCAGTGTAAAGCTGTGCAAAGTCCCAGTTAGTGAGAAGGGAATATAAAAGAACCTGCATAGTGTCATGTTTTTTGTCTGCAGTGCTTACAGTGAAGAGAACTATTATGGTCTGAAAATGATCCTGACAGCTGTCTGAGCAATTAACATTTCATCATTTCAAGCAGCAACAAATGCTGCTGTTTTTCTCCTGACATCAAGTAAAAGAAGCTGGAGATGACACACTGTCATTAAATCTGGAACTAAGACTTGTGCTTACAAAAAGAACAACAGCATAAAAAAGTATTTAAGAGATTTTTGCAGAGGCAGTCAAAATTTTGATACTTTTGTTATGTTGCTTTCAAAAAAAAATAAATGTGGGGGGCTATATTTTTACAGAATTTTATAATAAAAATTGAATGAGCTGTATAATGTGGAATATCGTGGAATTTGCTAAAATGCAGATGACTTTTCCCTTTAATTATATGTGTTTCTTCACAGCCTTTAAAAGTTAAAAATCTTCTTCACAGACACCACCCGTTTCCTGTATCTAGGATACAAACTTCTTCCATCAGGTAGACACTACAGGGTCCCAATTAAATACAGGAAGGGAAACTGGAACAGGTAAAAGAAACTCTTTCAACCCTCTGCACGTGAATCTCCTAAACTCAGGACACAAGGAGGGTGTAAAAACCAAAGCTGATCGCCAACCCCCCAGTCAGTCATTTTCTGTAACCGCTTGTCCTCGTAAGGGTCGCGGGGGGGGGGGGGGGGGGGGGCCAATCCCCGGTGTCCTCGGGCGAGGCGGGGTACACCCTGGACAGGTTGCCAGACTATCGCAGGGCCGCCAACCCCCCATCCCTCCCAAAAAACAAAAAACAGCAACATGCAAATAAACACCACAACTCACCTCAGTTTTTTTAAACAATGCTGTGAAATCAGACATTTTGGGCAGCATTGGGCCGCAACAACCCCCCCCCTTACTGAACTGAATTAATGTTTTATTCATCCACTACATGATGAGAGACACTTTGTGATGACACAATGCTTCAATTGTAAAACACAGAATACAGATAAATTTGAAAAACAGAAAACAACATTTTATTTGTGAATAAATAAAAAACCTTTCATTGGGCTCAGGAGGATTAATTTGATCTCTTTGAGATCATGTGTGGTTCTAATTTATTTAACAGATGGGGACAAGAGAAATGTCACTGTACAGCAGGCGAGGCGAATAAATAAACCCTAAATGTATTATAGATCGACCACAGTTTAATTCAACAACTTAGATTTTGAACCGCCACTTCTTCTCAGAGTGTGAAGACAACAGATCACAGACAACATGAAACAGACGTTGGGAAAAATGGATTAAGGCAACAACTACAACAGGCGTGCTGTCACCTCCTGTTGGCAGTTTTAGTCTCAGACAGATGTAAAAATGGCTGTTTGATCAAAGTGTCTTCCCCAGCGTTCTCCTATCACTAAGAGAAGTGAGGAACGCAGAGACACAAAGCCACAATTGTGAAGTGAAGACTATGCAGTTGCTCGTTTTGGAGCAGAGATTTGATTCGACTTGCTTGGTTTGGCCAGGGCCAAACATTATTTCATAAATCAAGTTGGGTTCGTTTTTTTTCTCAAATGCAGGCCTTATAGTCTGTGTAACATCATGAATAATGTATTGGCCCATCCCGACTCCCACCTTTCATTAATGAGAAGAAATGTTAAAAAATATTTTTAATATATATTTATAGAGCATATGACAGTTTTTTTTGGCTGAGATGAACATTCAGGAGGAGAGGGTGCATGTAAAGGGATTGTGTCACAAACATCTATTATGGCATTGAAAAGACTTTCACTGACTTAAGCCTGTACTACATGTTTTAATAATGAAAGTTTTAAATGTATTTTTTGCAGTGGAAATTCTGTTTTTTAATTGGGCTCTGGCTCAAATCTGCTTCCATGGTTAGACAGAAACTGTGAAGGTTCATGTGAGGTTGGGCCTCATTTTTTGAGTCTGCTCTATTTTGGAGGGATGAAAGAGATAACACAGATAATTAAGTGATAGAATGTATGACTGGGGACCCATCACTGTTTGATGGTGGACTGATCTTACCGTGGAGGCAGCTCCGGTTGCTGTGCGGAACCTCTTGACGTCCTGTCCGGCAGCAGCAGCGGCTGCAGCAGCTTCCAGAGACAGTCCTCGCTTCACGGCGCCAACACTGGTCCCTTCACCACCGGCCCCAACTTCAGCCTCAGACTCCGGCTGCCACACCATAGAGAGGAGGAGAGAGGGGACAGCAGTGAACATCACTACAGTTTACAAAATAAAACGCGTGTGTGTTATCAAGATTTATGAGTCATGAGTGTTTATAGAATATGCCTCAGGAAATGTTTTAATCTCTGCGATTTATGGCCTTTTCTTGTAAAATAATAAGCATCTCTGCTGTGCAGTGATGCTTTAGCAAGCGTTAAAAAAAACATTATGCAAAGTGAAGGACATTTTCTGGCGCGGTATTGTCAACAAGGCACCTTGCATGGGCACTACATGGGCTGCAGTTAGTCACAAACTAGTAAGTAAATAAAAACTGTGACGTTCAGACAGATTTTGTGGCCAGATTTTTCCATGAACTCACCTGTTGGTCTTTAATCCTCTGTAGCTCCCATTTGATGACCACCTCAGCCAGGTCCACAGCCAGTTTCCTCTGCTCTATGGTCACACTGGGGGTGAAGCCCAGACGTTGCATGGCGCTGATCATGTGCTGCACCAGGTGGTGGCGCACCGGGTAGTAAACCTGGAAACAGACCACAAGTTAAAATTTAAAAAGAAATGACTCAACATGTTAGATATCAGGTTCGTATTTGGTATTCTTGACACAAAGTGCCAAAAGGCCTTTTTTTTGCACTCTTTACTTTACAAACAGGGACAACTTGAGCTGCATGCTGCAGAATCCAGATGTAGAATTCAGGTATGGAAGAGGAGAGAAAGAGCGATATATAGTATTTTGCAAGATTATTATCTTACAAACAATCCAGTTTTGAGTACATGAGAGGAAAACACTCCTCCTTCCTTCCTTTTAATCCAAAAACAAGCATGAATCAACTATTGATGAGACCACTGCATGCTCCTTTTTTCCAAGTTTGATATGTAAGTTTTGCATATTATTTTACATTGGTTTGGACATTTCAGTCTATAACTGGTTGAGCAAACTTGCATGCAGATGAAAAGATCTGCCTCTCTTCAGTTACAGGTTAAATTGACTGTCATACTGATATCATCACATATAAATGAGGCCAGCTCTCATCACCTTAGCAACCATCCAAAAGCAATTATGAGAGTGAGTTATTGTGCTATTCTTTCCTAAGAACTAAAGGTTTCCCAAGAAGATCGTTTGTCTAAATGCCTAAAAATCAGACATTTCCAGGTAACCGACATCAATCCTGCCAGACATCAGCTCCAACTGACTAAGAGAGACCTGGTCAGTTGGCACACAGAGTCACATGACAAACACTCTTTAAAATAAAAAGTGAATCATATTTAGTAACAGGAAAAGTATTGTGGGTTTTTTTTGGCTTCAGATTTTGGCGTGATAAGACAACATGCAAAGTTTAACGGGGTGTTCAATCACTTTGACAGTTACTGAAGTTGTCGTATTCCCATTTAGTCTGAAGGACATGATGACACACACTTAGCCCCGAGGATTCACACTCTCAAGCGTCACACTCAAGAGTCACTTAGCTCCATGGCAAACTGAACTGGGACTCTCAGAGACTCAGACAAAAGACCAAGAGATGAGATGTCTATCTGAGGGCTGCTGCCTGTGTCAAAGAATATTAAAGCTTCTCACTCGGAGGGTAATTATAGTCGATAGAGCGGGCCATCAGAGTGGCTAAGCCCTGTCCATCACGTGTGCGCGCTGACAAACACGTCCTCCATTTCTTTATCAAACTCTCACACACACACACACACACACACACACACACACACACCACACACACACACACACACACACACACACACACACACACACACACACACACACACACACACACACACACACAACACACACACACACACACACACACAAACACAGAGAGCCTCTCATCTGTCTGTCATTATCTTCTCCCCAGCGTAATTATGCTGATGTGATTACATTAGATTAGTCATCTGGCCCAGTGAGAGCAGCCTGTCACTGAGACAGAGAGCCGAGCTGAGCTAAATGTCAGTCTTCTGCTAAGAGACTGTCACTCTCTGACTGGCGAGGTGGCAAAGAGACTTGTGCTCTCTGACCGACGAAGTAGCGAAGAAACTGTGGCTCTCTGACCACTGAGCTACGAAGAGACTGTTGATCTCTGACCACCGAGGCCACAAAGAGACTGAGGCTCTCTGAACGCCGAAGAGAGTGTTGCTCTCTGACCTGCAAGGTGGCAAAGAGACTGTTGCTCTCTGATCGCCAAGGCAGCGAAGATCAGAGAGCAACAGCTGAAACATCAACTGAAGTAGAGAGAGGGGACAAAGTGACAACTAAGTTTGAAGATGGAGGCAAACATAAAGGCCAATGATCCTCAGCTGGTATTGACTTGTGAGCAGACTCCTCTCTGACAGAGAAATGAGGGTGTGCCTGAACGGTATCTGCATCAAGGCCATTAAAAGGCAGCAGGCAGTTAGCACTAGATCCACTGCTCAGTGATGAATGATACCGCTTTAGACTGGACAGTGACAACACCACTGTTGTGTCTACTGTCCATATCAAACTCTAGTTTAGTGAAGCAACTAATCGGCTCGGGTGGTATAAAGGTTTACTGGATACCAGGGATTTTAAAGATCAGTCAAAAATACACACTCTCCTCTTTCTGTTAAACTGATACAAAGATGCTGTACTGAGGTGATGTGTTGTATGTAGGGCACATCACACACCACCAGAGGTCAGTTTCTACTGGTGAAACAGGCAGCTGAGCAGCGGCAACTGCAGGAATAATATCACAGGGCAGGTAAAAAGCTGGCAAGCAACAGCAGAGAGAGACAGTAGGGCTGCACTTTTATGGTCAAAATGATCATGATTATTTTGATTAATATTGAGATAAAAATGATATATATTGATTATTCAGTGTCAAAATATTTTCACCTTAAAATAAACAGAACCCTGCCTTGTCTTCCTTGTTGTGTTACATTCCTAATAATGTACAAATACTTGCATCAAGTATTTGTACTCATTTGTAAAATGAGTGTTTTTTTGTGGTGATGTTGGCAATTCCCCTTGACCTTCCTGCATCCATCATTCTGCAGGCTGTGGTGTTTTTTCAGGTGGTTTAACAGGTTAGTTCTGCTGCTTTGTGGCCTCTCAAACTTGCCTCCCTGCAGAAACTACCACCAGTGACTAAAGGTGGCCAGTTGGAAAATTATATCTCACCCAGCCATTTTTTAAGACATGGTATATTTTGATACAAAGAAGCAAAATGGCAAGCAGCTCTACCCACCTTCACGTTTCCATATTTTCTTGCTATAAAGGATATGTTGGACACATCCATTGGAGTATGCTTAGCTGCATGTAAACAGGAATATTAGTGGAATATTCTTTTTCATTAGACTTGTAAACAGCTAAGTAATAAATATTGCCTTTTTTGGAAAAAGAGTAGAAATATTACTAAATATTTTGTGCAAGTAAACATAGCCAGTGACTTCTATCACTAGCAGCTCAGTTTTTTCAGATGTTTTGTTGTTTATTTACTGTAAACCATGATGAAATGTCAGGAAGGTTTAAATGTGTGAAGACATTCTGCCTCAGTCTCCCAACTAGTATTCTAAAAACTGTTAACTGGGTCATGCAAGATAATCCAACTTTTAATGATGATGCTCAACTCCCATCAGGACTGGTTAAGAGGCATCATTTAATTCAGGGCACTCAGATAATCAGTAAAAATAGCTTCTCAACTGTTTCCCCCCTGTGTGCTTCACTGCAGACGCTGAAGACACACTGAGCAGGGAGCTGACAGCAGTAACGCACAGACGTGGATCTGCAGCGAGAGTTGCAACTCACCACAGTTTAAAATGTAGAGTATAGGATAGTAACATGGGTTGTAATACATGGTTCTATATGTGTGTGTTCCTGTGTATGTACTCACCCTGAAATGCTGCACGATGAGATGCAGAATGTGCACTAGCTGCGGTACAGTGTGTCCCTCCTCTACAATGATTTTGCGAGTCCAGTGGGTCAACATCTGATGGCCGTCCTCCATGCGGGCCGGCACAGCTGGGGTCAAGATGGCCATGGCCTGCCGCACGATGGCCCGGGCCTCCATAGTGTGGGCCTTCAGCAGGCTGTGGAACACCTGCACACCAAAGGAAAGGTTATTCTGTGTTTTTATATCTGCTGTCTTTAACTATATTGAGTGTCTCTTCTGTTCTCACCTGCAACACAATCTTCTTGTGGATGGCGAACTTTGCAATGATGTGGGCCAGCAGTAAGTGGCCGCTATATTTACAGGCGGGGTCCACACAGGCTTTGGGCAGCAGGCACGGCCAGGCGAAGGTCATGAGACGCCGCAGCTTACTGTTGCGTGACTTGTTGTTGTCGTGAATGTGGTGGGGTGCGTGCTCCACCAGCAGGGTGGAGAACTGCAGCAGGCAGATCCGCAACGAGTCCAGCAGGTCGGCCTGCTTCTCTGGGTCCAGGACCTGGAGAGGGTTGGCAGACAGGTGGGGTTACACAATGTTGAGTTCAGGGGAAATGGGTACATTTTAAAGCAAAGTGCAGAGTAGATGACAATAAACTCAACTGTTATCAGGGTTCCCACATATTCCCACAGGGACAAAATCTCAAAACTTTTCCATGACTTCTTGAGGACCCATGATAGTAAAAAAACATGCTTGCCCTACCTGCGTGGCATTTCTCTACCATTTCAGATTTAAACTTTAACTCTTAATTCTAAATGTACATGATGGTGAACAAAACACATCAACACATTTCCACACATCAACAGCTACAGAAAATAAATTTGTCCTTTAGGCTACTTTACACAGAAGCCAATGCATTGATGATTACTGTAATAATCTTTTTTTTAAAGCTCAAAACAATTCCATGACTTTTCCAAAGTTTTGCTTTTCACTAATTCCATGACTTTTCCTGGTATTCCATGACTGTGGGAACCCTGTATTATTTTTTCCAGGTGGGGAGATGAGTTGTGCATGAAACAAGAGCTAATTTTGTGAGTGTACGTGAACAAAAGTGAGACCTGTTGTTGGGGCTGTAATTTTCCACGGATGCCAACAGAGGTCAATAGTAGTCTTATACATATTCCATACATATGCCACGTTCGTGTGCCCTCAAATCACATTTTATTAAATATGCTGTTTGCCTTAATTGTCCAAGTATACTGGAGTTCTGACTAATGCTTATTTCCCAATATTGCATTTGAATGACATCAGCAACAAGATACTTTTTTCACATATTGACAAAAATTAAAAAACAGCCCCCCATCAACATGTGAACTCTCCGCAGAGGAATAGAGAGGAGAGGAGAACTCTAAGAGGGAGGGAGGTGAGTGAGGATCCATTAGCAGCCATTAGGACTGCTGTTAGTCAGTGATGAGATCTGCCACAGCACAAACAAACACGCTGACCTTTAGTATGGTCACACTGTGACATTTACACCACAAATTATAGTCCGGCCTGATGAATGAAACGTGTGAAAGAAAGAGAGAGAGAGAGAGAGAGAGAGAGAAACAAAAAACAAAGGCAGATGGAAGAAGAGAAGGATGGGATGACAGCAATTAAGTGATGAAGTAATGCGTGGAGGCCACGGGAGAAGAAAAGAATCAGACTAAGTGAGAGGATGGAGATGTGCTAGACTGATAAGACATTATGAGAGGAAATGCAGCAGGTAATGAAATTAGGAGACGGATGGAAAGACAAAGCTGGTGAGTAATGAACAGGGAAAGAAGAGAGCAGATTCAATGTGAGGAGAGGAAATATGTGTACCTTAGTGATGAAGACACTGGTGATGCTCTCAGGATTGTCTCCTTCAGGGTTAGGCGGTCCAAGCAGCTGCTCACCCTCCCCCTTCTCAAAGCTGTACAGGAAGGCTGGATTCAGGATGTGCTGCAGGACCTACAACACACCAAAACACATCTTAAGGTTTTTTATTTACTTCAGTCCCTTTTCTCACATGCACTGCAAACCTAAAATTATCCAGACATCACCAGGAGCAGCTGTATGTAAAAATTTTTGCATCAGCAGGGCTGAGCTATTGAGTACCAAGCCTGTGTCATGTCCGAATGAGCCCATTGTGTAAATAAGGCAGAAATAAGACAGCGACAACATTGTCTAATTGGAAAGGTTTGGGACGTTCTGTCAATAAAGGCCAAGGCCAAAGCAAAAATCGCCAGACAAATTCAAGGAACAAGAGACTCTGGTGTTCGTGACCAAATTACGAACTGGCTTTTTGCCCCTTGTTTTTATCTGTTAGCATAATTGCTGGTACCGACGTCAGTTGTTGCCAAAGCAAAGTACAGTATGTTGCAAAAACAGACACGTCTCAAAAAAGTTGTACAGTATGTTGCAAAAACAGACACGTCTCAAAAAAGTTAACTTTCTCCTGATTTGTCTGAAAAAAAAATCCCATTTCAGTGTTAGAATGTGAGTCAGTGTATGATTTTAGATAGCATGCCGGCATGATGGAAACAAAAGAGGCGTGACGTTTAACACAACAACATCAACTTTTAGTGTGAAATCTAATATACGTGTCAGCAGTCCTGTCTTAAAAATCTTGTCCTCTGCTCGGAGGGTAAAGAGCCATTGGACCTCATTGTTTCCACTATTTGTGGACATTAACAGCCACAGCTGTTCTTTGAGTCACCTGCTTACTACTAAAAGCGGCTTTTAAATGTCCCATGATGAATCCCACACATAACACACTGTCATAACGTCACACCCGTCCTGTCCATGGTCCCGTCTTGCTGATTGTCCCTTTCACAAAGACCTTATTTCTTGACCATCCCCTCTGCCAATGAGTGATAACTCCGCCCCCATTCTGTGAAGATACCTTTTATACAATATGGCGAGGCAGAATAACAGCATAATATTCCTGCCTTAAACAAGCAGTTCATGTAAAATTTAGCCCAATACTGTGACATTTCCCAGCAGAAAACAATTTCTCCTCTTGAGATAATCCTAACCATAACATGTTATCTTAATTAATCCATAAGCACTGAAATCAATAAAATAAATTATTGCTGAGGCAGGGGATGAAAACACAATTACCAAACAGCCTGAAACCTGCGGGGGTTGTTACCAGGTGTCTGCGAGTGAAGACAAAAGCTTGATTAGCTGGTAAAATGCAGAATAACCCCACCACAATACAGCTAACGACTGCATTTATTAAAGAAGCTGCTATCTGTTAATGAACCCCCCGACTCAATCCATCACTGGGGAGGACGGGGCATCGCTCAGCGGAGAACGAGCTGTGGCAGCATATGTTCAGGCTCCTCCATTAGCACATTATTCACACGCACTCTGCACAGCGCACATGCATGGATGATTGACTCTCACACGAACCACCCCCCCGTGAATAAAGACACAAAGAAATGCACAGAGCTCCAGTTTGTTCTTCAGTCTCATCTGTTCCTATTAATTCTGAGTTTCTCCGACATCAATCACTGTGAGATCACAGCGTCTGCCTGTAATGCCATTAGATATTCCTGCAGCCTCTGTGTGTGTATGTGTGTTACAGCACACACACAATACCTCGAGCATGAAGCCCAGATCTCATTCTGCAGGTGTCTTAATTATCTTAAATCCCATTTCAATACCCTTAAACAAATAACAATAGTGTTTGTGTGTATGTTGCAGTGCCACTAAAGGAGGGAGATGGTGCCAACAGGGGCAGACAATATATTATGCCCCCCCCACACACACACTGGGAATGTGCGCATAATTTGTGGATTTTATTGTGAAGTAGCCACAGGACGTCAGCAATGATAGCTACCACCAGGTGCACTGATTCGTCAGAAGGATATTTTGAGTACTTATTTCTCATTGTTGTCAGTAGATCAGTTTTAGACACAGGTGAAGAGCTGCTGCTGCATGATTTTCAGAGCTATGCATCAATCATTTGATTTTATTTAATTGTTTTTTTTTTGCCTGCTTGGACAAACCAATATAAAGGCAATTTACCCATGTTGATAACGTAATCACACTCTTTGTATTTGATTTGATTACTTGAACTTAAATACATTTTCTTAACAAAAGGAAAACGAGATAAACACAATCATGAGTGATTGTGTATCATGGGGTCCATTTAAATTTAACGTTAGATATGTATGCAGGGGGGAGCCTTCTGTTCGACTCTGCAGTCAACACAACATGACTAAAAGTAACCTGAATAAAATGTTCATACATTTCTTCGTCCATAAAAATGATTTCTGTCTGAGTCATGTCAGATAGATTTTCATCGAGACTTCACAACCTCATCAAAGTCTTTCTGTAACTGTTTTGATTAAGAAAAGGCAGATATTACATACTGTGGGCTTAAACTTGCACAGAAAGCACTGAACACAACTGAGATTTTTGTTTTGTTTCCATTTTTTAGATTAAACCCTTGAAAATGTTTTAAACCATTTGTAGAAAGAGTTTGACATGATGCTGACCAGAGTGAACATTTCTTTGTTCATCTTGTATTTTATTGACATTTTTTTTGATTGTACTTGTTTTGAATTTACCCCAGATTGTGAAACATGGTTTGTATTGACAGAGGAAACTTTTTCAAGCACTCTTTTGTATCTTAAATGATGATTTTTTTCTCCACAACCATCAATCTCACTGTTAAGAAGCTGAAAAATAATTGATGCTGTCAATGTTCCAGTATAAGTCTTTTGCAGGCTTGCAAAACATGCTGGTGCTGACTATCTACTGCAGTAACCACTCATGCCACATTAGAAAATAACTGCAAGCATGGCTGTTTCAGCTTTCTCGTTCATAACATTTTTCTTATACATTTCAAACAATATCATGTAATATCATCAGTATTATTCAAGTCGTTTTTTTTTACGATTACTGTTAATATTATTATTAAAAATTCAATAGGAGAAGTTAAGCATGAAAGGGGCAGAGAGGCGGAATAACATGCAGCAAAGGGCTGCAGCTAAGAGTCTAACCCATAGCCACAGCAGGAAGGACATAGCCTTTGTACATGGGACACCAGCTCTTCAAGGTAAGCTACTGGGCTCCCAATTGAAGTACCTTTTTTAAGATATTCCAGTAATTAAATTTCTGAATGCTAAATTCAGCATGTCAAGCACCTTGTACGCATTCTGATAAAATTTCGTGCTGTTTAGCAAATGCTTGTCATGTTCTGACAATAAATAATAGTTTAAACCACAATTAACTTTCACTCAGGAGCCAAAATCAGCTTTAAAACCTAAATGAAACTATTTATTTCTATTAGCCTGATATTTAATGATTTTGACTGATATGAAAATTTTTAATGTGTCAACAGTTTTAGCCCAGCCATATGTTTGAGTGATGGGATCACTGTGTCTTGTTTACATGTCTATTTGGCACTGTGCACTTCAGATTTTATCTCCCAACATGCATTTTAAAATAAAGTGAAGATGTGAATAACAGGTATTTGTTGGTTCAATTCAACACTACAGTTTGATTTCAGTCTCTCGTGAGAATATGACACTAACACAGCAGGTAGACACATTCTGACACGCTGACAACATAAAAAAAACAGGATGCAAAACAGACGCGCTGTGCCTCATACATTTCATACACGTTTGTTTGCTTGTCTGCTTGAAATCTGTTCCATGAATAGTAAGACACTTAGAAACAAAAAGGGGTTTTCTGTGAGAACTGTTTGGATAAAACAAAGAGACGATCAAGGAGCAGCATGGGGTCAGTCTGAGACATCACTGATGATTCATTGCTGCTGTCTCTCTCCTACACACCGACTGACTCCTCACTGTGTCTTGCTCACACTTAAAAAGCCTCAGAGGCAGCAACCTGAGTGTACGCGCACGCGCACGCGCACGCGCACGCACGCACGCACGCACACACACACACACACACACACACACACACACACTTCCCTGCGATATTATGCTTCTGGGAAAATGCTAAAGGCAATTATTTAAATGTCAGACTGCCACACTCATTCTCCTGCTCACTTGTACACCAATCAATACAAACACACTGACACAGACACATCCTCCGTCTGTCTATCTCATCATCTGTCTGTCTCTCTGTCTCACGTGCACAGCGAGCATCTGCTGTGCACCAGAGGAGGACAACTAAGGAAAAAAACAACATGAGCAGATTTCTGATGTCGCTGCTATCTGAAAGACTGAACTATGCTCTGCTAAAAAAAAATTCAAACGCAGCATTATGGCGTGCAAAGACACATCACAGTAAGCTGAACTGAACCCCCCCAAACCCCTCGTCCATATGCCGCTGAGACAACACAAACTGAACATGAGCAAAAGAAGGGCAGCATCACAAACACAAGTGTATGTCCTTGGATTTGG
This sequence comes from Plectropomus leopardus, assembly GCF_008729295.1. NCBI lineage: Eukaryota > Metazoa > Chordata > Actinopteri > Perciformes > Serranidae > Plectropomus > Plectropomus leopardus. The sequence goes on along the minus strand of NC_056481.1, from coordinate 19,316,323 downwards.
GAGTCTGGGTGCACTTGCCAGCTCCTTGTGTATATGTGTGTATATGTGTGTGTGTGTGTGTGTGTGTGTGTGTGTGTGTGTGTGTGTGTGTGTGTGCGTACAGTTGTGTGTTGTTGCCGCACAGTCATTTGGCTCTGTGCTGTAGTGTGCCAGCGACGGCCTTCCCCACTGACCCGTTTGTACTTAACAGCAGTGCTGTGTCTCCTCTGTGCCAGGATGTGCATGGCTATAACAGCAGTGCAAAGTATGTGTCTGTGTGTGTCTGTGTGTCTGTGTGTGTCTGTGTCTGTGTGTGTGTGTGTGTGTGTGTGTGTGTGTGCGCGTGTGTGTGTGCGTGCGTGCGAGCTTAATTAAAAAGCAGGCTGAATGATTGTAATGCTTGCAGCAGCAGGTCAGGTAGAGAGGACAGAAGCATCCATGTGTGAGCCTCTGAGGGTCCAGAACCAGACACAATGACCTTCCTGACTCCATCAGACTACTTCTGCTGCAAAACACACCGAACACAAGACTCACACAGATCAGGTCCCACACTGAGGGAGCTGACGAGATGTTTAGAGACTTAAGAAACAGGATTTATAATTCATCATTAAGTCTAGCACTGGGCATTTTGGCCAAAAAATAAATCATCCTTTTTTTTCTGAGATGTTAATCTATTTTCCAGCACAACGCAAAAAGTATGAAACATAATTCATGTTTTTTCCCCCAAGTAAGGCTTACATGTGCCCCATAGTTTTAAATCTGCATATTTATTTAAATCTAGAATTTTTTTTTCTTTAGCAGGCTTTGTAAGAACAAGTAATAACTGCTTTGCTAAAACAAAATAGCTACATGACAACAAAGCTGCAAAGTAAGCCCATTAATCCCTCCCACTGAGAGAACTCTTAGAGTGGTGAACTGCTTTTCCTGTTAAACACCCTCAAATATGCATAACCTAGAGTTTATAAACATAAAAAAAATAAAGAAATACCAGTTTTAGCCATGAAAAGCAGGTAATTATTGGTTGTCATTATCAACACATCATGAATCACTAATACTGGAATTTTTTGCCTGTGTGGTTAATAAAATGGTGTATTATACCTCTCACCATCACTTAAATCGCCATTATAAAAAATAGTTTGCAAAACTGTAAAAAAAAAAAAAAAATCCCTGGGAGTTTCAGGTCCATGTGGCCTGTAATTACGTACCTTTGCTTTGAGCTCGTCATTGAAGTGTGGGTCGTTGAACTCGACAAAGCGGAAGAACAGGGCCCGTTTCTGGGCAATGGAGTAGTTCCTGGGAATCTCCTCCTCCATGTACTCCTTCAGAAAGGTCATGTTGCACAGGAAGCGACCTGTGAAGGCCCGCAGCAGCTGGAACAGCAGCTCGATCTCTGAGTAGTTGCGTCTTTTGAGGAAAGAAATGAGTCAGCATCAATGATACTGTATATCACAAGTTTCAAATAATCTTACACTGAGACTCCAGTTATTTAAAAAGTAAACTTTATCATTAGAAGGCTGAGAGAACACATGCACTCTGAGATGACTGGCTGAAGTGGTCGGGGGTTAATTGCAGGGTCTGAAACAAACATCTGCTAAGTGTTTTTAGCACTGTGCTCAGACAGAGAAGAGAGGGCTCAGAAGGTCATTCATGATTGGAATGCCATTAAATAAGCTTATTTAGAAACTTTTAACACTTTGGTCATTAGATATAGTCCTAACACAAGCTAATAACTCACTAGTACAGTACTCAGAGGGTCACTCACTCTGCTGGAAGGATTGTTAATGTCAGAGTTGGCTCAGAAGCAGTTGTTAGTGAGAGGTCTTATTGTTTTCAGATCACTTTGTGACCCAGATTTTAATATCAAACGTCCATTTTCTTAGTCCAACATTTAGGCAATTTCTATCCCACATGCAATTTGAATAAGTGTACATACTTGCAGTAGCTGAGCAGGCAGAATGCCAGCAGCTTGGGCTCCTTCCAGTTGGTGGCGGCCATGTTGTCTTTGCGGTGTCTCTCCTGGAAGGCCTCGCTGACCCAGACTCTCCTCAGCTGGCTGACCAGTGAGTGCTGCCCTGCCAGCCAGCCCTCGTCATTCTTCACGATGATGCTGATAATCTGAACACAGGATATGATGGAATTACTGAGTGTGTAGTATTCAGATTGGGATAACCGGGGTTACCTTTACACATGTATACTTCTGGCCTGACTAGATGTGGTTGTGTGCAAAAAAAGGGTTCCAAAACATTTTTACCAATGAATTTTCAAAACTTTTCCATACTATTTTACCCCATTTCCATGATTTAACTAAGCAACTTAAAACAGAACAGTGCAATATATTATTAAACACCCATGTCCCAGGCATTTGCAGCTAAGTAAACTGCTAGTGTTTAAGATAACTTCAGTCACTTGTTAGACAACTGGCTGCATACACAGGGCAGACCAGCACATGCAGGTACTTCACAAAACATCAAGGCCATATCCCTTTTTTGGGGGGATAGAAATCCAAAGAGTCTGTACAAAGCAATGCAATTTAAGCGTGTCTGGCTGAACAAAGCTGAACTCAGAATAATGTCTCTTATAGAGCACCTTATGGATGAAATAACCTGTCTACCTTTAACTTGGACGCTCAGACACCATTATAGCTGTTGAGCTCAAATGAAATTTTGAGTGTAAATGCTTTAAACTATACATGTACTCCATAACATGTTTATTATCCTGTATTTTACTTTCAGCTATGTTATTATTGGATGTTGTTTTGTATGATTTTATTTTTGTTTTAGCTGGTTTGCAATGCATATTAGTTATTTGTTTGTATATTAATTGTTTTTATTGTCTTTGTTCATGCTCAGCTCACTGAAAATCAGTCTCCCTCAACTGATTTCCTGAGTCTTAATGACGTGACACACTGAGGGGATGCGAGGTGGCACGAGGCAGGGTGCTTTATTCTCCCCTAGTTCTCGGATGTCGGCTTGGTGTGTCGCAGCATTTAAATAAACATTTTAGATTATGATTTTAACAAGTTTGTATGCATTCATTCCTTGGTAAACAAATGTTTGTTTTATGGATATGTTTAATACGTGTTTTGCAAACTTGCCTGAACCTGAATGTCATACATTACGGCTGATCCCAGTCACATTCCTTTAGCGGTTTCAATGGTCATGTAGTACATCACTTTATTTTTAATTATTAACACATACAACACACTGTAAATGTTAGACATATTTTGGTATTTTTATGAGCATATATTTCAAGACCTGGAAACACATTTTCTGATTTCATAACTTTTCCTGGAATTCAATGACAGTGTGAATCCTAATAAACTGATGATAAATACCTTGATGGCTTGAAACTGCAGGTCCAGTCTGGCCGTGGTGGTGGAGGGAGATCCAGGTCTTACAGTTGCTGCAGTGCCAGCAGGAACCAGCAGAGGAACGAAGCGGTTTGGATTAGAGGCCAACACGTCTCTTAGAGGCTTCGCGTCTTTGTGTTTCAGAAAACTCTGCATGTAAACACATACACAAATCACCAAATTAAACATAATATGTTAACTGCATTGGATCAGCAACTGTTATCTAAAGGAACATAATGCAGAAAATTAAGAATTTACTGGGACTAATCCGTCTCTATTTGGTAGTAACAGGACCGCTGAGTCTGATTATGTCCCTATACTGAGGCGGCAAAATGCAGTTTTAATGGTAAATGTGTTAATAAAGAGACTGAAGGGAGCTCTGCTGACCATGAACATGCGGCTCCACTGAGGGTCGTTCAGCGTCGCCTCCATCATGAACAGCTCCACCGTCTGAGATGGGTGACGTGTCAGGAACTTGATCAGAGGCTCCCTGAACGGACTGCCGGCCTGAGAAAAAGCAAACAAAGATGGGAATGATTTTCCTTTGAGGATCAGTGCTGAATTACCACAAAACATCAGATAAAGATCAAACAGGATAAAAAGGTTTATTGCTGGATGGAAGAAATCAATGAGATTATCAATAGATACTTTAAGTATTTATGTAAATTCATCAGGCTTTGCATTGTGCTCCTATAAAATGTCTTAGAGAGGATACAATACATTTTTCCTTATTTTCTCTATATTTAACATTACAATAGGGGATGACCATGTTAAACATTATCAAATTTCAAATAAAAATAAGATAAGCCTATGTAAAAGTAAATGTTCTGAATGCTCTGTTTCTAACGTTTTTATCTACTTTCAAGACAAGCTGACGTCAGCTGTTTACAGATTTCTTAATATGCGGGGTAGATTTTTCATCCGGTTGCCTTTTTTTTTTTAGTACCACAGATAAGCAAACGCACACGGTATAATAATAGAAAAATTTTAACACAATTTTACACCTTGAAAACAGAATATTGCTGCAACCCTAATGTCGGGGTTTGTTTAGAAGATTTTATTAGTGATTTTTCACGGTAGAAAGTGCTGCTATACTTCGTTGCAGTCATTTTCCTGGCTACAATGACGGTACAGAGACACTGAGATGCCGAAGACCAAGAGGCACCAATCAGAGCAGACAGGGATTTTTCTCAAGGCTGGCTTAAAGAAACAAGAGCTCGGGCAGAGCATTTTTGACAAAGTGAATACAGGTGTTCTAACACAGACAGGATGACAGGTGAGTCTACAGGTGAGATAGATTAAAACTTTTTTAGGCTTTTTTAATACTGCTCGTTATGAAATTTTAGACCAATGACCAGAAATAAAGAAAAAAATGTAAACTGACATCATTTAATTAGGATTGGGGAAAAGTTTGCCCAATGATGTTTTAAATATGCGGCACTTGATGGCAGTTTTTCTTGGCAATATAGTGTTTTTCACTCTGCATGTGGGATTACACTGCCTTGATTCTCATCTTGCAGAGTCTGAAAAACTTTTGCACAAAATACACATAGCCTATTGAATCTGCACTTATCCATGTGGTCCAGGTTACAGTGAAAGCTAGCTAGCAGACAGTGGGTCCTTTGATCTGAGCATTCTAGCCGAAAACACAATAGCGTTGTAGATTAAACTATCCTGATTTGTGAGACATTAATGTGAGATGCATTCAGTAAATTATTGAAGAAAAACAGATATTACCAATTATTCTGAGATTATGCAATGCAATGTCATATAAAAATAAGATTCATAAAATCCTTCCTCCCATGTCTGAGCATTTGTAAGACTCTTGAAAGACTGATTTAAGACATTTTAATACCACTTAGGCCTTATTTTTTAATAAAAAATAATTCCTTTCAAGGAGCTGCAGGAATGCTATATGAGGAAGATAACGTGTTACAGCAGGCAATCATGTTGTGGTAGAGACACAAAATAAAAGTATGAACCTGAAAATGAGCAGAAACACAGGTCCTCTTTAAGTTATTTAGCTTAAGGTCATTTTCCTTAGCTTTTCCATCGCACCAGTTAACTCAGACCAAACTCTAATTTCTAGCTTCTTTCATCTGCATTACACAACTCCGTCGTAACACCGGGTAAAACTACAGTGAATAATAAGAGGAGTTGGAGTAGAGTTGGTGTTGTACCTCTATGAGCATGGCCCTCTCTGTCTTCATGACCACCTCTAGCAGAGGTTTGACCAGAGTCTGAGGAGCAGCTGGGATCAGGTGGAACAGGTTAATGATGGCAGAACAGATCTTCATCTCCTGGAGAAAAAGAGCGGAGGAAAGAAGGGAGTGAATGAAACTTTTGGAGAGGTGACTGAACTAAACACGGGTATTATTTCTGACAGTCTTTGATGGACAGCCAGTGGAAAGACGAGGACGAATCTCAGGACTGAAAATGCAATCAGTTAACTTCCCACAGAGCAGCACACTTGCATGAGCGTACAGACAAATAAATGACATAAACCGACTTTATCGTTATCTCAGAGGTGCAGAAGTCAAAGGGAAAGGAGGACTGAACATTTCTAAAACAGTCAGAATGTGAGATTAGATGACAGAAACATTTCTGGAGATGACCACAGACACGGACACAGAAATACTGGGCAACTCCACCAGCACCACTACCACAACATCGGTTCAATTCACCAGCACGACATTAGTTCGACTAGATTGAAATCACTGACAGAGTCACCAACAGAGGGCGCAATACCGGGTCACATCTCACCTCAACGCCCTCCAGTGCAGGCTGTACCGGAACGGGAGACAATGATCAGAGTCAGCAGAGCAGTATGTGTGCATGTTTGTGTGGCTGCGTGTTGATGAGACAGGCTGATAATGAAATGAACAGGCAGACAGCAGCAGCGACCTCTGAGAGCGACCTCAGGAACTACTTTTCTCAGCACTCAGTGGAGCGACACAGAATCAATGGCATTTGGAGGGAAAACACTCTTGAGACAGAAGTAAAGAAAGTGACATTTTGTTTCCATATGAGCTCTTTACTCTGCTCTATCCTCTCCTCCTTTCTGTCATGCCTTCAGACCGTCCTGCTCAGTTCTTCCTCCAATTTCTGTCTCTATCAGGTTTGGCTAATTGACCCCACGACCCTGGCTTTATTATGACTGCCAGCTTCGCTGTCAACATGCACAAAGACCACCGGTTGGAGGGAGGGGAAGACAAAGGGCCAATTTGCATCTAATTAAAGACAGCGTTTTGAGATGGGGCAGGATGAACGGGCAGAAAGAGAAGGGCTTTATTTCTATGAGGGAGAGGCGGCTGGTTTCCCCCCTGCATTCTCTCTCACCTTTTCTCTGCCTTTACAAGGTTATCTGTCGGGGAGATAATGAGGAGACGCAGCGCTGGGCCCACCACCGCCTGCCTGGCGCCTAATTAATCATTGATTGTAATATGGCCACTCACAACTCATCTGGGAGGAGGCCACACTGAGGAGGTGTTGTCTCCATGTGACTGTGGCTTTGTGTGTGTATACATTCTGTGTGTGCTTTGTGTGCCAGCTGTGTTGACCTGCTCTGACAGGCTGCAACTGCTTTTGTGTCACACTCAAAAAAAAAAGATCTAAAGTCAGTAAAAGAAACAGGAGACCTCTATATGTTTTACATTTGTCTTAAAAATCTCACTACTGTACAGAGAAAAAGTGTACACTTACGCTGCCATCACTGCGCTGGCCTCCCTTGTGTGTTATTACAACCACCTCCATCCACTTCCTCAGGTGTTGCTGAGAGACACAGAAAAGGAGAGAGAAGATTTAAACAGTGTGTATCTGTCCAGCTCAATGGGCAGAACATGAGATTAGCTAAGACAAAATCTTTGGTCTTATAAATTTTCACCTAATGCACAATTTTTCTTGAGTTCAGAACTGGAGAAGCCTTTTGGATAAGAGGTGAAACATCTTTAAGAAACTCAAGGAAGTCCAGTTGCCATTGATTTAGCACCTAGAGTAACCATGACCTGGATGAGTGAAGTTCCTCACCAACATTATAGATTATATAATAATATTATATTATAATTTAATTCAAAAAACACACATTAAAATGATGATGTAGTGATTTTTGTGGGGATCTATAATGAGCATGTATGTCTTCAGTAGTTTGTAGAATGTGATGTGCGGGCCTAGACCTCTCTGTAGCACGACATTTAATTTAATATGGTATTTTGACACATATTTTGCCTTTACAAAATATTGTGAAATTGAAAATTGCAGGTCGTATTGTTATTTTGATCAAAATTTCAGTTAATTGTTCAGCCATAAACGATAACAATTAATATTTTTTAAAATAAAATATATTTTTAAATAAGAGACTAGTAATTTCAAAGAGAAATACAAGAGAGTATACTTCATATGTAAACAGATATTTATATAATATAGAATAATCTACAGTTAAAAGGTCAGTTAAAATGTTTGGTGCTCACGTTGATGCAATGATAAAACTGCATTCTCTGCCTTCAAGATGTTTTGCGTTGAGGAAGAAGACAGTGGTGACTCACCATCATCTGATCACAGAACTTGTCGTTGAAAGAGTTTGGGAACAGACGAGTGACCGAGGTGAGGCGGTTCACCACGTTGAGCGTCAGGCTGCGGTAGTCACCCAGCATCATCAGCAAGGGACGCATGTGAGTGTGGATCTGGTCCACCTCGATGGTGGCACCTTCCAGGAACTAAAACAGAGTACAAGGGGGGAAAAAAAAGTTTTGATAAAACTTTAAAAATGAAGACTGTAAAAAAAACAAAGTGTGGGAGCTTGATTATTTGACGTTCTTATCATAACTCTGCAGGCTTGTTTTGCTTGTTTTTGCTATGTCCAACCTTTAAAGTGTTATTAAGGTCTGTGAGCGGCTCTTTTGTCTCCGACACGTTCTATCAAATCATTTTCACTCCACATTAGACCTGGCCTTGTCACGTTTTCTCGTCCCGTGAACCGCTCGCTACCTCTTGTGTCTCCATTAAGAAACTAAGGCCACTCAAATGAGGGCACGACCAGCCATAAACACGGACACATGTGATGACGCACACAGAGCAACGGGACGGAGGGAGGGAATGATGCATGGCAGCCACATTCATTTTCCTCTGAGTGCTGAGAACAAACACTCCATCCTGTATCGATCGGGCCATGGCAACGCTCATTAGCGCGAGCAGGGCAAAGATGAAAAAACGGAGAGAGGATGGTGAAAAGGAGTGATGGTGGTGAAGAAAGAAAATGAAGGACACAGAAATTGAAGGGAAAGAGGGACAAAGAGCTGGAGGTGGATGGGTAGAGGCTGAGATGGTATGGATACTGTGATGAATGGAGGCAGGGCTGGTTCATGGAGAGGGTGATAAAGCAGGGGAGGTCCATATGAAGATAACTGGGAGGGGAAATGGGACGAGGGGAAGATTAACAAAGGACCTCAGAGATGGCAAATGACACGAGTGATACAGATAAAAGACTTATGAACCATGGAGAACAAGATCATAAAAAACCTACACTTTCAAACTAAAAATGCATAGCTTAAAATAACACCACAGAAATACATAACTGAAGAGGGGAAAGCATACATAGTAGAAGGCTTCTACAAAAGGTGCAGAAAATGCAATTGTAGTTTGAGTTTGGTCACATTGTTGCTTGAGGGCTTAGTATTTAATCCAGATTTAAAGAGGTCATGTCTGTGGCTCTTAGGCTGGGGTTTCTGATCATTTGAAGTGAGTGATGTAACACAGGTCTGAGCCTTCTGAGTAATCAATAAAGTCTTGAAATTAATTCCAAATTGATTTAAACAAACCATTGAGAGCCAATACAAAGATGAAGAAAGGAGTGAAACAAAGATACAAACATCTTGTGTTAGAGGTTGTGGTTTATGAATATTTCTACATTTCTCGATGCAACTTTTCTGGGAATTTTTAAGGATTGGAAATTTTGGTGCAAACAATAAAATTACTTCCATAGGTTTTTTGTAAGATTTAATCATCCATTCATTCAAACCATACTCAGGTAATCAATTGAGGGAAACCCTCATTTTAAATGACACCGAGCATCAACAAAGTCATTAAAAACAATCAAAAAGCAAACAAATAACCAATATGCAAGATAGCATTACGATATAGTCTACCAAGTGTTTTTAAGTAAGGGATAATGCCTAACAAAGGAATTAATGGCTGCATACAGTCATAAACCACATGATGCGTAGTGGAAGCCAGTAATTCTTAATAATGGACACCCGGTTGGGCATTATCCCGCTAGTACTTTGGTCACTTTCCAAAGAAAAAAAATTAAGAATATCATTTAGATTTTCATGCATTTTGCAATCAAAAACACATTTTCACAGGAAACTGTACCCAGTGGCAGACACATTAGCAAAGCGAAAGCAAGGCTTATAGGGATGCAATAATAAATCAGATGGTGTCATTATTCTATGGACATCAAAATGATAAGTTAAAGCAAAAACAAGAGTCTATTTCCACTTTCAAGAGTATTCCACAGCAAACAGATTTATAGGTTCTACTAAAAGTAAAAAATAATGCAATTGAGGGGAATAACAATTTCAAGTGTAACAGCTCTTGTAAGTCATGATGTAATGTCTTATGAGAGATGTTGCACTGACCTTCCTCATGCATGCCTCGCCTGCCTCTTGCAGTTCGTTGTTGGTGGAGTTGAGGGCTTTAAACAGGGCAGCTATGATCTTCTCTCGGGACTGGGGCAAGTAATTACATGCTGCCAGGGCATCTAAAACACAGACAAGAGATGATCAACATCATCCAAACAGAACAAGTCAGATTATTTGAATACTGTGATGGTTTTTCATTTAATCCAGATAAAGTCACAAAATATGGTCAGCAATATAAAAACAGTCTCTGATAACATGAATATGAAATTATGATAAAAATCTGTCACACGAGTTTTCTGCAGATTGAGGGTTATAGTTTGCATGAGTTATGAATAGTATGCACATTTCTGGTGTATAGTTTCATCCTTAATAGTTTGCTATGAACACAAAAGACGAGTAAGCATCAATTGCAAAATTCCGATGATGCATGGGAACAATGCTCAGCAGGGCAGACTCACTGAGAGCAGCAATGCGGAGAGGAACAAGGGAGGGAAGGCTCTTGTAACAGGGCAGCTTCATCAGAGCAGCATCCTCTGCCTCACAGAGGTTCAACAGCTGGAGAGATCAGAGTTCAATAATCAGAAATTTAGATATTTATGTTCGATAGAGACACACGTTTAATACATTCTGAGAAGCCTGAGATTCCTTTGTACCAGATAACACTATGCCAAATTATGTCATTTAAATATATAATTTTAGAGTACAAAAATACACAAAACCAAGAAAGAGAGGAAGTGATTATTTGGTAGAAAACAACAAGGAAAAGTAGAAGTGATGAACGTCTGTGATACCTCTGTGTAGAAGACCTTGTGCTCCATGACGTTGAGGTCCATGGTGAAAAGGCGGGGCTGCAGGGTGGTGCAGAAGGTATTGCCCTCCATCAGGCCAATCTGGGCGTTGGCAGGCTGGTGGCGCAGCAGGTGTTTCTTTGGAGGAACCATATCCTGCAACACCTGAAGAGAAGGAAACAAACAACAATAATTTAATGTATTAAAAGACATTCTGTGGTTTACTCTCAACTATTGTTTAACATGATAAAATCTTAGAAGGTGTCAGTCCAGAGTGATCCGATCAGTGTTTTGAGCTGACGTGACAGGTGCATATGAAAAATGAAACTCTTGATCCCGACCTACAGTTAATGAAAACTTCACAGTCCTTGGCCTTACCTCTTTGTGTGGCTCCATGATGACAGTAACACTCTTGCCAGTGACCTGTGCGAGCACCTGTAGGGAGTGCATGGCCTGCTTTCTGACGGTGGAGTTGGGGGATGTGACCTCTCGCACCAAGTCATGCGTGACCATATGGAAAGACTTGTCCTGGGCAGCCAGCAGCTCTTCTGTCTTTTCTTCATCCTTCAGTGGAGTGGCACAGCGCACCAGCAGCTGCTCTAGGGTGGTCTTTGCCATGGCCACGGCTCCGTTTGACACCTTATTGTGAAAATCAATGGGTTAGTCAGCACAATGCCACTGCAGTGAGAAGTGCAACAAGAGAGGAGAGTAAAAAGCCTTTGTGAAAAATGTGGACACAAAAGTCGAATGGAACAAATGGAAGCAGGTGAATCTTTGCACTCAATGTCTAAAAGCCATTTTCCACCAAAATTAGCAAGTTTACACAGGAAAACCTGCAAAAAACAGGCGACAGACTCATATCTCATTGCCAGTAGGGCAATGAGAAAGGTAAGTGTACACGGCTGTGCAGCAGACAGGCATGCCTTTCAGTTTGTTTGTTTTTTGTTTACTAGAGTGTAATGTTTGATGTCACTGACAGGCCAGAAAGCAGGTTACTTAACAGTAGAAAACAGCTTGGAGGCGCATGAAAATGTTGTGGTGGTAACTTCTCTTTATATATCTTACTGATTCAGTCTCTGTCTCAAACTCTGTACCGACTAAATTTGAATTGACGTTTGAGTGCTGTTTTTGTGGTGGTGTGTCATTGCATCTGGCCATTTAAGGGGCTAAAATTAGCCCATTCACCCAGATGTTGTACTTCTGGAGCCAATCAATACCCATGACTACAGAATCATTTGACATGGGTTTGGGTAGCGATTGTAATCTTTCCCATCTTATTATGAAGCAAGGAATGTCTGTCTCTCTGTCCTTGGAATATCTTGAGAAACGTTCATCCAATCTACTTTACACTTGATAGGTGAATTGCTGCGAGGCTTCAGGGCTCTGCATAAGGTGAGTCATGGTGCTGCATGCCACGGCAAGCCAGCCTCACTGAGCGTATTTCACTGCCTCTGATCACGAGTAATTGCAATCTTTGCTGTATTTCTTCCTCGTACTATCTAAACTAAAGGAGGCCATTTTGGGCCAGTGCTCTGCATCACAGAAAGACTCAGTGTTGGTACGCAGAGCCAGGATGGCAGGACAGCAGCTACCTGACAAAACCACTTTGGTTATGTTGGAAATATATTCACAGATTCAAACTTCCAGGATCAATAAGTCAGAAGTGAAACACTGCTGAAACAAAAACAGCTCCTCTTTCCAACAGTAGTAGGGTAGACAACGATCTACATTTCATCAAATGAGCCATCCTCTGAGCTGGACAAATAACTCCTTCTGAGTGCAGCCAGCGCAGATGAGTGTGCAAGGATAGTCTACAAAACGTAACGTTGGGCATTAAGACATTCTACAAAAATTTTTAATAACTTCACTCGTATCAAGTGCAGTATTACAAATGTCCCTTCACACTTTAATGGTCTGCTGTTGGTTAGACTACAATATTTAGTTTTAAATAAATATTTAATAAATTCACTCTTATACAGTGTCCCCAAATATTCAATTCACGCTTTAAAAAACATATTTCTTTATGTGGCCAGTGATCAGAAAATACAAAAACACAATTGATGAATTTAATTGAAATATTCTTCTACTATAAAACATAACTGTAATAATTGTTAGGATTTTGTTTCAACATTTATAAATCATTCTGTGGCACATGCACCATTTAAGTGCAGTGTTGAGAGTAAAGTTGTTTGTATGAGCTCTTTCTCAGAAAAAGCTCCACAGGCCAAGCAGTCACCCCATTTCAAACAGGCATGTTTTAAATCGGCACTGCAGTAGTTAGATGATGTTAGTGGGTGTCAGTGGGTTTTCTGTGTAGTGGTAATGGGGCTTAATTCATAAACAGCGGCGTCATTTCTACTTTTCTGTAATCATGTGCTAAGTATTCAATAATTTCTTCTCACCTCTCCTGTGAGGTCCATCATGACAAAGAGCAGGGCCTTGAGAAAGGTGAGCTGGTTCTGCAGCACCCAGATCAGAGGAAGTCTCTCCATCAGGAACTTGATGGACACCACACCGCCGAGCTTAGCATACCAGGCCTGCTCGTAGCAACAGGCGCACAAACGCTCCACGATGTAGGAGAACAAAGGCAGCTGGCACGCCTGGAGACACAGACAAGAGACCAACATCATTAACTAGTTCCCATTTAAAAACCATCACAGATGAAAATACAAAAAAAGTACATCAAAGAATAAATTGTGAAAAAGATGTTCATTTCGATTTGACAGAACGACTCCACCGAGAGGGCTGATTTAACACAAGATTGAGGGTGACATTGAATGGCAGTGCAGTTTGGCACAACGAGCATGACAGCCAATATCTTAATAACTGTATCTGGACTGACCCTTTCCTTGGAGCCAAGGATGATGCTGGCCACATCAAAGATGACAGCCAGGGCCACTTCTCCGATCTTACACAGCTCCTTCTCCTCATAGGCCATGCAGATGGCGATGGCGTCAATCAGTACCAGCGGGTCCATGCCCTTTGAGCCGTTCTCTTCACTGTGGAACATGGCTGTGCTCGGCTGGCTGCCCAGCTGGTAGCTTGGTAGCAGGAAAGGACCTGGGATCACAGAGGGGAGGATATATATAAATCTTAATATATATTAAAAGTTTATTACAGTAAAGGTAAATTTCTATTATTCTTTTATTTGTGTTAAATACAAAATGGAAAAGGCAGAATTTTAATAAAACCAAATGAAAGGACAAAATTAGAAAGTGACTGATGTTCCTGTGCAGCTGGGAGTCTATGTCGGGGCAAATCAGAAAGCTAATATTAGACGTAGCACCAGTCCCTCACCACACTGCTGCGCCACTGCGACCATGGTGTAATGGCGAATCAGGCTGGCAACGAAGGGCAGTGCGCTGGGCCTCAGGTCCTTTATCACAGCAGACATGAATGCCCCAGTCAGGGCTTGTTCAAAAGTCCTGCGGGCGGGTGTGTCCTGTGCTTTGTAGCGATGAGAGATGATGACATTGGGGATCCACTTCTCAGCAAAGCTAAGGGGGGGGGGACCACACATGTTAAGTTAGAGGATTAACAATATAATGATAATGTATAGCAGTGACACTAAATAATTTGTGCTCAATATGTCAAAATAAAGATGCATTTCCTGTCTGCAGTCCCCACACTTGCACTTCTGAATTTCCTCTTTCCTCTCTCTCGCTCTCCCTGTTTGTCCCCCGTTGGTATTTTCGTTATTTACTGCAGCTGAAGGCAACTGGGCCTTGGTGTGATAGAGCAGCTGTTTTCTCCATGCTTGAGCTTGTGTTTTATAATGCCACATGCCAGGGGCAGACCTGATGGATCGCTTCATTTCATTATTGCCATTTAAAAGACTGCTCTTTGGAGGAAGGCAAAGACGTGGAGGGAGGGAGGGAGAGGGGTGAGAGGAGGAGGGGGAGAAGGCTACATGAGGAAACATGGCAGACAGTGAAGAAAGTAGGGGGCCGCAGGGTTGACAGAGTGTCAGATAAATTGGCCTTCACTCAACCAGGGGCCTGCCGCTCAAACACTGTACATGCTCTCCAGGTGGCATATATGTGTTTTTCTCTTTTAAAATGGAAAGGGTGTATTTACAGAGCCCAAACAATGACAGTGATGTGCACAGAAGACAGAAAGAGGCTCTGCAAATCAAGACATCTTACAAGAGGCGGCGGCAGTGGGGCCCCCTGATCATAAGTGACACACTTCATTATCCCTACAAAAATGTGCACACACACACACGCACATGCTGATGTGCATAATGACAGGAGAGTGTAAGGGGCATGGTGCAGCGTAAACAGACAGGGGAAAGTCAATTAGCCCCTGCCCGAGGATCAATGATGGTAATGTGACTAACCTCCCCTTCCTGTTTGTCTGTTCATGTATGTGCCTCCGCCTGCCAGGGGGTGGGGGGGGGGGGGGGGGGGCAGTGTGCAATTAGCAACTCTCGCTCTTGAGATGGAATTGATGAGGCAGTGTGTAGTGGAGAGAGCGGCAAAGACGTGACATGAGAGACAGAGTAGGGCATGTTGGCAGGTGGCAGGCTACAGGTGGATGTGACAGGGAGATGATGTAGTGGGTGGGGTCCAGAGGGGGCAGACAGGAATGTTGAGGTAGAGGTCAAGGTCAAGATGAGTAAAGGTTAAAGAGGGGGATAATTGATCAGAGACAAGCATGATTGTTTTCAGGGAAATGCAGTGTGTCAAGGATGTTCTTTCAAATACATTTTACATGTTTTGTGTTAAAAAGTAGTCTAACACATGTATTGTGTAGTCTTGAATACTTCATTACAATTGAAATGACAATATAAATAATGTCCGGTTAGATGACTGATTGTTCCAGTAATAATTGCAATAAACAATATTATTTCTATTTTGAGACCATTTTATGCCACTGATACACATTTGACATATTTTCAAAAGAGTTGTTAAAGAAAGAAAAAATATAAAATTAGACCACTTACCACAGTGAAAACCAAAGGCAGATTGTGTACTTACTTAGGATGAGACAGTAGCTGGTAGAGAGCGTGCTTGTTGTCATCCAGACTGGTCATGGCCACTAAGAAACACTTAATAACCTCCCAGGCCTGTCGTCTGTAGTACGGCTCTGTGTTGGCACTCTTCAGACAGTCCAGAGCCGTCTCAATTGCCTGGAAAGGAACACACCATACAAATTTTATCTCATAATCTTAAAAGAAACCTTCCTCTGGTGCAAAACATCCATATTCCATATTATTAATACAGGAATTGAACTATGTGTGATTTAATTTGCAGGAGGTAATACTGGGTGCCATCTGGCTGAGCAAAGGTCATTATGATTTCAAGCCACCGCAGCCAGGCACTTAAAGAGGGGGAAAATGAACTAATTAATGCCACTCAGAACAGAGGAGACAAGATGAAGAGGATGGAAGAATAGTTGGAGGGTGAGAGGAGAGATGAGGAGGGCACGGCAGAATTGAATTGTAGACCTGTCATTGTGTAAGCATATTATGAGTACTCTATTACTAGTATTTTGATATGAAATTGAAGGGCAAAATGCTGAGGAAACACAGTTTACTACTAAAGCCTTTTTATGAGTACAGTCTAACAGGAAAATATTTCAGAAGTGGTCAGTCAAAAGTAAAATTCAAGAGGTAAAATGGCACTGGAACAAATTCAAAAATATGCAGATCAAATCCCATGTGAATGTTTTAATCAGATCACAGTTATTTGATCTCTGTGTTTCCCTCACAGCACTTTAAAGCATCTCTCCCTCAATGTGCCAACTGTCCATATGGCTGCATCATGAGCTCATGCCTTCAGCCCTGTGCATGTGGCGGTACAGCGTGTGAGTGTGAGTGTGTGTGAGTGTGTGTGTGTGTGTGTGTGACGGTGATGATGGCAAACACACAGATGGATAGCCAGAAAGAAGGAGCAGCCATTAGTGAGAGTAAATAATGCCGTCATGGCGGCCCACACTAGATTGATGATTACTGACTGGGGATGAGGAGGAGAAACAGGAGATGAATTTAATTACCTGGAGGACACACACATCTCCTCTCTCACACACAGAGCCCTGACAGAGATATATCGCTCTCAGTGGAGCACAATAATGAGGAATATCAGGCTCTTTTAATTCTCTCTTTCTAAAACTGAAAGGTAAAAAGGCAGAGAAAGAAAATCAAACTAAAACTTTCCCCCTCAGAGTTCTGATTAAAGTGAATAACAACATTCCAGCATTGCTCTTACCTTCTCCATGGGCAGCTGTATAGAAGCTTTGCAGTCGGTGAACTCAGCCTTGATGCTCGGCCCCTGGACCTCAGTCACCACGTAATGCAGCCTCTGAGACTCCTTCAGCATCTTCCTGTTGCTGCCGCCAAACTTTCCCAGTACCCGGTAGGCGACATGAGAGATGCTCTCAGCTGGGTTACGGAGAGTACGCCACAATGCCTGCAGCACACAAAAAGAACGAAAAGAACTACAAACTTAATTGCTGAGAAGAAATTAATAGTTTCTTTTACAAAACCGAATCGTAAAAGATTACATTACTACCACTATTACCATTACTGCCACACTGCATTGAACATCAACAAAATCCTGGGAAAGCTTTATTAATGACTGTTAAACTATTTTTTTTCTTTAATTATTCCAGCTACAGTGTAGAAAGTGGTTGTGGGGGGTAGGGCTCGAATGGGTAGAGGGATGTGGGTATGACTGTATAATGAACTGTCATCTGTCTATTTCTATAAAACAAAAAAAAAATCAACTTGAGTCCTTTCTTTTCATGTTACTCTATACTTCTACTCCACCAGATCTCACAGGTAAAAATTGCACGTTTTGAGGGTTCATAGAGACTAGGGCAAGTCATATTCAAGGACTTTCAAGTGCTTTTTGAAGCACATTTTTATTTTCAAGGATGACAGATCTAAGTGGAGTACTGTGGGGATCAGCAGATGTGACGACTGGTGGTGGCTCGCTCTGCTTGCATGCTGCTGCTGCGGTTCAGCAGCTAGCAAGCAAAGCTAGCTGCTCACAGCCACTGCTGCACCCAACAAACTTTACAAATCCATCCAACATCTACAGCTGCACACTAAAATTTTTCAAGCTTGTGAAACATCCTATTCACTTGCATTCAACAACCCGTTGGCACATCAAGCTCATACCGCTCGTATGGCATTACAAAATAATTGTGACCATGGCTGTTTTCAGCCTCCTAGTTGAAAAAAGTCTACTACATTTAAGTAAATAACTTATCATTCTGTCTTTCTCAAATTTCATTCAAGTAACTTTTTTGAGGGCCAAGTTAAAAATTTCTGACTTTCAAGGTATTCCAATAGTAAAATTTCTTAGTGCCAAATTCAAGCACGTCAAGCACCTCATACAAACCCTGCTTTTTACTTAACAACTTTACAAAGTAAGATTTTATGCAAAGAACTTTAAGTAATTAGAAAATAATAAATAATAAAACACCATGCTATGCTATATTTTGTTATGAATTAAACCCCCAACAGTAAATACAAGTATAGCTGGAATGATAAGTTGGTACATCAGTTGGTCAGACAATTAATTGGCATCTTTTTTGATGATCATTTAGTTGTTCTTCATGTAAAAATATTTCATGGTTCCAGCTTCACAAATGTGACGATCTGCTGCTTTTCCTTTTATAAACTGAAGGGTTTGTACTCATGTTTACAAATCAAACAATCAATCAATTATCAGCAGATTAATCCATAAAAAAATAATCATTAATAGTTCAAACTTAGCTCCATCTTGAGCACCTACAACAGTAAAAGTAATGGAGGAGTCAGAATAATTTATTAACAATTTTGCAGTCCTTTTACTTGAGTATATTTTCCTTATTATACATATATATGTTAACTTAAGTAACATGCAGGACTTTTACTTATACAAGAGTATTTTTTAGTGGAGTGTGAGTATTCTTACTTAAATAATCTAAATACTTCCTCCAGTCTCAGTACTGTTACTAGATGCAGATACATTGCCTTGTCCACGGTGACCACTAGAGGGCAGATCTGCTGAGTGATAATGAAAAGATGATATGAATCAATTTCTTTTTAGATGTAAAAGTATCAACCCCCACCTGCATGAGCTCTGCCCTGACAGGCTGGATGTGATCGTAGAGGAAGTCGGGCTGCAGGTTGTCCACACACAGCTCCAGAGTGCGGAGGCCCTGGCTCACCAGAGTCTGAGAGCCGTTGAGGGCAGACACCAGAGGATCCATGAGCATGGGAAGGTAGGGCAGCAGGGAGCTCAGACGCACTGGCACCGTCAAACACAACTCCACGAACAGATCCTTCATGTGCTGCTTATGTAGGCCACTCTGCAGCATGTTCAGACCTGGCAGCACAGAGAGGGGAGATTAGGAGAGAGGAGATGTTATTTCTCCCACTTAAAATCAGTACAACTCATATTCAGTTTTGAGAGACAGTGTGTGAGGCATTACCTTGCAGCAGGTTGGGTAGAAGGGGCAGGAACTCCTGGTAGAGCAGATCATGGCTGCCTCCACCGATGGAGCGGAAGAGAGCACGGAGAAGCAGGAAGTAGTTGTAGGGCTCCTTCGCTGATTGGGCCAGCTCCATTGAGCTGTTCACGATCTTGTGGAGGTGTGGCTGAGAAAAAGACAGTCACATTTAGTAAAGAATGACAGAGGAAAAGATATTAATATTCAGAAACAGCCACTTACCTTGAGCATCTGCTCGTTCTCAGCAGCAAACAGTGACACTGAGCCAAAGACCAGTTTGAAGAGCTTGAGGTAAAGATTTGACAGCTCAACATTGGAGCCCATCTCTGGGAGTCTCTCAAGAAGATACTCCACCAGGATGGTGGCAAAAAGAGCAGACGTTGACAGATTGGCCAGAAAAGAATTTGCCACAATCTGGGGAAACGGAAGCGGAAAACAAAAAAATGGTATTTGAGCTTAAATGAATTAATACTGGAGACTGTATTATGTGAATTATTATGTACTGACTAAAATAATTGTGAGGAACAAAACACATCACCCAGGATTTTTAAAAAACAGCTGTAATGCACAACAAAATTCTGTGATTCTTCTAAAACTTTCAAGGAGTTTTCCTGGTACCATGACTTCTCCAGGCCTATAAAACGACACTGAAATTACATCACTTTTGCAGGTTTTCCATGACCATGGGAACCCCTATACCTATGTATGTCATCGCTATTTATACAGCCATACAAGAGTTGGCATGCTAATTATAACAAGTTTGTATGCATTTATGTCTTGTTAAACAAATGGTTGTTTCTTAATTAAGTTAACCTCAGCTCTCCATCTGTTGTAACTGTCACAAGCAACATTTAGTCATTAACCACACTGACAATAAACATTAATGAATCTTATGTGCCAAAAATCTAAATGTAAAACCTTGGATTCAGCAGCTACGCAAATCTTTTCTGCATTTTCCCATTTCTCTCCTCACGTTTTGACACATTTCTTCTCCCCAAAGAGGGTGTGGTCTTAGTGATGATGCAATGCCATTCTGGTCTATGTGTTATCACTTTATACTAGAGATGTTCAGTGGTCACGCAGTGCAGCAGATTAATTTAAGTTTGTCATACAAGGAACCTACTTCACATATAGTTACATGGAAAGGCCTGGATTTTTTTTCTAATTTTGGTGGGAATCCTGCACTTGTGTTTATGTGAGATCGTGTGTACCTGCAGCGCGTAGTTCTTGGAGATCCTCTCCACCATGTACGGCACTGTCGTCTGAAAGATCTCCTTGAATGTGAGTGGGTTCATCATGGTGAAGACCCCTGCAAAGTGCTCCAGGACTTCTTTTTCCTCTTTCATGCGTACAGTCTGACAGTTGGCTACCCGGATATACGTCTGCTGGTTGTTGGCAACCTGAACCTGATCAGAAGACACACCTTTTGCTGTCACACTGGGCTGTGTTTTATCACAGCCATGTGTTTGTGAAAGATTTGTATCTTTTTGTTTGTCATCATCATATCATTGGAAAAAAATAAAAAGTGTGGCGTTACAGTGCAGACGTTTGGCTGTACCTGGTAGATGTCCAAGGCCTGCATGGCATATTTTACCAGCTTAATGTAGATTTGTGTCTCTTTTGGCTGAAGCTGCTTGTTAGGAATGAATTGAGCCTCTGGAAAACAAGTTAGACAGAGCATGTAGGTAAGTGCAAAAATGTATCATGTAATTCTTGCTAGATTTGTATTGATATGCTATTATGGATTTGTTTCATCTCACCTCCTGGGGCTTTGCAGGAAGTGATGCCCCACGTTATCGTCTTCACTCCACACACCAGCGTCTTCACCAAACTGCGGCAGTCCGACACCTGAAAAGTCTGCTTGTCTTCCTTCTCCCCTGATCGGTCAAAAGACGCTGAAGGGGGTGGAGGCGGCGCAGCAACAGGCGTGGGAGGAGCAGGAGGTGGAATGGCAGGGGTGGTGGAAGGAGTGGGCGTGGCCGGCACCCCGGGTAACACCCCTGGGTCGACCACACCCATCTCTGACTGGGGTTTGCACTTTTTGAAGATGGAGACGAGCTGGTAACGTGCAATGGTGTGAAACTTCAGCACAAACACCTACAGAAAAGAAAAATTTCTTTGTCAGTGTGTATGCAATATTTCTCGGTATGTTTTCTACTGATCCAAAATCTTGCTGCTGCTAACCTCCAGCATCCTCATCAGGATGTCCCGTCCATTGCCGTTCTCTTGCTCAGACTTTGAGCGGATGCAGTCCACCAGGTTGAGCAGCAGCTTACAAGACATGGTCTGGATGTTACTGGGAAGTGACTCATCATCGATGTTCTTGGCAAAGAGCTGCACAGCCAGGGATAAATCTGTCAGAGGCAAGTTCTGACGAACGTGGTGCACCAGGTCTGCCAGTGTGCTGTAGGCCAAAGGTCTGGAAAGAAATTGAAACATTTGACTATGATATTTGAAATGGAATTCTAATCAGATTTCTTGACTTAATAGCAGTGAAAACAGAAAAGAGCACACTCCGGTGAGCTGACATTTTCTAAAAGTTAGAAAAAGTGGTAATCCAGAAAGTCAGGAGAAGTTTGACAGTTATGGAAAGCAGCATTGGGATACAACTGAAACTGAGGTAGGGAAGTGGAGGAGAAAGGGAAAGAGCGAGTGAGCTAATGAGTGACACTGATAGTCCTGCCAGGTCTCAGCCAACCGCCTCGTTTCCTATGTACAACTAATGTGAAATGACAGCTATTTTGTTGATGAGGTGAGCTTGTCTGGCATCTGGAGAGGGTCAACAAGGGTTTGAAATCGACCGGAGGCGTGGGGGGAGGGGTGAGGACCCCCCCGCCCCCCGGAGATGCCCATGTACATGACAACTTGACAGCATACTCTGTGCTGCAGTGTTGGGAGTTAGCTTACCGGCAGCACTGAGAACCACCTGATTAATATGCCAGGACACTTAGCATGCACCTGGCTGAGCAATCCGCAACCACAGAGACAGAGAAGGGGGGGGGCATCTTTGCCAAGACATTGAAGAGATCAGATGATTGTGAACACACAGAAAACTCACCTCAGAGTCTCTCGAGCCGTGTAACCAGAACCGATCAGGATGGATTCATCAAAAAGTTTGTCCATACAAGGTATAAACTCTGAAACACAATAACACAATTCATGGCATCATTCAAAGATCTTGAAAAAACAGGTTGACAGGGATAAAGGTGTATGCATACTTGAGTCCTGCATGGGTCTGATTTTCAGGACCTCTACCAAAACCAAAACTGCCATGTGCATCACCACGGTTTCCTACACATTCATGTATTTGTGACGGCCTGCCACAATATCAACATCTGATGCCACATATTGATTTTATGTTTCTGGAGATGGACCATTCATTAGGAGTGCTGTTGGTATATATATATATACAGTTTGATTATTAATTGCACCACGCTGTTGGAGCGCTGCACGTACTGGGTCTAAAAATTTGCTATCATTCTACAGCATCTGCTCCTCTCATCTATCGATCTGACCGCATCAAGTGATCAATTATCCACTCTGCAACTCAACTCTACAAACTTTTGCTGAGGAAAAAAATAACTCATAAAAGAGCTTAATGTGCGTTGCACTTAGAAAATAATAAAATGTGTCTCAGGATAGCACTGATGGGTGGCTGAGCTTTTATTCCATTTCATTCAGTCTCACCTTTCACCAAATTAAAATGAGCTTCTACAACCACAGTTTCACAGCCAATGAAAATGTTATTTCAGAAGTGTGAGATGTGAAAAATGAAGAATGTTGGCTGCTGATGCTTTGACTGAGAAAAACACGATGAACTACAATTAGCCTCAAAGGTTCTACAACTTTCAAAGAGGAAAAAAACTGTTAATGTGCACTGTGCAAATTCACCGAACTTTCTCATTTTCTGTTCATTCATTTATAAGTGTGTGTGTGTGTGTGTGTGTGTATGTGTGTTTGTGTGTGTGTTTGTGTACGTACGGCTGCGTAGGTCAGTTGTGAGGATGTGCTTGGCTGCGATGAGCAGTTCTTTGCGGAGGTGAGCCGTCTCAGAGGGGCAGTTGGTCAGCAGCTGCAGCATGCCCTTCACCATCTGCTGAGAGTATTTCCCCACCAGGTCCTGATAGACACACACAACATATGACTAAAAGCACAACTCACTCTTAAAATCACTGCACACTGAGACTGAGGCAAGCGATGCTTTGCCAAAATAATTAACGCCAATATAAACCGAATGTTTGCCCAAATATTCAGTATTTTTTTAGTTTGATATCTTTTAATTTAATTTGTGCAAGCAGGGTGTCTGTAACAGCAAAAACAGAACTGTTAAATCCCCTAATAGAATTCCTCTTTTTCTGGTATTATCAGTGTTCTTTGATGTTAGTTTTGACTGTCTTTAACACACTGTCCCTGATAAAGTCGGCACACAGTGTAGCAGGAGGCTGCTTTACAGGAAGTCATTTGTGCCATTCATTCTGGCTCAGAGTGAAAAACTAAATATACAAAGTCTTAATTTAATATTTCAAAGTGTCTGTTTTATCTTTATTCCTCCAAACTTCAGTGTATTTATATCATTGTGTTAGACTCTGCTTCCTGCCAATCACCTGACACCAACAAGAACAAATGACATTCAGGAAACACGCCTGATTTATGACTTTATATTCTTAGGAAACATGGCTGATTTACTGCATCTACATCTTTGTATCTTGGGATCTTTGTTAGCAGTTTACGTTTGAGGGATACCGGTAGTTCTTTTCTGTAAGTTTTATGAGGTATTGATCCATACACAGTTTATTAGTTACAACAGATGTCAGTTGCTATGTCCCCAGTTTGGAGTAGCAGACAGGAGTCCAACATGAAAGCTAAACAAGTTACTGTCAGATAGCGACTTCTAACTGGAAAATAATCTATTATATTGCTCTCTTCAAAGCCGGACTCCACTGAGGAAAAAAAGTTATTCAACATTGCTGAACACTGGTCTACTGTCTACTGTTGCCTGGATCAGTTAGTTTGTATTGTATTGTGTGACTTTGGTGTTTTAAATGGTTAGTACAGATTCACCAAAGTAAAAGACCCTCTAAATGCCCACTCCATCTTGGAGTGTAATTTCATCTGTGGTCACCTTCACTGCTGAATAAAGCCCCTTTCATTAAGGTGTAGGGTACAACTATAGCAGCAAGCTTTGGCACAAACAACCCTCTCTGCAGTGGAAAACGAAGCTGTAACCATTAAGAAAAATAAACTTAATCCCATTTTATGTTAACTTCATATGTATCTGTATCACTTTTATTTGAGCTATAGGCTGTGTGTTGCCATTTACTGGAATTTTGGTAGCTTATATCATCTTTTTGCCATTAAAATGCATGCATGAATCAATAAATAAATCATTAAATGCATACATAAATAAACAACATATAAATCGTAATAAAACCTAGTCCTACATTGGTGACGTTTCTCTTTCTTTCAAAAACATCTTATTTTTTACACCGTTTCTAAGCTGCTCCATTTACAGTTTCTGTAAATAACACTTTACAATTAATTAAATATGGCTGCTGTTTACTAGAGAGGGGTCTATTTTATCCTGAATACAACGTAGAATTTAAGTTGTTAACATCTGTTTGACAATATTATATGTCTCTGTCTGGGCAGCTTACATTTGCAAAGGATAGTCACATGGAATTTTATTTGTACGGAGCATCTTCACATTAAGGCGCTGCACATGGTGAGTAAGTCGGCATCAGTGCAGGCTTGCTGTTAAAGGGCTTTATAACCCACTTCCACTCCTCATTAGTTAGTTTGGGATGGCACTTTATGTGGGGGATCCTCAGTGTCAATGCAGAAATGGACTGGAAGTGAATAGAGTGTAGGGGGTGGTTTGGGAAAGGCCCAGACTGGAGGTGACACACTGACTATGGATAAGTACCTCATTCAACCCCACATCAAAAGATTAGAACCATTTCTTTAAAGTCTGAAAAGAGGATGTGTTATATAAATATATTGCACACTGCAAAATACTGGTGAGAAAACATGCAAAAATGATGCAAGTGAAAGGGCTTCAACTGTTCATGAACAGTGGAAACTGATGCAACGTGCGGCCATCAAACAGGTCGGTGTACCTGGTAGATTCGGATGATGTAGGCGAGAAATGACAGAGTCTTGATCTGCGCTGCGATGAAATCCGCATACAGCTCCTTGTTGTACAGCTTGTGTTGCCTGCAAAGGAAACCATTTACATATAAAACACATTTAGCCTCATCAGAGACATTCATGATGTTGTATATCTGCAGTAGGTGGCAATTACACAGGTCTTCATATGGGACTCAATTCTACATGGGTGACTTGTTTGTTGCTGCACGTCAGGAGGAAACTCTGTACCTGCCAGAGACTGCTGAGGTATTTCTCCTAAATTAACTCTGGTCCATTTCCTCTCTGTTCCGAATGCTTAACACAAGCCTCTTCCTACCCTGAGAGGCTTCACCTCCTGCTAAGCCAATTTCTACAATTTTAACTTCCCCAAAATGGATTTTAACTTCAGGTTTGGCAGGCAAAGTAAGGGCAACAGGATCAACAAACTGAGTGCTAGAGTGGAAGAAAAATCCATTCTCTTAAACGAGCCTGAACTCATTTTGAAGGCGGTAAAGTGGAAATGAAATTTGTGAAAGATGCGCGCGCGCACACACACACACTCATACGGCTTACCTGGCCTGTGGAGACACCTGGAGCATGATGGTGTTCATGATGAGGGGCACAAACTCTGACACCACATTGTGAATGTTCAGCTTATAGAGCTGAGGGGACAGAGCAAACACACAATCTCAAACCCCATTCTAATACACGTGCATTATTACAGCTGAAGTTATGGATTCTAAAACTCTGAGCCTCCATGTGTATTTTTTGGGGAAAATGTGCTAACGTTTCCAATTATCTAAAAAAGAAAATGAGCCACTTCAGCTAGTGATGTTAGTTTTTTTAAATAGATAGCAAATTAATTTCTACGGAGTCCCTAAGGAACATGGAGTAGAAAAAAATAGATGTTGGAAAAAAGTTGGATGGCTGAAAAAAATTAGATGATGAAAAAAAAAAATGATGGTGGCTAAAAATTGATGATGGAAAATAAATTCTACCAGAAACTTTCTCGGGGATTGAGAAACTTTCTTGGGAAAATGTTTCATGACTTTTTTTTTTTACCACTATCTATATTTCATCTCCACAGTGACCCTTCCAGGGCTCCATAAATTTACAACCCTAAAACGGAATTATATTTTTTTGTTTCATTTTCATACCCAAAGCACTTTTTGCAATTACTCATTTTCCCTGTTATTGAACCACATTGTGTAGGTGTTAAAGTGTGATGGTTATATTTAGAGAGAAGTCACCAACCTGATACATCAGCACCACGATGATGGGCAGCTCTGCCAGCACCTTGAGAGACAAGGACCCCCGGGGGATGATGGTGTGCTGGAGGCAGAAACAAAGTGAAAGACACGGTAAGGATGACTGAGGTAAATGCTAGATCCACGCTGCCACACCCTTCTACAGCAGAAGCCCCATCAAATAAAACGTTTCTGACAGACATACCACTGCAGAACAAAGAACACTGTCTCCTTCACCTGCAATAAGCAGATATGTGCAGGAACAATGTTCCTGTTCAGAGACCCTCATCAAGTTATTCTAACTTTTTTAAGGGGGGGAATAACCTGATTAAGGTCTCTATACATTAGTCCCAATAAAGTTCTAATTGTTGTAGTTGTAGAGGACACTGTGGGAGTTCTTTGTCCTACAACAGTCAGCCCCTGTTTGCACACCTGTGGACCTATAGGTGTGCAAAAGTTTTGCCTTTACATACACCACAGCCACAGTCAACAAAAGGTAAACATAGTCAAGTTCTCACCACAACGCTCCCCTTTACAGTTTCCTCTCGTGGTCACGATTCTTCCATATTTCTAATTTATGACAAATGTTCACACTTTTATTTTTCCCTTTTGTTATCACAACCTGTTTCTGACACTGTACAGCATGCATCAGCCCAACGACTCAGTGTCTGGCACAGCTGCAGATAGACACCTTATCTCCATGCTGACCACATTTTGCGTTCTTGAAGGAATACTTTGATGATTTTCAACCAGATTTATATTATAACAATGTAACAGATAGATTGTCACCAGCCGGTCGGCTGCCATTGTGTCAAACAAACAAGTTCACTTTACGTCACCCACCATCGGGAGCCTTTATTGGTCCAGTGCAGTGCAGTGATTTCTGACAGTTTTAGTTTTTCTGCAACAGTCCTTGTTTTTTTTCTGGTCACGTAGTACCAATTTCAAAAGTATTTGTCGATCTCTACTGCAGAAACAGACCAGTTTTAACAAAAGACCATTTTCCAGCAGGGGGTTGGGGACTGCTTTAGGGGTTGAGAGGGATCCAGCTTGCCCTCCTCCGTCACAGTGGGATACCCAGCCGTCTTCCAGAGACCATGAGGCTCCTGTTACCCCTCGCTTAGGCATCCAGGAGCCCGGGGTGTGGGTGGGCCATGGAGGACAACTGGCTGTGGGTCCCTGTTGTGGGCCAAGCCTACAGCCTGCCCTCCCTCCTCCCTCCCTCCCTCCTGTGTACTTCAGCAGAGTACCAGGATCAAGAACCAAAAAGTAGACCAAATTAAATGTGTTGAACATAAAAATACTGATGCTGTACCCTTGTAATATTGTTTTCTTCATTGTTTAAAGGTCAGGAAACTCACTCTCCAGAAACTCCAGACTTTGGTTTTGAAATCCTCAATATTTTTTAGGTTTCAAGGTTAGTAAGTATGGTTTAAATTGTCACCAGTACTTGTGTTCAATTACAAAATGTCACATTTTTAATATTCTTCTTCTGCTGTAAGATTATGTTTTCAGTAAAGTCTTTAAAAAAGAAAACTACAATTCCTGTTAAGGAAAATTGTCATCTAATGATAATCTATTAATTATAATGCTAACATTCAGGCAGCCAATAAAGGTCCTCAAAGAGATAAACTCACCACAGGGCCGTGTTAAACTGATAAAAGCTTTATAAAACCATGAGTCTGAAAATGTACGCTGAAAGGACTGCCGATTATTTATTTTCTATCTGTGAGTAATACGCAAGAAGGCAGTTTTGTGGATTTGCCTTAATGTGCCAACATGGTGCTCTACTGCCCTCCTGTGGTTACAGACGGTACGGTCAAAAACTGCAAACTGCTAAAAAACAGTGAGCTTACTGTTCGTGTTTCGCTGTCGTCCCTCTCAGGTGCAGTCTTGACCAGCACTGATGTGATCATCCCGACCATTTCTGGGGAGGGAACTGTGTTCTCTGCGATCACCTGCGGGTTCTCAAAGTACCGTGCCTAATGGGAGCACAGAGATGAAAAGAAGAGAAGACAATGGTGAGTAATTCATTGCTTCCAGTGAAACGCAATCAAATCAGAACATAAAAAGAAAAGCCAGTAGCTGTGAAGATTGTACTTACGACAACTTTTGGAAGGTCTTTGTAAATCTGCTTCACAAAGTCCAGAAAGTGATGAATCTGAGGTGAGAGGATTATGGAAAACATGTAAATGCAAGACTTTAAGAAAATGACCAAATGTTCGTTTTCTTTTAATAAAACAATTATTTAAAATCTGTTGTATATGTAGTGCTGGCCCTGCTGTTTGTCATTCAGGCCTTGTTTCACTGGATATGTTAATTATTGACATGTTTTAATGATTATTACTTACCACAAAAAACGAGGAGTTAGTATTAGTTACCGCTGTTTAATGATCACATCTCTGGCATCAGAGGATTTTTAACAGATATGTCTGTGTCTTTAAAAGAACTAAACCATAACATTTGCATCCATCAGCAAAAATAATTAAGGAACAGGGGAACAATTTGACAGATTATTCAATCAACTTGACATTTGCTGAGCTCTGAATTTGAGGAGAGCCCTATTCTCATTTCTAGAAATTATTTCACAGCCTCATCTTTACAAGCAATGAGATTCTCACCTCCTGAGAGATCGGAGGCCGGAATTGTTTGTGCAGCTCGATTATGATGCGAAGGCAGATCAGCACATTTTCCTCACTTTCAATCTGTAACAAAAGGAAAACACATGAATGTGAAATGGCCACACAGTAGCCCCTGTATCTGTGGAATAAATGCACAAGATTTTGTCCTTGTCTGCTTTGAACAGTGACAACAACATTTTCATTGAACCCCACCTGTGTTATTCATTCTTTGTACAACATTCACTAAAAATTAAAATATTACCATCACAGGCACGTTGCAGCTTTTAGGAGGTGCTTAGATTAAATTTCCAGCAATTTACGTGCATGTGTATTTAGCTTTGAAAACTCATCAGCTATAAGAAACTGAGGCAAAACAAAAAGTAAAAGGTAAAAATCCAGGTTCATAGTAACTGAATGATGCAAAAATATCAAGAGAACAGGACTCATCATACCTCCAGAAAGCGGAACATCACAGACAGGATGTTCTTGGTGTGTGGACGAAGGTGCTCATTGGTTGGGATGCGGTGGATGATTTCCAGCACCAGCTTCCGCAGTTGCTGAAAAATGGAAAAACTTTTAAAGCGAAGAATCTAGCTCTGCGTACAATTATACAGTTTGATATAATCAAATTTATTGACAGAATCAAAAGTGAATGTATAGAGTTACAATTTGTGAATGCTGATCTATGTCTGCAGTCATGCAACTTACTGTAAAAACCTTTGGATTTATTACTGAGACTGTAGATATCACAGAAGCCAGCTCGCTAAGACGTTTAAAAAGAAAGCTAAAAACACAGATTTTCCAGACACAGGCCTTTAAGTCTTTTTTATACTTCACACCACTGAAATTCTTTTAAAATGCTGTATATTACCTGATCTTATGATTTTTGCGATTTGTACAATTTTCTGATTTAACGATTTTAAGATTTGTGGTTTTGCTGACCGAGTTATGATTCCCTCTTTCTTATTTTCTTTTTTTTGGAACTTGTATTTCAATGTCCTTTTAAACTGAATTGTATTGTTGGCATGTTTTACATCCATTGTTTCTATTTTCATGTGAGGCACTTAGTCCTTAGAATTCCCTCATTGTGAAGCACTTTGTGCTGCACTTGATCATTATTTTTATGAGTGTAAGAAATACTTCACACCTTTTCTGAAACTTTAGCACAGTTGAAGTGTTTACCAAATGAGAACCAACAAATTTTAACAGTTATCTGGCAGATATGAGTCGTATTTTAACTTGAATGTCAGGACCTTTCCTTTACTAAATTTCCTTTTTGACATTTTCTACATCCTTCTAACAGCCCAAATGTAAACGCGTATCCCAACTGCCATTGATTGATGCTGACATCATCATTATTATTATTAGTGTCTTTGACCAAATCCGTATTTCTGTCTGTGCAGTTTTTGAAAGTGGATAGAAATTGTGTGTAGGAAGGAGCCGAAAGCTTTATTTGTAGTCACATACCTGTGTAGGTTTCTCTTGGAGGAATTGCACCTCTCCATCCTGAAGGAATGTGAGGAAGCGAGGGATGATGTGCTCCAAGAAGGTGGAGTACTGAGGCGAAGATGTCACATTCTGAAAGTAAAAGTCCAAGACATGTTGTGTCATGTAGCAACTTAGTAGATTCTGCAGTTATATTTCATTGCTTTGCAAGTTTTTTGTCAACCAAGATTTTTCTTGGTTGTTGTAGGCTTATTTAACTGCTTCAAAATGTAGTGCATTCTCCCAAAGTTCAGATCTGACTCCTTAGAGAATTCTACTTTTGTGGGATCTATACAACTTGTTAAAATCCATTATCATGCATCAGAAGAGACAATGAGAATCAGCCTGCAGCAGCACACGCTGAGAACATTCATCAAACTCACCTCAAAGTTTTCGCTGACCTCCTGCATCATCTTCAGCTTCGTCTCATCAGCTGGAAGTTGAAGGACAAATCATCACCATCAATCAAAGCTGCTAATGATTCAGTTCCACTTTTCATCGCTTTCCATGTGCTCAGAAGGGACTTTCAGATCTTATCAGTTTTACTTTCAGCGTCCAGCTTGATTAGAAGGTACATCAAATATCACACTCACACACACTTACACAGACACACACTCTCCCAGACACACGTACCTCTGACTGGACTAAAGCATATCGCTCTCATCACATCGCCCCAGCTGAGCACAGAAGCCTGAACCATCAGTTATTGTGCTGATACTAGGCAGAAAAAAGTTCAATGCAACGGCAAGGTCCATGCAATTTAATAATGAATATGTATGAGAAAAGTTTTCTTTGAGCCTGAATTTTAATTATTCACACTGAAGGCTAATATTATTTCCATGGGAACAACTACATTCATTCTTACATGAACTCTGTTGTACGAACAACATCTTAATAATTTTAATAACTGCTAAATATTTAAAAGGGTGATTTAAAGTAACGGAAACCCAAATGAGATAAGTTGATTTCATACTTATTCATACAACATCTGATCACTTCATGTGTTCATGCTTGAGAGAACAAAACAAGCCAAAAATGTACCATAAAGTAAGCAAAAATAACATGATAAGGGTGTCCACAGGTGTCAGAAACTTTAATTTAATGCTTTTTAGGAACTCTTCAAAATATTTTTAACCAAATTTAAGCCTGATTTTTGGACAAATTATATTTTTTCTTTTTCAAGCAATGCAGGCCAGTATAAAGCTAAGAAATGTATATGTGTTTCTGTGTAGAGGGAGGTTTTTTATGAAGGAAAGTGTTAGAGAGCCAACAGGTAGGTACAGGTAAAAAGTAAAATATCAATAGTCTCAGTGTTAGATTTAGATTTGTAACAGAAATGTGGAATTTTATACATAAGATTTCTGACTAATTTTAACAAAAAGAAATTAAGAGACGGATTAATTAAATATTTGTAGTAATTATGACATCACAAATTTAAGACTAATGACTTTTAAGGCATCTTTATGGGTGCTAGATTACAGATGGATTCAAACTTTTTGAGGTAACCCCAAACTCATTAGAAAATGCATCCATTTTTTGAATCAAACAGTACATACAATAACAAATCATCAAAGTCATTATGTGCTTTATACTAATTAATATAAAAACTGCATCATTTTGAGGCTTTTTTGGCAGTTTCAGATATCTGCCATAAGTCCTGTCTAGATCACTTATCACTTACTAGCAATATACTGAGAATAGTGGTGGAATGTCCTGGGCACATTTACTCATTGTATTAAGTACAAATTGAGGTACTTTAATTGAATCTGTTATTTTCACGACACGTCATACTTCCATTCCACTACAGCTCAGAGGGAAATACTGTACTTTTTACTGCACTAGATTTATCTGAAAGCTTTAGTTTCAGATTTTAAAACATTTCAGAAAGAAATGTTTTTAAAGTATGGTGCTATGTTATGAATTAAACGACCCGGTAGTTTATAAAAGTACATCTGACACAATTACTTATTAATTAATCAGCTGATTGACAAAGAAATTCAACTATTTTTGAAATACGTTTAAGATGTGTTCTACTTTTGGGTGGTGTTTTTTTTTTAAAGTTTTCTACATTGAATACTTTTGCATTAAGTGCTTTAAGTAAATTTTCTCGATTAAACCTACTTTTACTGGAGTACTACTTTCAATAAAGGAGTTGCTTGTAACAGAGTATTTTAAATCTGTGGTATGCCTATTAGTAGTTTTATTTACATATCGGATCCGAATATTTCTTCCACCAGTGACTGCGAGCTCTTTGAACTTACGTGTGTTGGCGTCTGTGAGTGCTGCCACAAACTGCAGGTACTTCTTCATCAGTGTGGTCTGGTCGACCACAGTCGGGCTCGGTGCAGGCACAAAGGCCATGGTGGCTGCTGATGGGACAGACGGAGCTGCTGGAGGCAGAGGAGGCAGACAGCAGTCTGCTCTGCACGGTTCTTACAGTGCGCTCATGAACGCTGCAGGCATCAGAGGAGGTGAACAGATCCGCAGTCATTAATCAAAATTGAGAAATCGACGTTATATTAGGCGACCACTTACGCAAAAATCGGCGTTATTGCCAATATGGGTGAACATCAGTAAAATATCCATGCAGTAAACCGGTAACAGATCCACAAACATGCCCCTGAACGGGCGCACAGTGATGACATCATCACAACCGTCAGCTAGCACATTTTCTGTTAGTCCGAAGGTGTTTGTTAATTAAAGACTGATATTTTTAGCGTCAAAGTGGAAACCGTTTAATCAATAAGAGGCGCTGCACGCTTATATATCCACTCAATGAATCCTCAAAACCCATATATAATATTAACTTTGCAAAACACGTTAGCAAACGTTAGCTAATAAACTAGCTTTCCCAAAGAAAGAAAGCGCTCGCGCATCCCGGCCATTAAAGAGAAAACAAACAACGCGTGC
Source organism: Plectropomus leopardus (assembly GCF_008729295.1). Lineage (NCBI taxonomy): Eukaryota > Metazoa > Chordata > Actinopteri > Perciformes > Serranidae > Plectropomus > Plectropomus leopardus. The sequence continues at coordinate 19,282,741 of NC_056481.1, read as the reverse complement.
GAGGAAGCGGGCGCGTGTTCGAAAATTGAAACCGATTTAAAAGTTAATATAATACACACTACTGTTGGAAAAAACCCTCTGTCTCACCAAAGTTTCCAATAAAAAGCGGACCGTTTGTACTCACACAGCACCACACACAGGAAACCGCGGCTCCGTATCCACCGCGCTCGAGCGGCTGCTGCTCAGGGCTCGCGACCAGCAGAGATGAATGATATCCCTCCGCCTGCTGAGTATATTTTTCCTATGCATGTTTAAATATATTGTGGTAATATCTGTATGACATACATATATTCAAAGAAGCGATGCAGTCGATGTTGAGTTTGTTAAAATTATTCTTTTTGGTCAAAACGTTTTATTCTAGACCCAGCGGAGGAATAAAAAGTAAAACCAGAAGATATAAGACCATCGTTTTCGATGGTCTTAGCTGTAGGTAACTGCGCATGCTCTGTTCTTACTGGCTTATTAAAGAGCGCGAGACTCATCACCTAATATCAATTAATTTAGCCTATATGACCCTATGAAATATGATGGGTTTTTTTTTATAAGCCAACTGTTAATACAAGTAGCCTACAACTGAAACAATTAGTTGAGTAATATATTAGCCAGTTGACAGAATTGTAATTGACAATTCTTTCTTTTTTTCTTTTTCTAACCCTAACCCTAACCCTGTAACACAAGTAAATGTTCCTGATTATTCTTATTTAGTTTTTTTTTTGTAACATTCTCAACACAAGACTTAAACTTGTAATTGAATATTTCCACAGGATGATATTAGTACTTTTATGTCAGTAAAGAATCTGAATACTTCCTCCAACGTTGTATAAATTAATCGCCAAAAGTGCTGGTTAAGTTTAAACTTTAGAAATGATATTTAAGCAATATAAAGTCTACCCAATAACTGCAGCGTGTCGTGAAATACTCCTCTTCCACAACGGATTATCAAAGAGGTTACAATTTCAAATCACTGCCTTCTGTTTTTATTTTGGTTTTACAGTGTCACAACTTTTTTTAGGGTGGGGTTTTACAATGCAATTGTCATGCTGAAGGAGAAGATATTTAAAACCTGGCAACATAAACCTTTTAATGCTAATGGATAATGAGTGATATATGAGGAATGATGAGGGGGTGGAATGACATTGGGACAGAATATAGTTTTTTTTTTCTTCATTTCGTCATCATTTAGCACAGTGTAGGCCTATTTTGACCACCAGATGGCAGCTCACTGACAGAGGCAGACAGAGTGTGTGTGTGTGTGTGTGTGTGTGTGTGTGTGTGTGTGTGCTTAAACTCTCCTTATTGCTCACTGTAAAACCAGCTATAATGGCAACCATTTGTGAAAAACACACCAGAGTCTGAGCTTCATCTGTTGAACTGAGGCCAACATGGTGAAGCTGGCATGAAGCATTTCACACACGGCGCTTATATATCATTTTCTTATCTGACTGTGGTGTGATCATATGTGTTTTTTTAGAGGGAAATTGTTCTCAGATCTTGATCTTCAGACATGATTTTTAATAACCTAGACTTTCATAAGAAAATGCTGGAGGTTGCAGCTTGGACACTGCCCAGGCCATGTAGGGAGTATTGTATGTTTTTCAATCATTTTGTTGATTTATGGCTCAAGAAACTATAGTGTTTATTAGTTTAACCCTTTGAAATTGGCTTGATTCTGTAAAAAAAAAAAAAACATGGGAAGAGGGTGACAAGCAATTTAACAAGAAATGGCCCAAAAATTAGGATGAGTAAGATATTGATAAAAAGTTACAGGAATAAGCAGAAAAATGAAGGAAAAACAAAACAACATGAAAGTGACTCCAAGAAAGTGCTTAAAAAAAATTACCTTTTTTTCTATTTTCTGCAACATGATTTTACATATTTTACATTTTCCCTGACATTCTTCCCTCATTTTTTGACAATATTTAATAATACTCTCCCAGTTAATTTTCAAATCATTTCCTTGTAACTTTTTATTGTTTTTTCCAGTTTGCAGGATCTTTTTTTTCCTGCTAAGTTGCTAATTATATATTTTTTAAAAGAAATCAAACCAATTTTCTAGGGTTTCAGAGGTTTAAATGCTTGCAAAAGGCATCATAATGCTGCACAAGACAACTGATGTCCATGCAGGTGCTAAATAGTTAAAAATATGAATGATATAGTAAATACTATCAGTCTTTGTATTATTGTTTCATCTAATTTTTTCTTCTTTTATTAACATAGATGTGAGAATGGACAAAAACTGCGCTCTGTATGATCCCTCAGATAGTTTTTGGTCCCATATGTAAATTAATCCCATCTAACCTGAGAGTATATTTCCTTTCATGATCATTTTAAAGTGTCTCTGTCACCATTTGAAGTTACTGTCATGCACACTTGCCTCTTCATGTTTAACAAATGAAACAGAAATGTCCTTGTTTCATAAAGCACTGGAAATAATGAAGTGAAAGATGGTCATTATTTATGTCGGCTTGTCTGCTGCCCACACACTGCTTCACTAATGGCATTTACTTCATCATCCTCTCCCTCACTAGATCAGATATATTCCTTTCACTTAATGCCATATATAACGTACAAGGTAATTTGACATGTAATGTGACAGTCTCATTCTGTTACCCGCTCTCTGCTCTCTAAGTAATGATGATCTGCTAAAAGATGTTTGTCTCAGGCTTATTGCGCTGTCCTCTTTGTTTCATTAGTGGGTTTTCTTTGAGTGTGTGTGTGTGAGATGGGGGCTTTATCCTGTGTGGGGAGAGTGGATGACACACTGGTTCTCCAAAAACCACTCATGTGTCCATTAGGTTTGTGTTTTGTCAGTGCGCTGCGGCGGCTGCCGCTGCCCTCATGAGCAGGCCTGTATTATTTCTCATATAGAAAGAAGTGCACTTTCCTTGAGACACGCTCTGAATCATCAACAATACCCTGAGCATCTATTCATGCATCTAAAGCTCCGTGCACATTCACTCTCTCTGCCCATATGTGCACTTGTGAGGCCTGCACAGTAACATGTTCTCTGTGAACCAGACTCTGTGAATATGGTTGGTTATTATAATGCGAGTGTCGTCCTGATAAGCTGAGCCGATTTCTACATTTCTGCAGGCTGTTTTTAATCCGCTGGAGTTGAAATCAGACCGGCAGATGCTTTTTGTCTTTGTCACCTGGTGAGCAGATGATAGGTGTGATGTCACAGGGAAATGACAGAGTCTGTCAAAGGTTATGGGAACTGCTTTGCACAGGCTTTGCAAAAACACAAAACCCCTCAATCACTGCTGCCAGATTTTGCCTCTTTTTTGTTTCTTTCTAAGATCGCTTGTCAGAGGAAAATCTTGGCGCTGTATGTTTCCTAATTTCTTCACACAGCTACACAGATCCTTACACAAACGTTTGAATGTTTCATATCATATAAATAATTCTAAAGTGACATTATATATGAGCTTACTTTGTCATTTGGAGATAGAGGGGATGGTGGATGGCATAATGACCTCTGTAGACCACAATTTGCGACCAACAAACAACAAGACAGGTTTGCTGTGTTTCCAGCAGCTTTTTAGACTTGAAAAGTGCTTGTTATTTTTACAGACTTCACTGCATTTCATGCCGAGATAATGACAAAAAAGTTTATAATTTTGCAGAGACCACCACTGTATTTTCTGCAGGGATAATGGCATGAAAGTGGACATTTTTGGCAAGACATCACTGCTTTTCTTTCGCCAGAAAGTGGCACAAAAGTTTTTGCAGGGACATTGCTACATTTCGGGACAGTGTCATAAAAAGTGGTTGTTTTTATCTGAGACATTGCTGCAATCTCTGCTAAGATAGTGTCATGAAAAATGGATGGTTTTTACTGAAACATCACTGCATTTCCTGCTGCGATAGTGCCACAAAAAGCAGTCATATTTTACTGAGACACCCCTGATTTGCCATGAAAAACAGATGGGTTTTTTTTGATGTAACATCTTTGCTTTTTTTTTATGAAACATTGGCATGAAAAGAAGGACATCCCTGCATTTCCTGTTGGAATAGAGGCATGAAAAGTGGACATTTGTTTACCAAGACATCATAGCATTTTCTGTGAGCACAGTGGCACGAACAAACATTTTGGCAAGACATTACTGCTTTTTCTGACAGGAAAGTGGCATGAAAGTTGGACGTTTTTGCAAAGACATCGGTCAATTTCTAGGTGGGATAGCGGCACGAAAAGTGAATGTTTTTTTACTGAAACGTCCCTGCTTTTCCTGTTTCAATAATGCCTAAAAAAGCAGACTTTTTTTATACTGAGACATCACTGCTTTTTCTGCCAGAATTGTGGCTCAAACAGTGGATGTTTGCTGCAGAAATCATTGCATTTCCTGCTGGAATGGAGGTGTTAAATGTGAATGGTTTTTGATGAGACGTTGCTTTTTCTACTGGAATTATAAAATGAAAAGCAGTCCTTTTTAATAAGTTTTAATACGTCCTGCATTTTTTTTTTTTTTTTTTTGCAGGGATCGAGTGACAAAAGGTGGACATTTTTGGCAAGACATCACTGCTTTTTTTGCTCAGAAAGTGGCACAAAAGTTTAACATTTTTGGACATTGCCACATTTCTAGGTGGGATACTGCCATGAAAAGTGGTTGCTGTTTATTAAGACATTGCTGCATTATCTGCCAGGCTAGTGACATGAAAAATTGATTTTTTTAAAATGAAATCACTGTATTTCATGCCCCGATTATGCCGCAAGACATCTGCTCTCTCTGGGGAATAGTGGCATGACACTTGCTGCATTTCCTACCAGGATAGAGGTTTAAAAAACAGATGTCTTTTTGTTGAGAAATTGCTGCTTTAGTATGCTGATGTGATGCACTGACATGAGTCTGAAACTGACTGGAAACTTTGTGAAAAACAACTTATAATCACATAATCACTTGACCGACAGTGCTTGTATTTGATCATTAATTCAGAGCAGGTTAAAGTATCTTCAGCTGAGCTCCCGGCGGTTTTTAAACACCAAACTTTAACAAAGTTCACTGAGTGAATCAAACTGAGCCGTTTGTATTGTCAGAGAGAAGAAGTCGCTGATTAACAGTGTGATTTGGCGCCTGGTTGGACGCCATGTTCAAAGCACAGTGGTGTGTCTTCCAGTCTGCACACCAGGCTTTATTGACCTTTCACAGCTAGCCAGGCAGCTGCTGCTAATTGTTTACCACCACATCCTGTTTCTTCACCACTGCTTCCTTTATCGAAGAGACTAACCTACATTATAATGACTCATGTTTGTGACGGCTGCACGGGAAAACTCTCAGCCTTAAATGGCCTCTGGATCTCTGTGTTACCTTTTAAACATGTATTCATACACACAGAGATAGTATCATTACTTACTGTTTTAACATTAATTGTAATTTAGGATCCACACGTCGTCACACTTCATCACCCAGCATGGTTAAATTGATAATAATAAGCTTTATTTATATAACACCTTTAATACAAGAAATGCAACACAAAGGGCTTTACAATAAAAACAGGCCAGGAAGGCTATTCAGCATGAATGAAGACATTCAAAAGCAGGGAAAATAAAAATTAAGTGCTTAAAATCATAAAATCATTAGATAGCATCAAAAATCAATTAAGAAAAAATAACATTTTAAGAGAGTTGCAGCAGTCAGAAGTGTAAAAATAAGAGTTTTAAAGAGTGAGAGCCAGTGAAAGTCTAGAGTGAATAGTCTGTTTTTAGCTTTCCTTTTAAAATATTTAGTGAGTTGGCTTCTCTGATATCTACAGGTAGTGTGTTCTATAGCTTTGGGGCATAATTGACAAAGGCTGCATCCTTGATTTTCTTTTTTTAGCTGTTGCTGGGAACCTCCAATAAAACAGCAGCAGATGGTCGAAGTGTTTCAAGAAGGAGAATAGTTTACTAGAAATTAGCAAAGTTGAGTTGTCCAAGGCCACTGAGAGCTTTGTATATCTATTTTGATTTTGTTACTTTAACTTGAAATGACATTTATATGAAATATAAATGCCTGGTTCACCCATTAGTTCTCACCTGTTAAAGTGGTTGCCCCATCATGTACAGAGGCTATATCTGCACAGCCACAGGTTCAACTCCAGCCTGTGGTCCTTTGTTGCATGTCATGCTGAAGCCATCCTATCCTTAAAAAGACTTTTACACCATAAATCAGTACAAGAAAATTCACCAGAGAGCAGGAAATTAAGTTTTTGGTGCTAGGAAAATTTACGATTTTGTTTACCACCCCCTCAGGAAAAAGAGACCTGGAGAGAAAGGGAAAGGGAAATATATATTTGGAAAAAAAATAAAAGGTGAGAAGAGAAACATTGATCATAAAATGAAGGGCAGGGGGCCTACAGAAAACACATGTGCATAGGACCCAGAATTGGGTGCTATGCCCCTGCTCTGTCCCCATTTGATACAAAAACATTTTGAGGACAAAATTGGGATCATATTCATTTAAATTGATTAAACTGATTAATTTTTCAATTGATTTGATCTTTCAATTGAATTTGATTTATTGATTTTTTCCGTGGCATTTTTCCTTCTTAACTGTGAAAGCTGAAACAACAAAACTCACAGCTGAACGGACTCATGCTACCTGCATGGCAGCAATACATTAATTAGGCAACAACATCAAAATGAGGACAGGTATGGGGCCATGAAATCAAACTGAGATTAATCCCACCTTTCCGGTCTTGAACTCATCACTCTCCATCGCTTAATTAACTTTCCAAATAAATAAATCAACAAATGTTTGACCCAGCTGCTCGGTGACGTCAGCCTACTACAGCCAATCAGGAGCGTTTGCGGACACCTTTTTTGGTAATCCTCTTTCCTGAGAGGAGCTGTCCGATCAGCACCACAGCGCGCGCTCTCTTTGGCCAGGAATAACACAACAAGCCACATTAAGCCACGAGCTTACAGTCTGACTGAGTCGCTGCTGATCGGATTTTCTGTTCAGAAATTTCTTCATTTCTCCTCTCAGGGATGGAGCTGCTCCGGAGAAACACGTGCTCGTGATGGTTTTTGGGTATAACACTTTTACGCACTAAGTTGAGAAGTGGGTTTACAGTCAGAGTGTTACGTGTTTCCCCTGACTCCCAGCCGGTATGTTTCCACTCTTGTGCGGATTGCTGTGTCTGTGTGCGCTGGTTTGCGGTCAACCAGCGCGCGGTCAGGCGGCGGACGATGGGAAGCGGTATATCTGCCGGGCGATCCCCCTCAGCGGTGACGCCAGCTGCCCGGTGACCCTGTTACCGGAGCTGAACGCCGGCAGCCAGGAAGAGGAGCTCAGAAACACTGTCATGCAGTTACGAGAGACAATTCTACAGCAGAAAGAAACCATTTCCAAACAGATCGGCACCATAAACGAGCTGACTACCAAGCTGTCCCTGTGCGCATCAGCCACCGACGAGGGGAAGTACGAAAAGGGAGCCTCCTGGGGCAAGGAGAAGCAGAACACGATGGGGGATGTCCCCAGAGATCCGAATGACACTATCGACAGTCTGGGGAAAACCATGCAGGGGCTCAAGGACCGGCTGGAAAACCTGGAGGTAAGTCGGAACCAAAGCCGTGCGTAAAAGCACCGTTTGATTCCTGGAGCGGATTTATAGGATTACCACACCATGTGCATCCACTGCTCAGCGGTATACTGGCTCTTCTTGGAAACATTAGAGTTCGTATCGTGGTGATCAAACAGAAGGATCTGTGACTAACAGATTAATTAGCTTTAAACTTCCGATTACGCACGACTGTGGGTTATGTGACATGTGTGCTTATTATGCTGCAGGGCTTTACAGGAAAACACCACCTAAAATATGGATTCCAGTATGTTAAACTTGTGATGTCATAAGGTATAAAGTCTGGAATTGCTCCAGAGACAGTGCCTGGAAGACTAATTTATTTATTTTACTGAAGTGTTCTTGGTTATGACACAAAAAAATCTTTCCATACACCCAGAACATCCCCCTGGCTGCGCTCAGTGTCATCTACATCTTTCTTCATTTATAGTTTATAGTTCTTCCGTGATATTCAGGAGATTGGGAGTGTAGAGGGAAAATGATCTGTTAATATATGCTATGAACCAAAATGACAAACTGTCTGTCTCCTAAGGAACACCTACAGTGTAGAGCTTTATGTAAAGTGTAATCTAAGCAGGAGACAAAAATCTGTGTGTGCTCAGTTATGTTCAGGAGCATTACCATTAACCTCAGAGACAATCCAGAGTAGGATAGACCAGAGAAACTGAGGATGAGGATCATTTTTTGTTTCACTGTCCAGCCTATGAAGAAGTAAGCTACGTATTTTTCAGCTAAAGGACCTATGTTGATCTCTTTTGGTTGGATGACCATGAAAAAAATTAATTGTGTTTCAGAAGTGGAAGATTTTCTTTGTCAGACCTTGAAGGCTGAATGTTTTGTTTGGGAAATGAACAGCTAGACAACATGTATTCAGGATTGACTGATTGATTGATCACTGCAGCAAGATTTAACTCCCTATGGCATCGCAAATGTTTCTTGCTTTTGGATATTAGAGAAAGTTGGCATGTTTACCAGGGGTGTTTCTAGGATTTAAGGACATTGAGGGCTGAGTATTCATTAGGGGGGTCCACATGGTATTATTCCCCAGGATGTTATTGATTGATTGATTTATTACAAGCTCTATTTTTATGCTTTTTAATGCACCCTGGCACCTTATTTACCCTTAAAAACTGTTTTTTCACAGTTTAGATTAGGTAGGAATTGTGATGTTAAAAATGTTAGTAGTTGTTAGTAATGAATGATAAGGGCAGAATACTACACAAATACTATAGTGTCTTGTAATAAAAAATTGTATCATTTTTGGGCTCATGGGTTTGGATGCCATGTTTGGTTTAAAAAACACAAAAAGGAAAAGAAATCGCAAAAAAAAAAAAAAAAATGCAAAGAAAACAAATAACCAAAAGTATGAGTAGTTTTCCTCATATTTTTTTTCCTTATTGAGCTGTGATGTAAGTCATCACTTACAGCTCTGACATTGTTCTTGACCAGCTCTGCTCACTTCCTGTTCATGCCCTCCTGTCCATCCTTACCTCCTTAGCAACAGCAGCTGCGGGCCAACATATCGGGCGCAGCGTTCCCCAGTGAGCTGCGTGACCTGCTGCAGCGTCGCCTCGGGGAGCTGGAGAAGCAACTCTTGAAGAAAGTCAACAACCTGGAGGAGGAGAAGAGCATGCTGTCCAACGCCACAGCTGCCTACAGGCTGAAGACAGAGAGCACACTCAACGCCCTGGTGGAGAGGATCAGTGAGCTGGAGAAAGGTAGTAAAGAGTTGTAACTTTACAACTGTGCAGAAAAAGGTAGGATGAGAGAAGATCACGGAGGGTGGGGAGAGGATGAGGGAGCAGGAAACTGGTGCACAGACAGTATGAGTTAATATGGAGAGGAGGCACTCTGAGAGGGTCTGATGAGTCAGAGATGGTGGGACCGACATGGACATGTTTTACATAAAAGGGACCTTTGTTGAGGTTTGATATCACCACCGTCTGTGTATGAAACATAAATGAGGTGACCGTTTCCTCACTTTCATCCTAACGCAGTGATTAACAGTCTGAATTATCTGTCCCTGTCCCTCTCTTCTGTCCCCTTCTCTGCATCTCTACAGGAGGAGGAGACTTCAAGTCCCCAGAGCAATTCAAGTTGTCCCTCCCCCAGAGGACCAACTACCTGTACGGTCGCATCACCAAGAGCCTGCCAGAGATGTATGCCTTTACACTCTGCATGTGGATCAAGTCCAGCGCCAGTCCTGGCATTGGGACGCCTTTCTCTTACGGCGTGCCGGGACAAGCCAATGAGATCGTGCTGATCGAGTGGGGCAATAACCCCATCGAGCTGCTCATCAATGACAAGGCAACAACTTTTAGATGATAGAACGTTAAAGTCCCCCTCCGCTCACAAATGTCTTGTGTTTATGTCCTCTGAAATGTTTATGACCTTGAGTATACTGATTTGTATTGGTGCAAAGTTTGTCACCAGAGAAGTGTTTTCACATTCCTCTGGTGAAGGAGTGATGTCTGTGCACTCCCCAAAAATCTGACATTTACCCATGCATCTGGCGAGCTAGATAAGATAATAAGAAGGAAATTAGTAAAAAAAAAAAAGAAATAAATTAAAAAGTAACACGAAAAATACCTGAAAATAAGCAAAAAAAGAAAAGAAAAGTAAAAAACAAGAAAGTGACCCCCCAAATCCTTTAAGTTTTTTTAAATACATATGCGTACCTTTTTTTCCCCACAACATAATTATAAAATATGTTTTTACCAATATACAGATAGGCTTCTGGACATTTTCTGTAGAATTTTAAAATTTTCCTCCTTTTTGAAATTAATTTTCAGGTCATTTTCCTGTCAACTTTGACAAATTTCTTGCAATTTGCAGGACATTTCTTATCAAGTAGCTCAGCACATTTTTCCTCATGTTTTCAAAAGAAGTCAAATCAATTTTCTTCTGTTTCAGGGGTTAGATAGCTTTTGAAAGGCATCTCAACACAGCACAATAAAACTGATGTCAGTCCAGGTTTCAAGGTGTTAAAGGTCTTCATACAGCAAATAAAATGCATGTCGACGGGGTAACAGACTTTGGCACAAAACCATAAAAGGAAACTTAAATCTTTGGTGCAGACTGTCGGCAGAGAGAGCAGAGTTATCATTAGCATGGTGACAGTTTAGATGAAAGTAGAGTGTGCAGGTTGTGGATGTAAACTAATGTTGAAAACATCATAGCAGATATTGTATGTTGCACAACCACAGCTGTATATTTGAGGGGGGGACTCAGGGGACACGTCCCCGTCTGTAATGATTTAGTACAAAGCTGTAAACGCCAAGAACAGTTAGAACCAAATCTCTACTTTAGCGATCAGGGGTCATACAGGTGAGGGCAGTCAGTGAAAACAGAAAAAATAATCACACAAGAAATAAAGTCTGTAATCCAAGCAGAGACAAAAACCAAAGAATCAAACACAAGAAAAGAGAGCATCAGCACACTGTGGCTGCAATCTGGCAACTGAATAGTTTAAATACAAAAGAGTTGATTACTAACTACACACAGGTGATATACATGAGGTCATCATCACTTAATTAGTAAAAGTAACACTGAACACAAGGAGAGTACATTTCAAAATAAAACTGGAACTGGACAAAAACACACGTGGCAAAATCACGTTAAACAAAATATAATACTTTCAAACATGTCTGTGGGGGGAAACTTTGACTTCAACATCTTAAACTGTGTCATATTTTCAATCAGCAGCCATCCTGTACTTTTATGTCAGTGGTCTTTATTGTATTTTAACCCCCAGGTGGCCCAGCTGCCTCTGGAGGTCCGTGATGGAAGATGGCACCACATCTGCATCTCCTGGACCACACGGGACGGCCAATGGGACGCTTACCAAGACGGAGAGAAGCTGGGAACCGGAGACAACCTGGCAGCTTGGCACCCCATCAAACCTGGGGGAGTCATCATCCTGGGGCAGGAGCAGGTGAGCTTTGGAGCAGTGATCAGCACAATCAGAGACAGCAGACAGTAGTGGAGACATCTTTTCAGAACATGAACAAAGTGCACCATCACATTATCAAACACATCCAAGTGCAATGTCAAGTGGTTCTGATAATAAGCTGTGTGATATTTATGGAGCACCTCCGCAGACTGCACACAGACACACCTACGGCAGTAATGAGATGGTGACAGGTTATCATGACAACACAATTAACAGAACGGTGTGGTGAAGCCATCATCGAGGTCTCCCACTGGACCAACCTGTGCTTTATTAAAAACTGTCACAATGAGATGAGTCAGTCTGTTGAAATCAAATCAGCTACAACCAAGTATGAAAAGCAGAAAAGTTCATTTAATGTGTTTTTTAGTTGAGTAACCGAATGATAAAGTGTATTTTTAGCCATAGTGCCGGCTCTAGGAAACAGAAGAGGATGAACTCAGATCCTTTACTTGAGTAAAAATACTAATACCACACTGTGAAAATACTCTGTTACAAGTGAAAGTCCTTCTTACATACGTTTCAGTATGTAAGTATAATCAGCAATATGAACTTAAGTATGAAAGGTAAAAGTAGTTGACAAAACTGAATATTTTTAAGGAGACATCTCGACATTTAGCAGATATTTTTTCTGGTGATAAAGCCAGGTAATTTTAATAAACACCAGGAACATTTACCAGATGATTTTCTGTCAAAACCAGTTATTTTATTATGAGACATCAGGACATTTAGCTGATGTTTTTCTGGTGACAAAACAGACTTTTTTAACAAGATGTTGGGACATTTAGCAGCAGTTTTCTGTAAAAAAAAAAACAAAAAACAAAAAACAAACAAAAACAAGTTATTTTTCAGGTGATGTAGGAACATTTAGAAGATATTTTTTCTGGCGACAAAACCAGATATTTTTAACAAGACATTAAGACATTTAACAGTAGTTTTCTGTAAACAAAGCCAAGTATTTTTAGATGTTTTTCTACCAACAAAAGCTGGCATTCAAACCCAAAACTAAAAACAAAAAGCTAAATTTGGAAAGTAACAAGTAAGTAAAGCTGTTAAATAAATGTAGTGGAGTAAAAAGTACATCATTTGCCTCTGAGATGTACTTGAGAAGAATAAAGTGGCATAAAACAGAAATACACTATACGTACTTATATATGTACTATATTCACTTCAAAGTTGTACTAATGTACTGTACTTAATTACATTCCACCACTGCTAGAAACATAGAAACAGGGATGTTGGCGTGTTCACCACTTTGGTTCAGACTTAAATATCTCAACAGTAATGGGGTCGATTGTCATGAAATGTTGCAGACACTTTGACTCTTTGACTCTTTGACTGTATTAGTGCCACAGCGAGTATCACATTTTTTAGTTAAATATCTATGGTAGAAGGTGATTTTGTCTTCTTGCATTACATTAGACCTGCACTGCCTTAGACCTTGATCTTTTTCTCCTCAGCGTGTGGTTTAAGTGTTTAACTGCTGTGTCACAGCAAAGAAGCAATCGTGGAATTTTGCTTTCAGCCACTGGTGTTATCATAAGTGGAGTGCTGGAATTCAGACATCAGGTTGTGAAACCCCAGACAAAACCACGTTTGTTAAAGTACATCTGCCAAGGACGAGAAGAAGAGACGTTGACACATACCTGTGTGTACAAGTACCTCTTCTGAATTTCTCTCAGTGGCTCTCTGCCAGCGAACACAAGCTCTGTGTATTTCAGTAAAACTCAGAACAGACAGATGATATTTTATATTTTAGGGGGAGGCACAATGGACCCCATGCAGCAACATTTTCAAAAAAATATGAAAGGTCAATTCCAGATGTACTAAACATTCTTAACCACAAATCCCACTATTGGCAAAGGTAACACCCACTAAAAATTATATAATGGCAGGTTTTGTGCTGTGTGCAAAGACTCTGGCATTTGTGATTTAATATAAGTAGACCTGCAAATCACAATGCAATGGATGCACCGTGCAAATGTAATTTAAAGATCCTTACTTAATTCTTTGAGACCTAAGAAAGACATTGTAGGATACCTCCAAGGACTAAATACAATAGAAAATAATGCACATTCAAAAATAGTCACAGTATAAAGTGCAGGCAAAATAAGCCTTAAATCCCCCCTCCAGCTGGGCAAACAGCATATCGTGGTTTTAGACAACAGAGTGGCACCTGGGGTGGCCAATCAGATTTAAGGGGTGGCCTGTAATACCCAAGGCCACTTCCTAGACACGCCCCTGGTCGTAGGACGTTTGTTAGTATGCGAGTCCGAACACAGAGTGAGGTATTGTGAACCTTTGTGTGTTGCATTGTCCTATTTAGACTTCAGCTCTTTACTGAAGATAAAACCAGTAACATCTCAGACGTTAACAGACATTTCCACACGTTGCTTCAACCTTTGCAGTGTCGAACAGAGGGAGGGATAACAGACTGATTAAAATTTAATGACTGTTTCAGCCTCAGTCCCAAAGACATCTTCCTCCACCTCACAAACACCATCACCTCTGGTGCTTCCTAAATGCCCATCCTGCTGTTTATGGCCCTTACAGGACGTGGTGGGTGGGCGCTTTGACGCTGGTCAGGCCTTCGTGGGCGAGCTGAGTCAGGTGAATATTTGGGACCGCGTCTTGAAGCCGGTGGAGATCCAGTCGATGGCGAACTGCAGCTCCTACATCCCCGGGAACGTCATCTCCTGGCTCGCAACCAACGTGGAAGTTTTTGGGAGGGGAGCGTTCAAGCGGCCCCTGGAGATGTGTCAGGAAAGACTGCCCAACGCTTAAAACTCATCATCCTGCCTCTCTTTACATAAGCTGCCGGTTTTCATTGTCTGCTCTGATTGTGAGGCAGTTCATAGACTTCATGTTAAACACTGACGTTGTTTCGCACAAAGAGATATTTGAGGTTTATGTGAAAGCTGAGCATCATCATGAACCAATATTTCTGTGTTTACTATGACTAAGGTAAACACCCACCACCGTGGTAAAAAGTCCCCCCTAGGTATCAGTGCTAAGACCTCATATACATCAGTCCGCCCCCTCCACAATCACAAGCTCTGCAGTAATGAAAACCCCCTCTGGTCTGGCGCACACACACATATGACCTGCTGCTGCTACAGGGTCCAGATTCTAACTGACAGTCGGGTGTGGGCGTTTGCGTGTGTGTGGGAGTTGCGTGCAGCATGGAAGTGAGGAAAGATTAAAGGTCTGGCTAATGTTATGTCTATTTCTTAACAGGGAAATTGGCTTAAAGCCAACATCAATCACCCCTCGGATCCTGACACCTTCACTCATTTTAAAGATCCAGTGTGTGAGATTTAGGGGGATTTAGTGGTGTCTCGCTGTGAGGATTGCAGATTACCACAAACTGAAACTTCTCATGGTTACAATTTCTTCAGCGTTCAGGAGGTTTCTTACTAGGAGCTGAATTATTCATACAGGTCTCCTCCTCTCCATAACAAACAGACCAAGGGTCAGATGCATAAAACTTACAACTAAAACTGTGTGTTTGTAAAATGCAGAAACATGCAGATGCATTTTTTTTTTCTCAGATTTAAAAAGCTGTGTGTGCACGCCTGATTCTGCAGATGCACGAGCCAAATTTTAACACCCACAGTTCACCATTAATGGTTTCAGAAATGCTCTTAATAAACACCTGTTTGCATACTCGTACGTGTACCCCTCCACAACTCATCAGACCTGTCAGAGAGAAACACGGTAAAGAAAGAGTTTGACGGACTGCATCACATCGGAGAGGTTCTCCATCAGAGCAATCTGAATCACCATTAATATTAAACATCAGGAGGAACAATGATTCATTCAGAGTGCTCGGTTTCAAACTGACTCAACAAAATACCCCACAAGATCAAATTAAAGCATCACTAATGGGGAGATCAATTTTAAATAACAATAATGACGATTTAATCACTTGTAAGTTATTTAAAATTAACTTTATGAGTGCACCTTTGATTGACATTTTGTAGAACTCTGTGTAAAGTGCAAAAATAATAACACAATCAGTGAAATAAGCAAACATCCTATAAACACAGTTATCTCTCAATTTATATTTAATCTGCTCCTCATCATCTCACCTGCAGCTATCTCAGCTAAAATTTTTATTTTCAGGTAATTATACACTAAAGAAAGCACGCTGATTATATTAAATTCACTTTAAATCCTGCACACTGGACCTTGAAAGGGGAAAATACATGCACACATATACATATATCTATATATATATATATATATATATATATATATATATATATATATATATATATATATATATATATATATATATAAAACTGGAAAACTACATTTGTCACTTAATCTGTTCTGTGCGCTCGCTGGTATTTGAATGATTTTTACAACAGACTTTATTCTCTGGTAGAAATACTGCAAAATACTTGTTTGCAGTTTTCCAGCTTTTGCAAGAGTTCAAACTTGTTGGGAAGCTTCATTCTTGGCATACATAACTAATAATGATAGTGAATCTATGACAGTGCTTTTTTTTCTTGCCTTTTTCCAATTTGAGCAAAGCATCTTAATGTTGAATCATGTTGGAAAAATATCCATCGCTCCTGTGTTGTGATATATTTTTACTCGTTGCTGCAGTGAATTGTCTAAAATTAACAGATTGAAACTCGACTTGAATGTACATTAATCATGTACGTGTGGTGTAGTCTCTCTGTCCAGAGAGAATATAGTTTTTATATATAATATGTGTCGTCATGTATATGGCTTCGTCTGTCTTGTCTCGCGGCCTTCGTAAGGACACGTAAGTGCCATTATAATTTTTCTAAGTGTTGGAAATCATTTGCTTTGCCAATAAATAAAAAATAAAGAAAATGACTCCTGCAAAACAACTATATGAATGTCTGTGTTTTACATTACAAGTTTCCTGCTAACCAGTGTATTCTCTGGGACTACAGTATATTTAATGATTCAGTGAATGTGCGATTCTTTGTTTATGGGGTTTAAAGTCACCTCTTGTCGTGGTTAAGCTGGCGAGGTGACACAGCAGTGACATGAGTTAATTACAGCAGCTGAGCGGGATCTTCAGGCCTAAAGGGTCAAGGCAACAACAACAGGTGTCCTGGGTGGCATTAGAGACACTTAACAGCTGAGAGATTCAAAAGGTCAAAGCAGCGCTCTCTGACCGCACACTGCTCTGAAAACACTGCACGCTTACAGCACTAAAACTGCAATTTGAGCTTCATTGTAATCCAGTCTGATAAGAATTATTTAATATTTCTTTGAAGGCAAGAAGAGGAGCTACTGAACCTGCAGCAAAATCAACAATTCATTAGATCAAACATGCAAAGAGGGTTTGAAGCAAATTTGTTTGATTTCTTTCAAAAACATGAGAAAAAGACCAACTTGGAAAGAAATGTCCCACAAATTGCAAGAAGTAAGTAAAAGGTGACTAAGAAAAAAATGACCTGTAAATTAGTTTTTGAAAACATGGGGAGACATTTTTTAGAATTAACAAGAGGTAGGGAAGAGTAATATAATCATTATAATCATATATTTTAAATTATTTTACAGAAAAAAACACATTTGTTATAATCATTTAATTATTATTATTATTTTTTACCTCTTTTGCTTAATTTGAGTAATTGTCTTGTACCTTTTTATACTACTATATACTGCCATGAAAAAGCAATAAAAAATGTATCATAAATAAAGAGCTGATTCACTGAAAACTGCTGCTGAAAAGCAAAACAAAGAGCAGAAAATAAATAAAACATTCCACAGAGCTGAAAGAAACTACACACAATCCTCTACAAACAAACCCTTTCACCTCACACACTTGATCCATTGTTAATATTGATCGATGCAGCTTTGAGTAACACCTGACTGAGGTTCTCCAGTCACTGTGAAATCCTGCCTCCACATTTATTCAAGAGGGAACTATTTTCCACTTCATCTTAACTATTTTTAATGAAGAACTTGTCAGTGCCACACTTCATGATAGGTCTGTATACTGTTTTAGGTTTTAAGAATGAGTCTTCATGCCTCTTTCGTCATTTCTGATGGATCGTCACATTTCGGCGCAAATAAACCAACTGTTAATCAACCCATTAATCCAGCAGCTTTTAGAGTTAGACCAAAAAAAACACAGGCTAATAAAGTGTGACCGGCCTTGGACATCTTCTTTTCCATCTCCATGTCCATTATTGATTGAATCCAGCTCTGTATTGACGGAGGGAGCCAGAGACTTTTATGTAATTGCCTTTTTTTCTTTCTTTCATCCCACATAAAAGGCTTCAACATACAGAGCATCCTGTGCCACTGAAAAATGACATGTTGTGAAGAGAGGCACAAAGACCGGCCGTACACTCTACGGCACGACAATTCGAAGCTCATAAAACATGTCTTTATATGAGGACACTTGAAAAACAGCCCTGAGTGAATTATACTAATTAATCAGACAAGTTCGACCAAGATCACCAAGAAAGAGGCGGCGACAACAAAACCTGAATCCATTCATACATCTGGCCAAGTCACCATGTCTTTGTCTTATATTATTTGGGAGTGAAACAGGTGAGGAGCGTAGATATGACGTCCTACAAATACAACTAAAAGAAAAACTTTGACAAGGTCATTTCATTACAGTATCCTTTTCAGTGAGTCTCTAAATCAGCATAATAAGGCTACTGTGAACGTTGTTTTTAACCACGTTATCAGTAACGTGTCCATTTTCTGTCTACACTGATGTCGAACTCCCTAAGCCTCTCATTTTCCAACACAAATCCAAAAACAAATGGTTTTAAATATGTTGTTCCAATGACAGGATAAGGCTTGCTAATGTTATCTTTGCATAAAGAAAATGGAACAATCGGGCTAAAGCAATTTCTTTTTAAGGCCCTGACACACCAAGCCAATGGTTGGCCATCAGTGAGCTTCTGTAACCCTAGCTTTTGTCACGAAAAGTCAGCCCTTGTTGGCTGTTTTTTGCTTTTTTTTTTCCATTTTAGCATGATGAATCAGCCTGTCTGTAAATGAAATTGTTCTGATTGTCAGTTTAGCACAGCATGCAAGAAGAAGGATAAACAAAGAGCAAAAGTCCAGAGAGAATGAGCTGAAAACAAACTTTTTCTATAAGGTCAGATGTTTTTTTTCTTAAGCCATTGAGCTCTTAGGCAAAGAAGTCTCCTGGTGGTTTGTGTTGATGTTCATTGCTGCACGGTAAATAGGCTATGCTTTGTTCTTTCAACATTAGCCTGTTTCGTTTTTTGAATGCCAATCACGGATGACCGCCTATTGCTGGTTTGGAGTTATTTCCTGTCACATAGGCACAGAATGTATGTGCTGGTTGGCTGTTATCTGTAGTCTTTGTGGTGCGTTTAGGTGCAACTTTTTTGGCAAGACACAGGCGACATGATGCGACGCAGCAGTTGGCTTTCATAGATTTTTTTTTAATGTCAGTTTGGTGTGTCTGGGCCTTTAGGTGTCATACCATCCACTGTCTCCTCTGCCTACTGATGATGGCCTCAGCCTACTGATGATGGCCTCAGCTCATATACATGTAATCAGAACTACATCACTTCAAAAACAGATGTGAGGCATCACATGGTACACAGAAAAGTAAAATGCCAACATTTTCTTCAGGTGAATGGACCATTTAAAGTGATTGTTTTCAAACAAACAGCAGTCCCCAAAAACTGCCATTACAAATTTTCTAGTTAATCTTTATCCTCTGGAGTCTGACTTTAATGTCATCATTTACCCACCAGGGACAGGAGATGCTGCACATATTTTTTTTGGTCCATGTTTTGTGAATGATATGTGACACAGCTTTAACGATGTGAGAAGCAGAGTTAAAAGCTTTGAGTTTGTTAAATGTTCAGCTGCAGACTTTAACCACAGCAAGTCAGTGTTTCAGCTGAAGGTTGACGGTCTGATGGAAGTGTAGGTTTTCATCAAAGCACCTGCAGCTCTCCACAGTGTTTCTGTCAGCTGCATTCATCAGGAGACGCACAATTAATAATGTTGGGACATCTCTAACAGAGAGCAGACAAGCTGTCATTAAACACCATCAAGGTACTCAACGGTATAAAAATAATCTGACTGACGTCAGCGCTGTGGGAAACATTCAAGGATTTTGTCCTTTTTAGTTCAGTTTTATTCGACTCTTTCTCTTCCCACAGTCTGATGGTTTTTAGTCAATAATTAGCAGTTTACTGAGTGCCAAATTATGTCTCACTAAGTCTCTCATTTCTGTCTCTGTAATGCAGTTTTTTCTTAATGTGTTTACACCAGTAAGCCTCAGTTTTCTTCAGTTTAAAGAAGTGCTGTGGAAGTAAGTATCAGTTCATCACTTTGATATATTTCAGCAACAGTTGGATGGATTGCCAGGAGACATTTAGATGATGAATCCTTATCACTTCTCTCTTGCCACAAGCGGAGCATGACTGCAGACTTTTACATCGCATCTCAAAATCCACACATGCTGATAAAGAAGCCCAGTCATCACAGTCAAATGTTGGCATTGTACACTTCTAACTTTTAACTCTAGCTGAGTTCATCATCAGGAGAAGGTGGACAGGTTTGTGATATTTTAAGCCAAAACCTGTTTTCCTGACCTTGACCAAGTGATCTTTGTGCCTAAACATCACCACAGCATTTTCACAAATTTCGTTCTCATTGCAAACTTGTCAAATAGCGCTTCTCTGTCAGTGCTTTTGATGTAAGTGTGCGATTAAACACGAAGCAAGATTTAACGCAACTGGTAAATGCATCTAAAACAGGCAACAAAAGTGAAGATTCAGGCAGATGAAACTTAAAAGTACAAATAAAAAAAAAAGCTAAACAGGGAGTGAATCTACAAGCACAGACAGACTGACAAAGAAAGAGAGATGCAGACACAGATTTATATAGACAAAGAACCAATCAAAAGAACAAGACACAGCTGGTGGAGGCGGGCAAAAAGAGGGAAACACAGGGATTGGTTGATATCGAGGGTGTGGTTATGAGGGCGGAGCAAACAAGACTAACATAAGACAGGCATGCAGGAACAGGGAGGGTTAATGAGACTGACACAAAGCAGCAGTGTAAGAAAACAAGCAAGAAACAAACAAAGAAAGGAAGTAAGCCAAATCATGACATGTGAGGTGAGTGACCTTCAGAATAAAACAGGAAACAAACCATAAGTCAGACAAATCGGATACATATGAAACAATATGTCATGGTAGTTTTCAGACATTTACAATGATCTTTATTCTGGAGACTGGGTTGGATAGAAATAAGTCTTTATCCTTGAAATAGACAATATGCGCAGTAAACACCTTGCCGTTAACGCATAATTTTCCCAAAATGCAATGCACAAGGAAGACATGTAGGAGCAGCTCACAGCTAAAAAAAAATAATTTGAAAAAACTGTAGGTGAAACAGCTCCAAAGAAACCTTGAAAACAAACAGACAAAAGTAATAATGCACTTTATCTATGGGCGTCTTTCAAAGCATTCAAGGACACCTTACAAGGAACTGTTCAAAACAAGCAGCAATGTATCATACTTCATAAAGTCAAATAAATCAGTAATATACAGTCATACATTAATGAAACAAGATGAAATTCATATCAAATCTCTTCTTTTGAGGTTCTTTGAAATAACTTGCAGTAGTGGTCCATGGTTGCTCTTGATTGACATCTTCATGCCATCATCTGTTTAATCATCATCATTGGTTTTTCTTCTTCTGCTAACCAGTAAATACACTATGATAATTGTTTTGTATGTTAAAGAATTCAAACATTTCTATCATCCACAGAGATTCAGACTGATTTAAAATTCTTTGATATTTGGCACTGTACAAAAAAGTTAAGCAAAGCAAAGCCCAAATTCATACAGCAATATGAAACATCCAAGATACAGTCAGGGAATGGAAATAATTATGGACAGAAAGAATCACTACTACTTAATTTTTGTTTTCTTAAATTCAAATGTATTAACAGTCTACAGCCCGTTTCCAGATACTGTATCCAAAGACAAGACAGTAACAGATTAACATGGTGAATAGAAACTATAAAACACCACATTGCAGACCTGAATTCAAATTCATCAGCTTTCTCCATAAAGCGCCGCCAACTCTGGAACACATCACCACCGGCTGAAAATGAGCAATAACCTCTCTGTGGTATAATACCAGTTTAATGTTAAATAGTTTCTGTAAAATTAAATCTAACATAAATAAATGAGTGTTGTGATGGATTCACAGCAAGCTTACATTAACACTCATTGTTTAAACATGACTTACAATTGTGCTATTAATTTATGATGAGTTCATTTGAATGTCAGCTCATAAATTTATCACTATTATGACCTACTTTATGGAAAACACATAAGTCATGTGACCTTATAAGCCTATACATGAGTGACTCAGCCAGGTACAGAAGCTATAGTGTCACATAGTCTTGTGTCACTGTGACACAACTTCATTTAAAAAGCTGTTTAGGTGCAAAGATTTATAGCATAGTCATAACGCAGATGGAGGAGCAGACAATGAGCTGGTTAGGAGGAGTACTGAGAGCCGTACTGCAGGAGGAGCGGCTCCTTCTCTCCTCTCTCCATGTTGGAGACATTCAGCAGAATCTTACTTTGACCTTCAGAGTCTTGTTTCTTCATGAATAAAGCGTTACTGGAAGAAGCAATCTGCAAAAAAACAAATCACACAAATGAGCCATGCACATACATGTATGTATGCATAATATGTTTAATATGTGTAAATATGTGTGTATGTGTATGTATGTAATTTCAGAGGTACATAAATATGTACGTGTATTTATACAGTACGTGTGTGTGTGTGTGTGTGTGTGAGTGAGTGTAAAAATGTAAGTGTATGTATATACGTTAGAGATTAAACTCATTAGTCAATTAACAATGATTAGCTGAGAAAGGGTAGGAAATAATATGTTTATACTTCCTCCTTTTCAAACATGTAAGTTTTTTTTTTGTTACTTAGAAGAACCCATTCATTGAGTGTGTGTATGGGTTATTATCCATTTCTGTAACTGCAATTTTCATAAAAAATTTTTCTTTCTTTTTTGTTTAACATGTTCAAAATAAATATCAAATCAAATAGATGTTTGTTTCAAACAGTTCCACAGTCTTTGCAGAGTGACTGTCAGTCCACTATTGAATTGTAGGCATAGAGCGCCTCCCTGTGGTCATAAACTGCACTCAAGTGAAATCACTGAAGCTTTTCTTGAGCTGTTGAATTCTTCTCATTGGACAAACACACAGAAACATGATAAAGTGCATCACCGTTACCATCACCTGACTGAAACTTTCCCCACGCAGCTTTTTAAAAGTGCTCATGCATTTAACCCAGTTTGAAATCCCTAACACCACATGTATGTTTCTGTTTCATGTCCCTTATTCAGCTCTCAGTCACCTCTTCTTTCCACATTAAACTCTGGCTGATAAAGAGTTAAACTGAAATACAAAAGAATGCTACTATAGGCTACTATACAATGCATCACATTCCTTTGTATGTACCTGTGATCTGCTGTGATGGCGAGGGCGGCAGGCGATGACCGTGATGAAAGAAAAGGTGGCTACAAGAATTGCAGCACATGACAGGATGAAGAAAAGGTGGGTGTTATCTGAAAATCACACAGAGACAAAAAGACGAAGGTCAAATCTGCAGAGCATTCAGTTCACGGAGGGACCTTCATTTGGTTTCTGTTCTCATTCCAAACTTGTCAAATACCGCCGATTTGACAGTGCTTTGGACTTATAATCCAGGCACCAAAAGGCCCCTTTTGTATCTGTATGATATACCCCTGGATGGCAGGAATTGGGGTTGAAGGGGAGGTGCAGTGAATGGGTCCATCAAACCCTGGACTTTCATGCAGAAGTTCGGTGTTTGTTTCCCCTGATCCTAACCATCTAGGCCAGCATAAGCATTTGTTGACGTCCAGGCACTGGTCTCCGTGTGCTTGTGTCATCTAGACATAACCGTGTGCCGCATCATTCCACTGTGTGCATTTGTTGACATCATGGTAGTGGCAGCCTGGAATGTAAACAGTAGATGCAGAAGGATACCTAAAATGTCATTTGTAGATGCAGAAGCCTGAGTGGTCAGTTTAGACGCATCAAGGGGCACAGTCTGTACTGCCAAAGCTGTCATAAACAAGATGACAGACTAACAGAAGGAGGAAAAGAAGGAGAAGTGGTGCAAGGAAACACATCAGCCTTTTGCTTGTAATGCATGTTTTAATATTAAAAAGTATTAATTTTATAATATATTAAATTTAATATAATATAGGCCTATTTTTATAGAACAAATTTGGGTTTCGGTTTCTGGCCCAAAACTGCTGCCATGGGTCGGGCTTGGACAGAAACTATGCAGGTTTATGCCTGATTTTTCGGTTAGTAAAGCTCTAATACTGACTGCAGTTCAGTGAACTGCCACCATTGTCACTATATCAAGGTTTTGATCTAACACATACAGCCAGGACCTTTAATGTTATGATGCTTTAGATTTACGGTTCAAAAGTGCATTCAACTACATCAGCAAAACAGTCCATCTGAATTAAAGTGCAACATGTTGAAGTCTCCTTTAGTATTTGGATGACATTTGTGTTATGATCCACCTATTGTCTATTCCCCAAAGTGTAAGCATTGTGGAGACAGGAGGGTCTGAAGATCAGAGGTGAAGGTCTGTGAGTATCAGTTCTTTGAATGTATTTATGTTAAGGACCACACTGTGTCGCTGTCTGTCAACATATCACAAAAACACAAGTCTTCAAATGTTCCTGTTTAATAGAAAGCCGACAATAAAAGCTGTGTCTGATGAGTTTTAGACGGATCACAACAGCAGAGAATCAATTGAACACAGCAGACATGTTCTGAGCAGTAAGATCACTCCTCTGTTTTCTGTTTCTCTCTCTACATCAGTGGAACTAACACAGAACATGGTGACACCTCATGACACGACGCTACAGCTTCTCTAAGTGTCAACATGCTACTATAAACTGATTTATGTCTTATGAGACAGTAAAAAAGGGAATGATAAAATAGTTAAAGACACATCAAACTTTTTTTCATCATGTTGATCTCATGCTGCAGGTTTTTTTCATTGGAAGAAGGCAACATAAAAACAAAGGGCCAAAAAATAGCAAAAGCAATAAGTAAAAAGTTACAAGAAAAAAAGGAAAGAAAAGTAAAAAAACAAAAAAATAAAATGGCCTGGAAAAAAAAGTGCAGCAAAAAAATGTATGTATATATTATTTACTGTAACATCATTTTAAACACATAATCATAATGATTATAAATATAGTTTTCTGGAGATATTTCCATAGATTTTTGATATTTTTATAATAACTGTCACTCTGTTTTTTTAAATTGTTTTTCAGGTCATTTTCTCTGTTACCTTTGACTAAATTCTTGCAAATTGTGGGACATGTCATGTGAAGTTGGTTATTGCATTTTTTCCCACGTTCTTGAAAGACATCAAACCAAGCTTTCAAATAGTTAAATAGCTTGTGAAAGGGATCCGAAGGTAGCGCAAGAAATGTCCAACCACGTTTTAAAAGTTAAATAAAGGATTAAATTAATACATTAGAAAAATGTCTTGGTGATGTAAGGTGGCCTGTTGTTCAGGTGGTGCTTGTGTCTGTGTGTGTGTACGTGTGTGTGTCCACTCACTGCTCTTCCTGACGAAGAGACTGAAGGAGGTCTGCAGCTTGCTGATGTCATTGCGGATGCTGATGTCGAGGCAGTGGATGCCGGCGGAGGTGAAGGTGTGGTTCAGTCTCAGGGTGTTCTCATACAGCATGGTCAGTGTGCAGCCCCCAGCCTTGTCTGGCACACAGTCGGTCAGGAAACGCCAGCACACCCACATGGGAGGGCTAAACACACAAATATTGCACACATTATAACTTAATAACATTACAGTGAAGATATCAGATTTAACCTTTATTCAGATCAATAAACACAAAACAAATTAAAATAAATGCATCTTACCTTCCATCCACATGAACAGCCAGAGCTGTGTTCTGGGACACCTCGTAGTCTGCAGGTCCTTTCAGCTCGATGTTTTTAATGGCATCTATACATTAATTATCATCATCAAATCATCACTTTATTTAGATAATTTCAACTTCTATAAAATCCAATTTGATAAGATAATAAGAAGTAAAGTAACATAATTTCACAATTAAAATCTTTTGAGGGAAAATTTCTAGCATAGGGAAGACTGGGGTTGGCTGCAGACTGCTGACTACTTGAACAGTAATGAGAATAATTCGATACTTGACCAGATGCAGGTGTCTGCTAACAGTTTATCCAGTTTTTTAGAACCTAAAAAGACTCCTCTCCTTGCCACCAATAAAAAGACACACCAAACCAACATCAGTGAACTAGCAGCATCAGAAGCCGACTGCTGCGTTACCTCATGTCACCTGTGTCTCGGCCACAAAGTTGCATATTAACACACCGCAAAAACTACAGCTGATGGCCAATCAGCTAATACATTATGTGCCTGCATGAGATTAAATAACTCTCCATACCAGCAAACCAGTGGTCGTCTGTAAACATCATTCAAAAAGGGAAACAGGAAGAGCATCATTAACTAGTTAGCACATTAAGAGCACAATCCTGTGTTAAAAGAACAAAGCATATTTACCAAAAAAACGCAAACTATCAGGAAATGTTTCTAAAGAGTTACGTAAAACTTCAAATGTAAGCCTTGTCCCAATTAAATGCCCGGTCCCTTTTACTGGGCAGGTGTGGTTACACATTTTGACAGATAAATGCATGTCCCAATTAGAGGCATGATTTGGTTGCCATGCAGTTAGTTTTTATAGAAGTTCTTTGGGTGTATGAAGTCAGATTGCTGGCTACCTGCTGGAGATAAAGTTAGTTAGATGCTTAGATCATGCAAACAAACACCGCTAAAATATATGTTTAAACTTGGTCCATATGGACAAGCTAACATGCTGATGTTAGCTTGGTAGGATTCCCAACAATTCAATCATTCAGTTCATTTTACTGAAACCATGAGCAACAAAGACGACAGAGAGATGCAAAATAGAGGTTTAAATTAACAATCTGAGCTCAGCTGACAATCAGTGTGATTTCATTCACTGACAGGCTCCGACATCACCTATGCGATTCAGCATGCTGAATCAGTTGAAAAAAGCTAATAAGTGCTGACAAGGGCCAGATGGTGTGGGGCACACCGCAAAGACTGGGGCAACAGACACTCACCAACAGCACAACATCACTGATTGCCAACTTGGTGTGTCAGGGCCTTAACACTAGAATCAACCAGTGGGCCAGAAAATCAGCCCTCGGATCACATGTTTTTTGCATGTGGCAAAACTAAAAAGAATATATGAAAAAATGACAATAATAAAGAGAAAATTAGGTTAACACTTTAGATTTCGAAACTTAAATAAAATGTGAGGGCCAGTCAGAAGGTCTTCACTTTGATATTGAAAATAAAGAGGTTGCGGCTGAATAATGGCGTGGTGAAAAGCAACTGTCCCCCTGTCCCAACCGGCCCCACTCTCCCCTACTGGAGGCAGAACATTTGCTTAAACTCATCATCTGTTCAAGCATTTAAATTTGTCAAACTTCATATAAAATTAAATATAAAGGTACAGACCAAGCACTTGGACGTCTGTGGAGTAGACATCAGTGATCAGAGATGAAGATTTGGTCGCATTCGCTCCCACTTTGAGCCTCAGTGTGTAATTCCCTGATTCAGAGTAATGATATCGCACCACTGGCTCCGTCCCCTGGATCACCTCTCTGCACCAACACAACGATTCAAGGACAAGGAAAAGCTTCCCAAACCTCAGTTTAAACATCAAACATTGGAGAAGTGCTCATACCCGTTCCCCAGGTCCCAAGTGTAGGTGAACTTTGCTTTGCTGAAGTTTTCCTGAGGGTCGAACAATTCAAACATGGTCTCAGTGGGAACATCTGAGGCCAGCTCTCCTGTGTCCCGCACATATGTGGCATTTCCTTCCATCTGGTAGAAAACCAACTTCCCAGCAATGTTTTCTTTCAAAAACAAACTTTAGTTATAATCATGCATGTAAGAAAAGCAAAAGGAAGGAGTGCTAGATGACCTACCCAGATCTGTCAGAGGGTCTGTGGACTCTGCCACACCCAGGATGATCAGGAGAAGGAGCACCAACAACCACGATGCATTATCTCTGGAAGCAAACGTCACACAGTGTCAGAAAGGGATCCCATAATGTTTTAACATCTTTTTCAAAGATGTTAGATTCTTATGCCTACCTGTCCATGTCTCCTGTCCTCTCAGGAGGAAACACAGTGATCCTCAGAGCAGAGTGGCTGGACATGGACGGGGGATGAGTCGGAGCGTGCAGATGGAAGCTGGACAGGCTTGAAATTGTCACCATGCGTTTCATCATGTGGTTGACCAACAACAATCAGCTTTTACAGTTGGAGGCCGACATGGTTCACATTCCTGTCAGAGATGTGGAGCAAAGATGGAACAACTTTTATATCTATCTTTTCTTCTGAGAACAGAAAGAGTGCCTGAATCCACATGTTTAAAGGACCATGAGGTGTGTTGACATCCACATGGCGGTGCTAAGTACTCAAGAATCAAACAGAGAGCTGATCTAACTTTCTCTCTCTTACAGGTACAGGAAAGAAAAAGGAATAAATTTAATATACACTCAAAGTGTTCAAATGAGCAGTTACTTGTTTGGTTAATGCTTTTCATGAAAGTCTGCATTACCCAAGTGCCCCTGTAGGACCCGTGGTTGTTTTGTCTTAAACTGAAATTATTATTGTTGTTGCATCTCTCCCCTTTTTGGGGGAGTTTTTCCTTAGACGATGTAAGGGTCTAAGGGCAGAGGGATGTCTTATGCTGTAAAGCCCTCTGAGGCAAAGTGTGTGATAATGGGCTTTATTAATAAAATTGACTTGACTTGCCTTAAATGTTTAATTTTTGTTCAAATTGATCGAGGTGCATATGGTGAGTATTGGGGTCGAAAGTGTGAATATTCATGTTTAATCTGACATTGGTTTTTTTTGTTGGTTTTTTTAAAAAAATAAAATCAAAAACAAAAACAAACAATTGCCTTTTTAGGCGTGAAATATGTGTTGTGTATATGTAGTTTACGGAATATGTTTGTTGGATATTGTTGTTTAATAAATATTTTATGTATAATTTTTTCTGCTCTGTTGCAACAGCTTCACAAAATGAAGTAAAATTAATCAGTGAGTTTAAAAGATTATTTTAAGTAAAATTAACTTTTCAGATTTTACAGTGCATTGAACTCAACAGAAAAAAACACGTTCTTCCTGTTGACTGATTCAGTTCCTGCTGTTCTGTGCTGAGACAAACTATCACTTATTGATCTACAGATTTACCTGTTTGAGCTCCTCATCCAGGAGACAGTCTGTGTCCGCAGACAGAGATATGAGAACAGCAGAGGTGATAAAGGGCAGATTGAATCAGACGGTACTATTGATCAGTCTGTTCAGGACTTCCTGTGATTTCTGTTCATCTTTGTTGTCTCTCAAATGTCCTGAGCCCACAGTTTAAAGCTAGCTTTGACGTCACAGTATAAAACTTTCCTCTAAAAACATCCTGCTGCTTTGTAGTGAACTTCTGTCTCCACGGCCCACTGAATAAAAACTCACCAAAGAATCTGAAATAATCATGTTATCTTATTGGTGACAGGTGTGCTGCAGCTGCTGGTGCTCGCTAAGTGTTCAGCAAGTTGCACAGTGGGCTATAGCTGGTTTAATGTTAAATGTGAAATAAAAAGCTCATTTTTCGCAGTCTTGATGTCCACTTAGCCCTGATGTGGACTCTCCTTCTTCACTGTCATTCATAGTTTTGCATAATTAGTCTTCATTTCTTCATGTTTTTATCATATGAGTGTGACATTTATCTTTGGATCCTGCATGTGTGTGATCTCTCTGATGGCTGTGCCATTGGTGTGATGTTTAGGTGTGCAAGTGGCAAATTTTTATGGCAGCCTCAGCTGCCATTGGGTGAATGTGGCTCTGTAGAGTTGAAGCGCTTTGATTGGTTGGAAGATGAAAGGCAAGTCCATAAAAATGTAATGTGTTTTAAGACAAGTTTTCAGTATCATTTTACCAAGTTTAAGATGTAGGAAAAGTCTTTTTTTTCTTATTGAAGCTTTGCAGATCAGTATAAGGTCAGAAGTTTATAAGTGGTCATGTTCTTAAGGTTTTCTTTTTTTTGTACCTTTACCTTTTCTTTTTAACTTTATTTGACATGACAGATATAGCGTGAATTGGGGGGGTTGGAGGTTGGAATGGAACCTGCAGCTGCTGCAGCAAGAACATAGCCAACGGTCTCTTCCTGGTGAGTTACTGGAAGGTTTTTTGTTGGAATATGCTTATGAGTGTATTAAATTAACCCTTTGAAACCTGTATTTACATCACTTTACTTGTGCTGCACCAGACACCTTTCGCAAGTATTTAAAACGTTGAAACTTAATCAAATTAGTTTGATTTATTTAAAAAAACATGGGAAAAAAAGCAATAGCAACTTGGCAAGAAAGGTCCCGCAAACTGGAAGAAATTAGTAGATTTAGAAAATTATGTTGAACTGTACTATATAGTGAAATTGATTTATAATTATTCGAATTATATGATTTTTACAGGATTATTATAATTTCATGCATTTTTCCCAGAATATTTCCTTTGTTTTTGTTTTTTTGTTTGTTTATTTTTACTAATTTCTTGCTTATAATTTCTTCTTAAGCTGCTCGTTGCCTTCTTCCCATGTTTTTGAAAGAAAAGCCAATTTGCCCAGGTTTCAAAGAGTTAATGTACATTTAACCAACAGGTAAAGTGTAAAGTTTAAAGATGGTGTGAGGTTCAGCATTAGGTTTAAGGATTTGTTATATCAGAAATATGAAAAGCTCAACTCATTTTGACAAAAAGAAATTAAAAAATGGATACGTTGAATGAGATTAAATGTTAAATTAAAGACTATTAAACTACTTTTAAGGTCTAAAAAATGTTAAATTAAAGCATCATGTGTCCATTGACACATAAGTGGGTCTATATGAGGATCAATCAACTGAGTGATCTGTCACTTCCTCATCAAACATTTTAGCATCCTGAGAAGCAAATACAAAACAGGTAGTACTTCAAACAAGGACCCACTTTATTCAGACGATGCAAATGTCCGTTTTTTATTTTGCATAAAGTGTGCACAGAATGGACATGAAACAACATGAGGAGTGAAAAATATTCCCTTCATCAAAAACACGGAGCAGCAGTCAAATCCAAACCAGCGTGGGATCACAGAGCGGACTCTTTATTTAAATAAAACTCAGAGGATATATAAATATCTTTCTCTTCTCAAACAGTGACGTTTGACTGTTTCACCTCCACTCAAATGACAAACCCTGTTCTCCCAACACGTCACTCTCCCTTCATTCTCACTGGATATCAAAATGCCTCTTATTAAGAAAAAAAAGACAAAAATAATCAGAATAAAACAGAAAAATAACAATATGTATATATGTGTATATATGTATATACCTATATCTATTTGGTGAGTCAGGTGGACAGCCTGTGTGTCGGTCTCCTTCATCAGCATCAGGTCATTCAAACACTGCACTGACTGCAGTTAAAACAGGCCTGAAGAAAACACCTCATGACACCGAGCAGCTCCTCTGCATCAGTTCACCCCAAAATGAAGATTTGGGCTTTTAATAGAAACTCTGTTGGAATTTGTTGGACCACCAGGCACTCCATTAACTGTGGTAACTTTATCTTCGCCTCCTATTATCATGCTGCAGGCAGTTTACAGTTTCAAATACAGGCATAAAATGTGCCTCACATTTCTGCGAAACCTGGCTGAACAGAAAGTTAAAAAAAGTTTTTACACTTTTGTACTCTG
Organism: Plectropomus leopardus; assembly: GCF_008729295.1. NCBI lineage: Eukaryota > Metazoa > Chordata > Actinopteri > Perciformes > Serranidae > Plectropomus > Plectropomus leopardus. Next base: position 19,251,351 of record NC_056481.1, on the reverse strand, counting down.
GGAGAAGGCGGAACATGTTTGATAAAGTTATAATACTTGACATTTTCATTAAATAAAACTGGTTATTTTGCTGCTATTAATAATCAGCAATCAGCAATCTTTTGCAGCAGCCACTCAATGAGATTACATTCAGTGTTGTTTTGGTTTATCAGCGGTGGCGGGGTCCGCCATGCGCACGCTGCCGGATCCCGATTGCCTTCCTGTGTGCGAGGGATTCACAGGAAACAAGCGTTTAATCATTTAATGCGTTTTAATCTCAAAGTTATCAGCCTTACTGTGTTTACAATCAGGGCTGATTTATTTCTTTCCGTTATTATTGCAATAATATTATTATAACATTATTTCCATCTGCTTCATGTTAAAAGCTGCAGAAGGATGGGCTGGTTTTTATTATGAATAGTATGAATTTAATTCTGACCTTTAGCGAATTGAGCAAAGTCTAAATTTTCATTTTGGGGTAAATCATTACTTTTTATTCTTTTCTGGTCAGGATTCGTGCTTCTCCATGTGCGGATGGTGGCTGATGTAAAACACAGTGGATCCCTGTAATAGAGCAGACTGGTGCTGAGAGAGTGACGAGCGTGCAGGCTGGTGAGACGTCAGGTTGGGGTTGATATATTCGGTGTGTTTCCCCTGAAGGCATGATGGCGGTGAAAATCCTCCTCTCTCCTGTGTTAGATGACGGGCGCTGATCTGTCATTTGTGACAGTCGGTCTCAGTTTGACCGTTGCAAACGGGTTCCCTCCTCTGCAGAACAAAAGGAACCAGTTTAGATGCTGCTACATTTTCAACGTCATCATCAACCAAAGTTTAATGAGTTCAACAAGTGAGTTTTTGTTAGTTGTGTTAGAGTCACTCACCCTAGAAAAGGAGCCATTGCAGAGCCATTGACTAAAGAAACCTGTTGTCAAAAACACAGAGGAAGAGACCCTTCAACATCCAACGTACAACACTGAAAACACACGCGCCACCACAGGCCCCACAGCCCCACGCCCTCCCTCCCTGCAGCTGTGAGGAGAGTCAGTGAGTCAGACTGGTTGGTTTAGATTTCCTAACCTCCCTCCGAATCACAAACACGTCAGCTAAGACCTCAGACCTCAGCAACTCTGGAATCTGGACAATCTAGAAACGCTAGCGAGAGACACACGACGATAAGCTCATCGCCCTCAGAGAGCCAAGTGAGCATGGAGACGATAAAGAACACAGCTGTGTGCCCTCAGGGCCACCGTAGCACATGTGTGCTCATAAAACACTGCAGAGAAAGTGTACAGAGTAGGACAGCGGCTAATAAAGATGACAGAGGAGTTACTGTCAACCCGAGAGTTTGTGTATTTTCATTTTAGATCAGATCAGAACGTGTTTTTAAACTCAGATTTTATCAGTGATTTATTTAGTGTGCAGGACAACAGCTGATAAACAAAGGTGACTTCATGTTGTCACCTTCAGAGATCTGATTCTGTTTTTCACATGCTTATATTCATCATTTAACTCCGTCATCAAGCTTACAAAAGAAAACAGGCCGTCATTGTATTTATTCCTGGCTGCAGAAAAACCTGCACTGCTGTGCTCCTCCATAAGAGAGCAGACGACATCAACAAGTCTCAGTCTGGCTTTGAAAACTTTATTCCCTGAAGTCAGCCTTTCAGGAAGCCGTGTTGTAAACTGCACTTAAAAAAATTGTTTTCATTCATTTAGGAATAAGGTACAAAATTTTAACTGGAGCTTTTGTTGATCTCTTAGCTCAAAATATGACCCAGAATCCTCATTTTTATGAATAAAGAACATTTCAGGTCCAACTGCCAGAAAGATGATTTAGAAATTAAAATGAAAAATATAAAAACTAATAATAAAATTTCTAAACAATGCTGAGTCTGTTCAATGTCTCTGTCCACCAGGACACAAGAACCTTTTAAGGTTAAAAACACTTTGCCCCTCTATTGATGGATCATTTATCTCTTGTGACATATCAAATATGTGTAATTTTTAAAAAAAAAGTCACAATCAGGGAATTCTCAGTTTTTACTTTTCTGTAAAACAGTTTTAAATGTTTAATGAGTTGAGACTGGGTATATAGCAGCCACATCAGTCACACAAAACCACAGTTTTACTGTTTGTAGCTAACAGAGCAAAATGGGAGAGAGACGGAGGGGACGTGTTTTTTATCAGCTGGCAAAACCCTCATTTTCATTTTCAAAACATTCATCTCTCCCTCATCGCCCCGTAACTAACGGCGAGGGAGGTCTATGGAGCTGATACTCCTCAGTAATCTGTGCCACACAAAACTCTTGTAATATTGTTTTTCAAAGTACAGGAGCTAAAGATGCTCTCACCTCTGTTTGACAGTGAGGAGTAGGGATCTGAATGCTGCCTGAGAGGTTTAACTCAGGGAAAAAAGTCCCCACTGTAATGGTGGCTCTTTACATGTGGCATTATTAAAGTTTTTTTTATTTTAAAACCGTTGAATTGTAAGAATGTGAGACTGAGATGGGAAAAGGAACAAATGAAAGTGTTAGGGTGGTCCGTCCCTCTCTGTGGTTTATGTGCTCGTGGTTAAACCCTGAGGCAGCAGATCCAGAGGACACCGAGTACAGACAGAGAGGAGAGGAAGGTGATGATGAGGGAGGAAGAAGTGTGCCCGGGCTCGTCTGCTGGCTGGATTCATTCAGCTGACACACAAAATATAAGAATGTCTGTACACATTGTGTCTTTCTTTATATCTTGTCTCTGGTCTGTCCGTTCCTGTCCTCTGTGTAACTCTCTCCTTCTAATAATCTCTGTGCTCCTACATCTTGCAGAACCTGGTCGGGAGCATTTTTCACGTTTTTGAAGAAAATGAGAAATGTGGTCTGTTTCACACTTTTCCTTTCTGTCTCCACATTGCAGGATATGTTGAGGCTCGCACGTACTTTTGGAATTAACGTTAAATATAGATTTGATTTCCTGGAACAGGTTGGAGGAGTTGAGGTGTGTTTCGGGGCGTGGAGCCGATGATTGTGCAGCACAAAGACGTTGATAAGACTTGATTAGTCAGACGACAGAGGTGGACGTGCATGTAATGAATTCAGATATACGATCAGTAAACACAAGACCTCATCGAGAACAACATGCCATGTGGCTCACTGTACAACTACACCCTTCTACTGTTAGCCAGAGCTAACAACCACAACCAGCTGACACACAGCAACATTACCTCATTTGAGGTGATGTTATTCCAATACTGATTCTCCTGTTTTTGGTCCTCACCAGCTCCAATAATCTGGCTAATTACTTAGTTACAAAATGCTGCATAAGTTTACAAACTAGTGTCTGTAGGTTAACTGTGTGTCATTGTTTTAAGACATATAGTTACGTCTGCCAGACCCTGAAATTCAATCACTCTATGGAGTTACAGTTGACTGATTCGTCTGGCACTGTGACATGAATTTATTTTTTTTCTCTTTTTTTTAAATAAAATTTTATTTATATTTTGTTGGTATTTTTGTTTTGTTTTGCTTTTTAATATAGATATTTATTTTTATAATTTTTTTTAAAATTTATTGTTATTTTCCAGTCTTGCAAAACTTTATGTATAATTGTTTGTGTCCTTTAAATTGTTTCTGTGCGGAGTTCTTGGTTGAAGTAAAAAGAATGACCAATCAGCACCAGGGGCGGGACTAAAGCTGTTGTCAAACAGCATGCCAGAACCAATGAAGAGTAATAACAACAAAAACAAGATAGCTGCTAGTCCATGTTAACATATCTTCTCAAATATCGCCCAGCATCTTAGTTCAGGTTTTTTTTCGCTCTGCTCTCCTCTTAAAACCAGTATGTTGTCATGGCAACGCAACATAATAGCCTTAAAACAGCACTGGATTCAGTTGGATATGTTGGTCTCTAGTGATTGTTAGAGAACATTGAATCCCCTCCCCCACAGACATCAGTTAGAGTGGACGCAATGTCAGACTGAAGATGGAAAAAAGTTGACAATAAGTGTGTGATATCAGACAACAGTGACTTGAAATTATTAAGAAAAACATTTTAAGAGTGACACATGATGAACTAAAGTTCGCCACATTCAAAGATTTTAAGAGCACAACATATGACTTGTGTTTAGGTGCTTTGTTGGGGGCTAGCACTGACCGTGTTCTGTGGCGAGGGCGTTGATGAGACCACAGGGCCGGAGGGGGCGTCGTCGCTGTAGTCTGGCGGTGGCAGCAGCACAGGCTCCTCCTCCTCTTGCTCTGGCAGACTGGTAACACTCAGACTTCGGACCGGTGTGCCCACGTTGCTGCTGACACATAACAAAGTCTTAGCCATCAAATAAAACAGTGATTCACTTCATGCAGCATGCTGAAATGTCTCTCACCTGTTTGATGATGTCACTGTCTCGGTGTACGGTCTGCAGTATGATGAGGGAAACCAGCCGCGCCTGATGAGGAGGGCAAACACATCATAAAACTATTATAAACTGTCATAAAATTTGCATTGATTATTTGGATAACCATCGGTGTTTCCTGGAATCCATGTCACAAACATACACATTACATGACGACGCCTACTTATCAAAGATACACTGCAACTATTTTGGGAAATACAATTATTCCCTATTTTCACAGTTATAAGAGACAATAAATACCACTCTCACATTTGTCCTGACTTTATGACTTTATGCTCCTGTTAGCAGCCACTTTGCTTAGCACAAACAGCTGTCTCGTAATGTCAACAGCTCCCTCATTAACTCTTTATATCCTGTTTGTGTAATGTAGAAAAATGGCACAGTTTATTTTTCAATCACTCCTGGAGTCTCTCATTTTATAGTTTTGAAACTTATGTCATGTACAGATTTGGTTTATAGGGTGTGCTAGGTGGATTTTGTTTGTTTTTTTCTTAACACGTTTTTTGCACAAGGGGAAATACATGTAAAAACAAGGTGTTTTAACAATGTTTTAAGTTTTTTTTAATATATATATATAAAGAAGACTGTACGCATCTAATAAGCAGAAGCTGTGAAAACTGAAGTTTATTCTGAAAAGACACAATGTATTTAACAAGCGTAAACTGACCGACGTCCCTGAACGTCTAAAACAGACACACGATACCTACAGCGTCATATTTAGACATGAAGGTGACAAAGTGGCAGTTTTTGATGAGTTGAGATGAGAACGTGTTGCAGCTTTGTTTCCAGTCTTTTCAAATCGTCAGACTATTTCCAGCTATTCAGGGCAATATCACAACCAAACATAAACAGAAACAGGACTAATCAGTAAATGTGCCAGAATGTCTATCAGCAACCATCATTTAGTTCTTCAGTTCAGACTCTACATACAGGCTGATGATATTTGTCCTTTTACAGTTACAGTAGCATGCACCCAGGTGGGTACATTTCCAAGAGTTTTTTTTTAAATGATGTGCTTTACATCGGTATATCTCAGGCTGCATGATGATAAAATATATATAAAAATCAAATCCACTTTTAAAATATGATCAGTTGCAGGGCTTTCAATGTTTATTCGTAGTCACAGCAGGACACTGAAGATCTGCGTGCATACAAGAGGCTGTGAGGACATCTGCTTCTGATTGTCAGTTAAAATAGTTAAGAATCACTGCTGCAGACTTGAGTCAGTCGCACATATAATCTCTGACACACAGAGAATAAAAATACGTCTTATTGACTAACACACTGGATTTGTTGCTAAGAAACAGGATGTCCTCATCCTGACAAACGGCCGCTGACAGCATTAAAACGACTTCAGATCACACACACACACACATACACACATTTGCAGAAAGCAGATAAAGCGTGGGTTAATCAGTTTTAAAGAGTGAATGAAGAATAAGCACTCTGTAATCCTGTCGCCTGCAACATGAGACCTGACTGATCCACAGAGGAGATGACTGTAGTTTAACACTCAGAGGATCCTCTGTAGATACACACATACAAACACAAACATCCCACAAGCTGATCATCATCTGAGCAAACCACAGGTGCCATAAAAGTGTCACTCTTTATGAATCACAGCTGCTGCATAAAGCTACATATTCATTTTGTTTGCTCCTCGTCAACATGTGACGGGATGAAGATCAATAAGACATCATCAATGGCATAAAAGACCAGATGTCTTCTGTTGGTGTGTGTGCACCTGGATTTTCTCTTTACGTATGTGTGTGTGTGTGGTGTGAAAGAGAGACAGAGAGATGTGTCTTTATGAGTGTGTCATCATGGTGAACATAGCTGGCATACTGTGTGTCTCTGAGCCTGATGTATCAGCTCAGCTGGATAAAAAACAACACAGAGCAATAAAACGAGTCCTGCTGCTGCTGCTAACTGAGCTATGTGATGAGCTATGTGAAACATGTGTTGCTGCATATTTGCTGGAATAAGAGTACATTTCCTCCTGTGGGTGTGACAGAGATTCATCTCGCAATGTAACTTCCTATTTTATATTTTGATAACACGTTATGATATGTAAATATTTCAGGGATCTGCTGTCTGTTTGTGTTGTTGGTCACTAATAAAGCTCCAGTGTGTTAAAGCTCCAGTGTGTAGGATTTAAAATGAACATCATAAAATCAGTGTGTTTTCTTTAGTGTATAATCACCTGAAAATAAGAATAGTTGTGCTTTCATTACCGTAGAATAAGCAGTTTATATCTACATGGGGTGTAGGTACTGTCTCTGCAGCAGCTCAGAAAGGACAAACCAAAAACTGGCTCTAGACAGAGACAGTAATCTGCTCACTAATCTGCAATCTAGCTGCTAGAGGCCACTAAATCCCAAACGCTAGACCTTTAAAACACCACAGTCCCACAGTAACAGAAACTAACTAATGGAGGCAGCCTTAGAACAGCAGCTCCTGTGTTCTGTGAGGTAAAATCACTGTTTTTTTAGATGGAGTCTGAATTTGAAGAGGGGAGAAATACGTTTAACTTTGAGTTCAGTTCCCTGTCAGTAAGGTCGGCCAGGTGGATTAATGAGATTTGACTAGATTTCTTTCAAAAATATGGTAAGAAAGCAATGAGTAAATTTACAACAGTGGCCCAAAATTTGCAGAAAATTAACAAAAAATTGATGTAAATTACTAGCAAAAACAAACAAATGTTAAAAAAACATACAATATTAAAAAAAAAGAAAGAAACAAGAAGATGACCCTGACAAAGTGCTAAAATGAAATCAAACATTTTTTCTATAACAAAATTTTAAATATATGATTATTAGAATTATAAATATAGTTTTCTTGACATTTTTTTTTGATAATGTTGAATAACGTCCCTACAGCTATCTTAAAAAATTAGCTGTGGGACATTTTTTTGTCATCTTTAACTATTTTCCTTGCAGTTTGCTGGATCTTGCCAAGATGCTCATTACTGAGTTTTTAAGTTCTCAAAAGAAATCAAACAAGTTTTCTCAGGTCACAGAGATTTAAATGCTTGAGATGTTGATGGATGTTTTGGGTTTTGCCCCATTCTTATATTCAGCAGATTTTCTCCATTTTTGGTTTCTCTGTTCAGCATGAAGGCATGACAGAAAAATCAAAAAATTTCTTCTCTAATTCAATGTAACACAGGCTGAGTAACTGATATACTAATGGTTATTAGTGGCTGAAGCGTTCCTTCAAGGTTGAAGGATAACACATCATAATCTTACATTTTACTGTCAACAAATCCAGCGAAAGACCAAAACCACCAATTTGTGTGTGTTCATGGTGACGGAGAAACATGTTGGATAACAGAGAAAAAAACCTTGTCAGAGTTTATACTTGTGAGTTGGATCATTCCACAGCAGCTTTTGGTCTATAAACAGGGTTTGTTGACAATCAGAAAAGAACAGAATCAGCAGACTAATCCTTTAACTCCACAGATGCTGAGCTGAATAAAAAGATGAGTAGACTGTGACTCATTATGAGACAAAGAACCACCAAAACCAGCACAAATCATCTGTATTTCCAGCAGAGTCTGAGCTCATCAGCACATCCCAGAATATTAAACTCAAACCTACTGCTGTGTCCTCTCCAGCTCTCCATACAGCCAGCCGTCCTTCTCCTCCTGGATGAGCAGGGTGATGATGTCGCCATCGTCGAAGCTGAGGAGTGTGAGGTTGTTGCCCGCCGTGTGGGGGAAGATGGTTCTGACTCGGGGCTTCCTGCCCACGTTGAGACCGGATGACTGGGACGTGGACCGGGACAGACTGACCTCTCCCAGACTGCCCTGGTCTGGAAACAGCAGAAAAAAACAAGACAGATTATCCATTATTCGTCAAAACTTTAGGGTCAACTGTATAGGATCTATTATTATTATTATTATTATTGTTATTATTATTATTATTATTATTATTATTATTATTATTATTATTATTATTATTATTATTATTATTGTTGTTGTTGTTGTTGTTGTTGTTGTTGTTGTTGTTGTTGTTATTATTAATATTATAATTTACTTTTCCATCGAGGGAGGGGTGCGCTGGGATAAGGGAGGTAGGGAAATGGGTTGGGAATTTCATATTTGAAAAAAAAAATAAAATAAAATAAAGTTGTTTTCTGCTGTTCACTTTTTACCTTATTTTCTGATTAAAAAATAAGGTTTAAAAATGTGTATGATCCCCTGAAAAAGAGTAGTCTCTCAATCTCTTTCTCTGTAGACAGCTATAGCTATATAAAAAAATAGTGACCAGGTTCCTGATCACAAGTAGCATGCAACCACAACTACACCTAAAAACGCAAATGTAGTGAGGTGAAACACAAAGCAGCTTTTGCTGGAAAAGTAGGTGGTGACAAGTAGCTCATTTGGCAGGTAAAGTGTTCCATTACAACAAATGCATGGTTCCTACAATCATACAGTAGCTCTATATCGTACTGTATTGTAGATAGCTTGTGCAATAACTTGTAACACTGTATAGAGATTGTGCAACAATGTATATACAGTAGTCTATAGTGTATAGTTTGTTGATAGTTGTTAAATTCAGGTTGTATTTTTTTATGTTCTTCTTTTCTATAGTTTCTTTTTGTATTTTATATTCCCCTTTTTCTATTTTTGATTTCTCCTTTTTTATGTTTAATGTTGCACTTAACCACCATAACAAGTGAATTTTCTGGTTTAGTTTTATATTTGTGTCCTATGGCATGTCTTGTTTCCTTCCTGTCTCTGTGTGCAATCTTAGGATCCACCCAGATCAGTTTCACCTGCTATTCATTGTCCTCTGCCCTCTATATGTGTATTCAGTCTGTGTGTTTTTAGTGTTTCTGGTTTTTGGGTATTCCTTGTCTCCTCCCTCCTGAATGAGTTTGCTTCGTCGCTGCTCAACCCTGCCGTGTACCAAACGTCTTCTAAAGACTGTAGAGGACATTCATCCTGTACTTGTACCTGTATCCTGCAAGTGGTTCCAGTTATGTATTTCTGCATTTCAAACACTGAGAAGTTGCTAATCCGACTGTGAACAATGTGATGTGCATTGACGATGAAGATATCCAGATATCCCCTGGCTACACTGGAACCTTCAGATATTAAGGCTCAATTGTTGTCAGACCAACAGCCGACAGATTTGATGAAATTTGAATGTGTGAGTAATTTGTTGGAGGTAAATGTATTTCTGTACCTGAGTTGAGGTCTGAAGATGGGGTAAATGGAAACCTGGGCTCCTGGTTGAACATGTTGGCGAGCGGACTGGTCTGAGCCTTCAGCGGCGGCGCTGGTGGAGGCACCTCCACGTTATTCTGAAAACATGAAGAAGAAGACGATGATGAGCAGAGAGATATGAGTAATATAATGAAACCATAACAGTGACCAGGGTAAAGTCCTGATGATTTAAGTGCAAGTGAAACTTGGTGTCTTCCTCCTACGCGGCAATTAACAACTTAGTGGACTTTACAGGGACAACATGTAGGACTTCATGTGGCTGAGAGCCAGATGATGATAAACACTTTACACACAAACAGCCTTCATCTGATCATATCAGCATGATAAACTAAAGGGAGCAAGACAAGATAAAACAGCTCAGGGCCATGAATATCAGAGTTAGCGACATGAAGAGCAACATGTATTAGATCTTAATATATGAATCACCCTGTTGTAGCGTTCAACAAGCGGAGACTGCTGAGGAGTGTTGGACAGCTCCTCGATCATGGTGGTCACTGTGTCCGGCACCTTGGTGATGTCGCTGCACTTTTCCTGCCAGCTGGGCAGCCTGACGGAGAGGATCTCTTTGGCCTGGGGACACCACAGAATGAGAGACAGAGAGGTGTTTAACTGTCCATTAAGGGCCGGGTCTGTGCAGGACCATCTCTCTGTCCGTAATTACCTTCTCATGGAAGTTGCTGGTCTGATAGGAGAACATGCAGTGTTTGTCGGCAAGGAAACAGAAGCGTCTCTTCTCCTCCAGTAAAGCCTCTCTGCAGCCATCTGCGATGAACTTTTGCATGTCCATCTGACGTGACGAGATTGTCTCCAAATACTGCACACAGTTTTACAAGACAGAAGCGAGTTATATTAATAAGTCAGATTTCAAATGAGCAATAAAATAAGAGGGACAGATTGTTTTTTTACTATATTATATAATTTTTCTCTAAAAGTGACCACAAAAACAATAACTGAGAGCACTGTGTTTCACTCAGTGATTAAGGTGATAGTGATTTTTTTTTATCATGATACAGAAAATAATCATAGTGTGAAATAAAAATGAGATGATAATATTGAGTAAAAATGATAAATAGTAAATAAATGAAACCTTTAAAAAGTTAAAAACCTTTAAAAAGCGAAAAAAGGATAAAACATAATAAATATATATTGGAAAATTTAGAAACACATAAAAATATTACTGACATAAGAATAAGAAATACATGAAAAAGATAAATGTAAATTATAGGAAAAATGGAAAAAACTAAAATGTTAAAAAAATAAGTAAAAGCTCAAATAAACAATAAAATATGAAAAAAACCCAAAGAAATATCTCAGGGAATGTAAGAAATATAAATATTGATTAAAAATAAAATATATTAATTTCTGTTGTTTTCCCATCATTTCTATTTCTATTATTTTATTTTAAATTTTATTTTTTCCTCTCTTTCTTTCATGGCAGAGTATTTTAAATGTTTTAGTTTTTGCTATTATTTTACTGTTTTCTATTAAATTGATTTACTTTGACTTAACTTTAATTTGCATTTATTTAGATTTTTTTTTTTAAATATACATAGAATTTTTTTTACTGCAGCACACAACATGCTGCTGTGTGATGAATCAGTTTTCAGGACTGTGAATGTGCTGCTGAGTGGGAAACTGGTTCTCTCTGAGTAAAATCCAACTCTGTGGCCATGACATCACATTTTTGTGCTCAAGGTCAGAGGATTGAGGCACTAATGAGCGTCGTTTATCATAATCTCTGCACTCATACTCAACTTTATTCCAGTTTCCTGCTGCGCGTGCATCGATGTCAGTGCAGTGTTGAACCAAATCAGTGATGCAGAGCAGACTGGCGACTGGACCTCCCACATGTAAAATGCTTCAAAATGACTTTTCAGCCCACTCGTCCATCCCTTTATTCTCCACCCACTCTCCTCACAGATATTCTCCCAGGCTGTCATGGTGATGGTAAAGCAGCCTGTCTCTAAGGGCTCCGTCTCTAAGACCCTTCTCAACTGTCTGGTCTCTTTCTCCACAATAGGCTGTCAGACGCTGAATCAGGGCTCCCTTTTTCACAGCAAACAGTCTTTAGGACTCTCAGTGAGAGGACAGAAAGCAGAGATGTGTCTGATCACCAGCAGAGACAGCTGGGACATTTTTTCTGTCTGTCTCCTCTGTCATGCCATCTTTGAATAGATGATGATAGAGACACTTTTGAGAGAGGATGGGTGTGAGGATAAACAGGAGACTGATTCTGATGGTTTTTTCCAACCTGTAGTCACTTCTGGACTGGAAGACTTGGTTTAATAATGGTCGCGAAGCAGACTGGTCTCACGCACCATCCATCATCGGAGTGAAGACGTGAAATCAGTCGATAAATTTATACCAGAGACTGACAGGAGTATTACTCTGGCATCTCTCCACATTGATTTATAAAGCAGATCTCTTTCCAAACGCTGGACACCAGGACCTAAACATACCACACCATGTGCGTACCTTAACCTGTAGTATAGTCAGGATCACTGCACAGCAAACAACAGACCCATTGAAGCAAAGAGATGTCAATACTGACATGTCAGTCTTCAAATCTTCATTTGTGTGTGTTTGTATTCACTCAGCAGTGACTCTTGTTTTAAATCTGTTTGTCTTTTCAGTGGATCTCAGAGATTTTGTTTTATGAGACCACACTGCAGTTTGTTCTGCACCTCTGTTAGAGTTCACATTGTACACCGTAAATGGTAAAAGTATTGATAAGACCAGAGAATATTTCCAAATAATGATAGTTATACTTTATATTGATCAGGTAAATTTCTGTAGCCACTGCGACAAAAACTGATTTTAACAATACTGAGGCCACGTCCACAATACCAATGGCTTTCAAAAAAAATTGGTGTCCATACTATCACAGCTGAAAATGCACATCACATTCGTGTACACTGTGCATGTGCCTGATGGGCGAAAACAGGGCACTGGTCTGTGGTTGGTTGCTTAGTTACAGAAAATACTATGGATATGGTGAAAGTAAGAGCAGAGATTTCTTCAAGGTGGAACTGTGACAGTAACACAGTTACCACTGCAGGAAGTCCGACATTAACACATGAAACAGACTGGGAGCACAAAGCAAATATGGAAACATATCAGAAGGGGGCATAATCCTCCTCTGGAGGAAGCCACGACGATGAAGTGAGATTACCTACACAGGAAAGATGATACCGCTTAAGGTTTGTAAGGTTAGCTATGATGTTTTGGCCTAAAACAGTCCACACTAAAAATGTAACCCCGGGTGGGCAGTATTTTCAAAAGGGGTCCAAACAATGACGTGATGTTGACGCTCGCCATTAAAGAGGCAATGGTTTCACCATTTTAAAAAGAATGCATTTCAGTGGATTATTTTTAGATTAACATGTCAGCATGCTATCACTGGCTAGTGTTAGGAGCCTGTTGTGGGTGTTGCTCGTCAGTTTTTGTAAGATCCTCTATGAACACAAAAGTTTAAGTCCCTGGGGCTGTGCAATATAGAAAAAAATAAAATATTCAGATGTTTTTGACCAAATATCTTGATATCAATATTTTGATGATATTTTAGGCTTGACTATTGGCACTTTCACAAAATGCTTCCTAAAATCATCAGTAACATGCATAATAGAACAGCTAGAGGAATCTGGTATGTATAAAAAATGACATCACTTTATTGTAGTGCAGCTCTTAAAAGCAGGAGAAGACAACAGCTACAATATTACAATCTAAGATGACAACTAGTCTCATATCATGATATTGATACAATACTGATAGATTTCCCAGACCTATAAGTATTTAATATCTAGATTGGAATTTTCATTTGCAATAACTTCCTGATCATGTCTTTTGATTATCTAACAATAAAAAGTAGAAGTGGATCTGTAATCTGACTCTTTATGACAAACTGCATTCTTGGTTTGCAGGAATGAAGCCTTCAGGCAACCATTTGGTAACCACCAGCAAAACGACCTGGATCTGCAGACATGAGAGCATTCATGCGTACATCTGTTCAAATCTGGGTGTGTACGCCTTCAATAAAAACACAATCTTCCATCCGAGCGCAGTGAGCTGAGGTTTAATGGTCGGATTCTGCAAACAGCTCAGGGTGTGGTGGCACCTCTGATGGTTTTACTCCTTTGTCCTGCCTAAAACTTTTATTTTTTTTTAAAGGTATGAAGTGTTTGAACGGACATCTTGCGTCTGTCATCAATGATGGCATGTTTTTATGTAATATTTAAGTAAATCTGGAGCGCAAAACCTGGAAGTTCAGTCTAGAGAAGTCCCATACCTCCTTCTCTCTCCTGCACAGCTGGTATGTGATTATCATGACAACTATCTCCCGGCTCGTCACATAGATCGCACACCTGTCATTTTCTTTTCACAGGCACCAGAGCGTGAGCATGCAACAGCACCATGCATGAAGAAAGCCATGCTAGGTTTTGAAGTAAAGGGAAAAGGTTGGGGTCGTCTGGTTTCAGTCTCACCTCGTTCTCTTTAATCTCGTACTTGGAGGAGTGTTTCCCCTGACTTTTCCTCCGCAGCTTCTTTAGGTCCGTCTGCGAGCGCTCCAAGGAGTCTGCCTTCAACTTGTGCTCTGACTGGTAGCGCTTGAAGGTGGCCTAAAGGAGATGTGTTTGACAGAAGAGAGTACTGATGAACAGATTGAAGTTTTCATTAGTTGGAAAGATACTAAAATAATCCTGCAACACACAGAACTAGGTTTTTAGAGTCTAATTGGCAAATCGAAGACCTGCGTTGATGAAATCTGATGGCATTCTAACTAGGGATGTCCTTATGAAGTTTTTTTTGCCCCCGATCCTGTTCCAAGTCATTATATATTGAGTATCTGCTGATAATGAGTCCCGATCCGATACTGATATTTACCTGGATAATGCAGTTGCACAATGCACACTTCAAATACTTTAAAGTTATTAAAATCAACCAAGTATATATGCTTGACAGTTTAATAGCACAGCAGTGCAATACAAGGAAAAGATCTATGCATCCAAACAGTTCCTTAAGGGGTTTTTAAATTATTACTTTTACGAGATAACAAAGTAAAGGAACTACAAATATTTTAGATCCACATTGTGTAGCATTGTAGTAAAAGTAGAAAACACTATTTATCAGTAATATAATCAGAAATACACTTTAAATTAGTGTTACAGCTGAACTTTAAAATTCAGCCACAGCAAATAAAAATTGGTTAAAATTCTGCTTATTACAGCGTTAAAGTAAAACTAGTTCACTGAAAATGAACAAAAGTGTTGCAGTAGTTTAGGCTGAACATGAAAAAAAAGTTAGTTTCTGTTGATTGGAGTAGAAACTTTACAATAAAATCTGAATATCTGCCACAAATCGTGCTCTCTGTTTTCAACCACTGCGCGATGGTGGATATAAGGAAAGGACTGGGCGGGGCATGTGCTCAAAATAACTGATCCCAATCAATTTAAAATTGTGCTGAACGGGCCCATACTGATCCCTCTGATCTGACTGGGAAATCAGACACTTACATTCATGTATTTAACATCCATCTCTGTCTTCTTCTCCAGCTCGATGACAATCTCCCTGTGGAACCTCTTGAACTGCAGACAGATAACACACATCTCAGATTCATTTCATCACACACCCTGCTGCATGCACGCTGTACAAAATGGCATGTACAGTTGGGTCACATGGCGATGTAACGATAAGAACAGAGTGACCCGGTGAAATGCACCATAATGGGTTTCAGAGAGGCTTTGGGGGTCTTATCAGCTGGTTGTGGTTGATGATTCACAGCAGACACATTACAGTCAGTCCACAGGAGTCACAAGCTAAAGCATGGTATTTGTATTTTAGTTCTGTCTTACATCACACTGAGTTTTGCAGTATTCAAACTGGCGTCACTTCTTGTGACTAGCAGCAGGTATCTAAAGCATTTTCCCCCCAAGGCAGCAGCACGGTCAGCACTCCCCTCTGGGGCTTTTTCTATTCCTGTCAAACTCTCTTTCACCTTTTGTTACAACAATTTCAAACTCTGTAAAATGAAAAGAATGAGCTTAGGAGGTTGCAGAGGTGACACGTTCAGAAAGGACATCAGAGCACAAGGCTAATCTCTGCCTGTTGTGTGAAGAGAAGATGAGTGCTGGTTAGCTGCAGGGTTCTGAGAGGAATGACGCTCGGTCGTTCTTTGGGGCTCAACAGGTGACAAGACAATGCTCCAAATTGATTTAATGATATAACTGCAACACAGGAAGGACTTTGTCTCCTTTCATTCTTTAGGTGTATTATGCTGCTTTCAATCTGCTGACCCTGAACCAGCAAAAACAGAAAAAGGATGAAGGGAGCAACCCGAAGAGCTTCACTACGAGCACATAGCGGTCTATTTCTTGAGACAGAATAATGACATTTTGTTTAGAAGAACAAAACCAAACATCTGCAAAACCTTATAACGTTAACTTCCAAACAAGGTCAAATTCTAATGTTAGACATTTAAAATATCTTCAGCCCCATTGCCATTCCAACCAAAATTTGACGTCAGTCAAATGTAAGAGTCAAACGTCTTTCTCTTATCATTGATGCCAGCTGATCTTCATCTGTGCTCTCAGTCCTAAGACCATTCAGTCCTGCTGAAGATGCAAATCTTTTAAAACAAATGGTCAAAAATTGGTCTTTGGCCAAAAACATTCATAGATCTGATGGGGACTATTTTCAGTGTCAGATTTGGTGCTCTATGATCAGTATTTATGGCCGCAGCTTAACTGAAATTGCGGTAATGATGGAGCATGTCACTATTTGCAACACATTGGCTCATTTATGCTCTTATTCATAGACGATAGCAGAGGCTCACGGCATTGAGGAAACAAAGAGTAAACCTGTTTAAAAGATGAACTCATTGGTTTAAGGGATTTGTTGACAGTGAGAAAAATATCAACAAACATTAAGACACACTCACATTCTCTTCCAGTTCACTGTAGACCTTCTTGTGGGCCTCTGAGATCTCCATCAGAACCACACCTGGAAAAGACATCAAGAACAACTTTAGGATTTCATTGGTCATGGATGGCCCTGTGGGTTTGTATTCTGAACATGTTCACAAGGAGTTTTGGGGAATTACATTAATTTGCTTTGTTGTTCTGAGTTAGAAAAGCAACACTGCAGGAAGTGACATATGGGGGCGGCCCATTGTTCAAACGACCCGCAATAATCCGAAAAATGTCCCATTAGACTGAAAGCCCATTAGCCAAACAGAAACATCTGAGGGCTACACACCCCCAAACAGAAGCACACAGCTAATTATTTGACCATCCTGCGATGGCGAAGGCATGCTCCACCCTACTCTCCCTCTGATTGGCTCGTATTGTTGCCTTCGTTAGTTGCATTGGTTTAGGCATTAGGACTGAGATTGGTCAGGGTGAGGGGAAAAAAATCAGCCAATCAGAGGCAGAGTATGGTGGGACATGCCTTTGCCAGGGTAGGAAAAAAATGCAGAGGCTCAGATATTGGACGTCATGATCAGATATTTTCAAACCTTCTTCCCTGGCTGGTGCTAGCGTTTCATGCAGCAGTGATATTACATTGGTGGTGAGGGGAAAATCCCCATAATACTCATGTTTCCTCATGGAAACACACATGGGTGATTCTCAGATGTGGTGTCGTGGTGTCATTGATAAGTCACTGGACGTCAGTTCTGACTGCCATATATACACACAAATGTTTCCAATCAGCTGAACCAACAACTGGGGATAACAGGCTTTCAGACAAGACGGGATATTTTTGTGATTTGGGAATAATGGACCATTGGCAGAATGGCTCTGCACCATGACACAATTATTTATTTTTTACTTGTTTATTTGACAAGGACAAATGACAGGCAAAAACTAAGTGAAAGTGGGGACTAAAATAAGAACCTAGACAAGTAATTAAAGCGCAATGTGTTGTTTTTGCACATTTTTTGAATAGGTATGTGATTCTTTTTTTACCTTGGTACAGAGCCAGGCTATCTGTTTCCCCAACACATTCCCATCCTAACTTGTCAAATACCACCGATTTGTCACTAAACCTCTACCTCGCAATATGACACTCTAGGTATCCTCTTTCATCTGTTGTTGACCATCAGGGAGGATGTGTCAATTTACGCTTGTTACATGCATTGTGTCTTTTTTAAAAAATAAACTGCTGTTCTTACAGGAAATGTACAGTTTTTGCTTGTTAGATGCATCAACTCTTTTTCAAAATAAACTCACGACATCTGTAAATACGTCATTATCAGATTTATTTCTTTGTGCAGTAAAAGCACATGGTTAGGTCCAGAAAATAACTTCTTGTTCTGGCTCAACAATTATATGGGCAATGAACAGCGGGCTCCCACCTGCCCTATAGTTACTTTCTACCTCTTTGTATCACGGTAGTTGCTGTTGGCATTACAAACTGCTGTAAGCTGCCTCTTTGCATCAGTGTATGACATCTACATCACTGACAAAGCAGCGTATTTGACGAGTTGGGGGAGAGAACGGGCTAGTTGCCCCGATGTTTCAGTGTTTTGCTAAGCTAAGCTAACTAGCTGCTGCTCATGAGAGTGATCTCAATCCTCTCATCAAACTCCTGGCAAGAAACAGGATGAGAATCGTTCTCAAAGTGAAGCATCCCTTTAAGGGAGGTTTGGTGACACAAACCACCCAAAAAACACCCAAAAGCAGATTCTGGAGGAAATGTTATGTATGATAACTTCAACAATGAACACTTTCCAGATTTAACCTGTTTTTGTCTTGCAAGTATCTTTCCGGGCCATATTTTCCAGATGACTTATCTCTTTTCAATATTTGAGTAGCTGTCAATAAGTAATGTGTGTGAATGTGTGTGTGGTATTGTGTGTGGTCAGATACAGAACAGTCTCCATTCATAGACAGACAGGCACCAGCAGCATATGACATGAGACAAAGGCACTGAGTCAATACTGTAAACACAAGTGGACAGTTTATAGAGCTCCCTGCATCACAATGGGGTGAAATCTAGACTCAAGGTTCACTATAGGACACCTGGACGTTCTAGTCAAACACGTAGAAAACACTCATATCTGAGTATGTGATGGTGAGTTTCAACACCTCGAGGAGTAAAAGTGATTTTTAGGTAGAAATTGCGTGTCAGCACGCTCAACCTAAACACCTGACATTCCTGCACTGAGTGCAAACAGACGTAATGACACAGAGCTGTACGTCTGTGATCCAGCAACAGCAGCGTCCAGCTACAACAACATTGCCCTCTGAAGGTCACCAGAACGTACTGGTAAATGCTGCCTTTGTGCTCTGACAGGGAGGGGTGGTGCTGGGCTCCGAGCTGTTTGTACAGCCCCAACAACGGGCTGCAGGGGGAGGCTGAGAAAGGCTGTGATGAAGGGAGGGGGGTTCAAAGAGGCTGTTGTACACCTGCAAGTTTCACCTTTGGGGTTAACAAGGTGTGAAGGCCTGCGTGGAGGGAGGCTACAGAACGATGGTACGGAGAGAATCATGACTCTGTCACAAGAGGGACGCAGTGTTGTAAAGAATACTGTAAGGTGACCAGAGCTGGGAAAGGGATAAAAATGGATTCTCTCTGGATAAAGAGTGAATAAAAACTACAACAAGTACTTGGCTGCACAAAGTTGCTTTAGCATCTAGCGGGCTGAACTGGACTGTTTATCAGGTTCGTCGCCACTTTATCTAATCTTCTATCTCGATCTGTTGCAAGCCATTTGTTCTTTCTGACCGATTTTAGGTACCAAGATAATCTAATCTCTCTTCAACGATCTCAAATATACAGTGCCGTGTTCACATGGAGATTTACGCAAGTTTTCTCTGTGGAAAACTACACCATCCATGATTCACCTCTAACACTTATGATTTATTATCAGTGGTGGAATGTGACTAAGTACATTTACTCAAATACTGTACTAAAGTACCAATTTGAGTTACTTGTACTTTATGCTTCACTGTCTAGCTTAAGTTACTTTACAAATAAAGATGTTTGCATAAAAACATAACAAGAGTTTATAAAATATGATGTTTTGTCATCAGTTAAAATTACCACACAATTCATACAAGTACAGCTGCAACAATTAGTTAAATAACGAATCAGTTGCTTCACAGAAAAGTAACTGCAAACATTAAATTTGGTGAGATGTTGATACACATTTCAAAGTTTTTTTCTATTTTCTTTAAAATAATTAAGAGTTTTCTGTTTTTGTTTTTTTTTTTTTTATGTTTTTTGTATTTTTTTGATACTTTTCCTTTTTACATTTATTTGATAGGACAACCTATGCATGCAAGGGGGAGAGAGGGGATGACATGCAGCAAAGGGCCGAGGTTGGAATCGAACTCGCAGCAGCTGTGGCGAGGACGTAGCCTTTCTACAAGGGGCACCCGCTCTACCAACTGAGCTACTTCCACCACTGTTAATTATTAGGAACATTTCACCTGTTCACTCCCTTACACGATTCACAACATTGATTCAGATACTGGAGCTCCTAACAGATCAAATAAATTTTGACCTTTTTATCCAACACACTTCCTATGTAGATAAACACCTGAAGGATCAAACATTCACACCCTGACTGTGCTGTGGACCAAAGGTCAGAGTGAAGGCCGACAAAATGACCATTAAAAAGACATTTCTTTTGGTGTTGCAATAACTAAAAACTGGGCTCTTTGTGACCTGTTTCACAACACTGCATGTAGGGGCTACGCCTTCAACATTCCCGACAGGTGATGCCATTTATGAGCTGGGCGCGCCCTGTGCCAGCCCCTGCCTGTTTGGTGTTTGATAAGAAAGCTCTATAACACCAGATTATGTTGGCAAAGTAAACACAGGCAGCTGAGCTGTTGGCAAACATCCACAGACTCGCCTTTTTTTTTCACCGCACACTTATCCAACTGAAAGTCCCTCCTCTACTGTGTTTCCGCTCAGCTCGGCGGAGATCGTCTGGTGAAAATGCTTCATCACTGAGATGCATCATCACTGGGCTAGTCCATGCAGGTCTGCAGTGAGTGAGTGTGTGTGTGTGTTTGTGTGTGTGTGTGTGTGTGTGTGTGTGAGAGAGAGAGAGAGTGTGTGTGTGTGACTCAGGATCGAATGGTATCTCAATCACTCCAGGACAGGGTACAGAAACACTGTTTGGTTGTTGCCATAGATGATGTGAGTGGAAACACACGGGGAGGCATTCATTATGACACACACAGGTTGATGAATTCAGATCTCAGTAAGTGTACATTAGTAACATCTGTTGTGAGGTCAAAGAATATCCTGTCTGTGTCATAATTTCCTCTTAGATCAGCTTTACAGATCATGATATGGTTAAAAGCTTCAGATCAGCTTGAAGTTTAAGAATGAGCTTAAACTCAATTTTGAAACCAACATGGACAAATCATTTAGATGTATCAAAACCAGGCCAACCCTCTTGGCTGATGAGGATCATGTGATATGATCGAAAGCTGAATGAATCGAGCATCTACTGTTATTCAGCTTGTCTGCTGTGTGTGCTGCAGATCAATAGCTGTGACAGCTTCTCTAACACAGAGCGATGAGCTGCCATCACACACGACACTAAACATCAGTTATTACTGCAACATATAAAGAACTGCAGCCCAGAACATTAAGTCTCTATTTACCAAATAAAACAAAGTCGAGGCAAACATCAAAAATAACTTCAGAAATGTGTTGCATGTTCTTTATCTCTTATAGAATCCATGATATTCATTAAATACTACTGAAATTTGTAACAGCAGATAAACCTCTTCAGACCCCTTGTGAGTGAAGGATGGGTCAAAGAGAATCATGGGATATATTTTTGTGAGACGACTGGAGTGTGACGGGGTTTTAGAAGCTCCGACGTCATGGTTTGTTGAGCGCTAAGTGAGTCTCTGTAGAGGAAACTCCCAGTGTACTGTGGGGAGCCTTCAGTTTAATGTAGGATATCAAACAATGCCATTTCAGAGAAGCTGTGAAGAGTGACGAGACGAGTCACAACTGACTCAACAATGAGTCGACCACCTTCCTTCATTATATGTTTTCAAAAGGAAACAATCGTTTCTGTGAGACTGTTCCTGATAATTCAGTGGCCTATATGTTCCATCTGATTGTCCTAAAACTGATACCACTTACTGGGTTTTAAAGGAACAGTTTAACATTTTGTTAAATAGTCATATTCACTCACTCTCTTTCATGTCAGGAAGACAAAGCGAGCCTGCCTCTGTACAAGAGTACAATCAGATGGAATAAACAAGATTTAACATGTTAATGGCTTTGAGATACTGGTTTGATTGACTAAACAAATCTAAGCTAAGCTAAACAAATCTAAGCTAAGCTAGGCTAAGCTTAGCTAAACTAAACTAAGCTAGGTACTGTCCATTGTTCCAACAAATTCCAAATCCCTGTTATTCCAAATAATGTTCCTTTGACCCCAAAACCCATTACTTTGACAACACATTGTGCTGTGGTGAGTGTAGTTAGGTTACTGCACAAAGGCCACTTGGTTTATGGTTAGAAAAAATGTTTTGGTTAAAACACCCACTTTTGGTGGCACAAAAGTTGCTGGAAAAGCATGGATGGGTTGGTGAAAATCACACGGGCTTGGTAGCTCACACGAAACTGAAACTAACTGAAGGAAGTGTGTGTTTTTGGAGAAACTATTATGAGAAAGATTACAAATGGGGTTACAAATTTAAAATTTTTTTTTAAATTTTTAAATTGTGCTTCGAATTGGTTTTAAGAAGAGCGGTTTTAAAACTTTTAAGGAGGCCATATTAGAGATCTAAATAAGGAGAGATATTCCTAATTGTTAAAGCTATAAACTGCATTATTTATGATATTAATGTTGAGCCTGTTATTCTCCAGCCAAATCACCCACAAAGATAGACAAAGACAAAGGCTTCACAGCCTCTTAGACTGACTTTGCAGGACACAAGTTATTTTTTGAGCCTGCAGGATAAATGAGTCTGCTGCAGGTTTTCTCAGTCACAAAATATAATAAAATAATGGAAATGACTTTTGGGACCAATATCTGGTTCCCTGATGCTTGTGGTGATGTTGTGTCTGTAGCAAAAGATACAGGCAGTACTGTGTGCCATATCTGAGTGAAATATCTCCGAGCCAGATGTTTGAAATGTCACAAACTCATATTAACCAGAAGAAACAGAAGCTATCGGCAGGAAACACTCCCCTCTCTGAATCCTGACATTACTATTCTTCTAATGCTGACAGTGGACTTTAATATTTCAGAAAACAATTTAGACTGAGGCGAGACAAACTGGTGCAAAGAGAAAAGGTGGAAGGGGTGGGGACGGTGCTATTCTTTCTCCTGTAACATTTTCAGTCTCTCAGTACCTGCTGCTGCTTTCCACAGAGGAGCGGTAACTCCCTGTGGAGTCTCGGCCTCATGCACAGGAAGTTTATAACTATACACCCACTGAAAACCACTACTTTAAAAATACACACTACCCTGGCACTGTGGTGCAGATGACTGACAACAAAAATAGGCTAATAATGTTCATCGAGTGAAACTAGTGAAGTGACACAGACATTTTGTGGTAACTATGGCCTGAAAAACAGATGTAAATCGTATAGTTTCCTTCTGTTTACTTTTTTTTACTATTGTGAAAAAAATATATAAAGCTAAATTATACCATGTTAAATGTAGCTCAACTACAGACGAGTAAAACATGAAAGTAACAATGTATACAATATAAGTAGCAATAACTCTAATTTTTAGAGGAAGACTGCGTTATTTCATTTTTCAAAAGTTACATGGTACTAATTTAAGGTATGTTTTTGTACTTCAAAAATTCTCCGATATTTGGGTAGCTGTCATTAACAGAAATAGTAGCACATCAACCCTTTGAGACCTGGATCGACATCAGTTTTCTTGTGCTGCGTTCAGGTGCCTTACTCAAGCTATTTCAACTTTTGAAACCTGAGCAGAATGTCCCACAAATTACAAAAAATCAGTAAAAGTTGACATGAAAATAACCTTGAAATTATTTATTATAATATACGATTATGTCATATAAAGATGTAACATGATATATAAAATAAATACATTTTCAGGTCATTTTCATGTAACTTTTTTAATTATTATTATTTTTATTTTTTATTTTTTGGTCTTTTTAGGCCTTCTTTAAGTTGCTTTTAGCCTTCTCTCCATGTTTTTGAAAGAAATCAAACCAATTTGCCCGGGTTTCAAAGGGTTGATTGATCACATATGGAAGTGCCGGAGCAAGATAATTAACTAAAGTAGCAGATAGCAAGATACAAAATTAAGGGTAAATAAGACGAGGCTTTTATCAAAAATTAAAAAGTTTAAACAAGTTGATAAGGTGACTTTTTTTATGAAGTAGGCTGTTGGGTTTTTGAAAGTAAGAAAAATGAGATGAAACACCAGGTTACAGGTTTTATCTCATCTGTCCATCTTCAGGCAGTCTTTCCTTGTTCTAAGAACTTCCACCTCTATTATAACATCAGTTTAGAAAGAGAAAATGTGGAGAAACTATGGGCCCAGAAAAGGTGCAGTGCGGTATGAAGTAAAAGCCTCAGGTAACTTTCTGCAAATACCTGTAAATACCTGCCAACCACAGTGACGCAAGTGCTTTTTACACCGCACACATTCACTGAGCGACGATTATTATAGTTTCAGAGAGAAAGCCTCACAGATGTCTGCAGCCATAATGACACAGTATGAATACATTTGGTCTGACAGTCTTTAAAGTGCTGCAGTTTAAAGGAAATTATGCTCCGCTCTTTTCTGCCTGAATCAAGTCTGTCAGAGATGAAGTGATTAAAGATTCACTCGCCGCAATAAGAGGCAGCTGTAAATCCTGTGCAAGTTTTTACGAGAAAGGAAGGGAGAAAGCTCTTGGTATGTTCTGACATGTCGATCACTGTTTAACTATGTCTTTTTTGTTTTTTTCACATTGTTCTAATAAAAAAGAATGTTCTCCTGGAGCCTCCACAGACAAACAGTAATGATGAAGTAGACAGAGGAACAGGGGACGAGGAGGATCAGTGGTCTCCTCTGTCTGTCTGTGTGTTTGTTCAGTGTGTTTGCTGCTCTGCTCGCCGCCGCGTGTGAGAGACTTCACACCATCTCGCTGCATGGCGTCCATTCCAGGCAGTCATACATGGTGGCCAAGACTCAATGCACCTTTTAAGGAGCAGTTTTAACATTAGGGTGGATTCTTTTGATTGAGACCAATTAAGGGACTATTGTTTATTTATCAGAGGCGGGGAGTGAAGCCTTTTTCGCTGAGCCTCCCTGAACAAGTTGGGGAAAATGCATGACCCTCCCTCCATCATAAATTAGCTGTTAAGAGTTTTAAAATAGTTGCTTTGATGTTTGAAAGTTAAAAGTTGAAGATTAGAAGTGATTTTGATGAAATATCACTGTTTTAAACTGATTTAGTTTCTTTGTTTTTTTCTAATGGAAGCGTTTATTGCACGTGTTCAAGGACCATTGCAAATTTACAAATCCAATGATGATTTCTGTGTTAACAGTTTCTAGCTATGATAAATTGTATGTACTTTTTGTGATTTTTTTAAAGACATGCCAGTGGGTTTGGAGGACATGTTTTCTAAAAAAAAATGCGACTGATTAAAATCAAATTTATAAAAATCGCTAAATAGTTGTTTCTTTTAAAAAAATGCCCAAAAAATTTAAAAGAAAAAATTCCCAAAATATTTTCTTTAAAACTTTAAAAATTAAAAAGTAGCTAAAACATTTTCTTTAAAGGTTGCCTTTTTTTGAAAGAAAAATAAAATCACCTAAAATTTTTAAGAAAACATGACTTCCATACTGGTGAGCCGACATGTTTGGACCACATGTTTTCTTTAAAAATCAGCTGTAAAATCAACACAAAATAGTCCCATTAGAAGTTGTATGCCCCTCTCTCAAGCCAATTAAAAACATAAGTCCCTCCCTAGTGCTTAAAATTTCATTTTTTTACTAAAATATGCTTGAGATATGCAACATTGTGATGCTGCAAACTTTCCACATTCAGAAGATGATAGAGTACATTGTGTGCCTTTATAAAGTTGTTTGACCTCCTTGTTTTTGGCATGCAGTGAAAATGTCACCGTGTATGAACATATTATTTAACGAAGCGATTATGTATGTGTATTGTTCATTGACAGGTGCGGCCCAACAAACTCGACCAACATGACGTGATAGCAGCACTAAATTGAAGTTAGAAGTTTATACTTTTTTAATATCACTCAGTCAAACTCAGTTTATAATTATTCTTATTCATATCAGATGTAGAAAAAAAAGGTAGAGCGTCTTTCTGGGAATTTTTTTAGCATTATGAAACAACTTCTTTACAGTTTCATTTTCAAACGCTGATGTTTGGCTTCACTTACTTCCTCATTCCTTTTTTTACCTGTTCACCAAACATGACAGACGGCGCTGAGTCTGACTGTTTCACACAGTGACAGCTCTGTGAACATCACTTCACCTCCTCTGACATTTTAGCACATTTTGTTTATGACATGGAGCAATGCAAATCACACCTTAAACAAGAGAACCCTGTCAATACGTGACAATTTTCCTTTGAAAGACCGATAAGGGATGATCCACAACACATTATCTTTTCATTTCCACTGTCCGCCACATAAACACAAGCACAAGGCCAATCTGTTAACCCCTGCCTGCATGAAGGCCTGAAGCTGAAGTAGAACAAGAAAACAACAACTTGACGAGTGGTAATTACACAGAACGGCGACCCCCGAACAAAGTGGGTCAGCTCCACATTTGAGCACTAATAGAATAACTGGAGATGAGTCAGAGGACGGACAAAAAACAACCTGTAACAGCTCGATGGCAGAGACACAGCAAGCACTTTAATCAGACAGAGCGGTAGAGAGCAGACTCTTTGACTTCCTGTATTCTAATGGATATTTGAGTGAAAAAAAGTCATCATTTTATGGTGAATTGATTAGACATTTTGGGAAATATTCCCTTTATTGCCAAGAGTTAGATGACAGGATTGAAACCACTCTTGTGTCTGTATGATGCATGTAAAGCTTTAGTCAGTTGGCTTAGCTTAACATACAGACTGGAAACAGCCTGGTTCCGTCCAAAGGAAACACAATATGCCTGCCTGCACGTTTCGTCTTCACTGATCACTTTATACTGCACTCTGTAAATCTGTATGAAAACTGGGCTTTTTCTTAGCCGGGAGCAGAGACTTCTGAGAGTCTTGTCATCATCATGAGGTCCAGGTAACTGTCAGGAAGTCACTGCTCCCTGCAAAGGAAGACTCAGGAATACAACCCTCTGTAAAATTGCAAATTTGCATTTTTACAATTTGTTTTTTTAGAGAGAATTAACTTGTTAATTAGTGAGCTTGAGAGGGAAGGAATGGTGGATTTTGTTTCTATCAAAGATATTCAAGCTAGCTGTTTCCCTTTGTTTCCAGTCTTTGTGCTAAGCTAAGCTAACCAGCCGCTAGCTTCATATTGACTATACAGACATGAGAGCGGTGTTGCTATTCAACATCTATCTTTCGAAAGTGAATAAGAATAAGAAAGTACATTTCTAAATATGTCAAAGAGTATTACTTTAAAGGCTAACTTCTGTTTTTCAGACAGAATCTGGACACTATTTTTGATTTTTTTAGGTTTTAGCGTCTAATGGGAACACCCGTTGTTGAAGCTGATCCAGTATGAGCAACAGAGTCGCAGCTGTGAAAGAGGTTGTAATGTAACCACTCAGGGCATGTTCACACAGTAAAAATGTTATGAGCATTATGAAAAGGATACAGAGATAGACTTTTTGTCAATAGTAAAATCCTTTTTGTTTGACCAGAAACAGCTCTGAAATCACCAAACCCATCAGACTCTATATAAATAAACACTCATTTTAGCGTGTATAGAGCCAGCTTATTTTCACATCTAACTGAGTGAAGTAAGGGTTAATTTTAACCACACCAGAGGTGGTGATTATTTGAATAGTGGAAAGACGAACCAAGATGGTTTCTGTGAGTTTAATTTTGTTCCTGTGGCCCAGTGCAATATCCAAATTGTGCAATATCCAGCTGATCTATCGCTGACCCTCTCCCCCTTAGTTCTCACGCCACAAACAATTGGCGCGCTGCCTAAACTAACAATGGCGGCTGTCAGTGTCAACGACATATTCAAAGATGCAATACAGAACTTTTGGGGACAGTCTTCACTATGCCGTGGGGTTAGCTTGAGCCAGCCTTTTCCGTCTTTGTAACATTACAGCTAAGTTAACTGTAGGAAAATGATAAATTCCTGAAGCTTTTCGATGGAGGTTTACGGGTAGAGTCCAGGAGGTGTTGCTGCAGGAAATGTGATTGACTCGTGGCGCTTGAAAGTGGGACTTAGCGATAGGTTAGTTGTTTGATGAAGGTAAAATTTGTCACAAGCAACAATTGGTCACAACATGCCATTATAAATAAAGCATCGTGGTGCTGCCTACAAATCATATGCAGACTTGTTCCGTATACCAGCAAAATAATCACATCATCATCATTTTTTACCAGTGAAAATAAACGCAAAAAATTTCATTCCCACTAAAATCTGTCAAAAATAATCACAATGATTGTTTTTGCATGTTTTGCAGCTTACGCTGGACCTTTCAGTCCTTCTTCAAGGCAGAGAAATGTGAGCCTGGTTATCAGACAGACCCTCCTGAGATTTGACTCGCTGTGGGTGGATTTAACCTGAATAACATGCATGAAACTCACCGAGCTCTCTGGAGACTGGAGACACAATGGCGTTCTCTCCAACCTTTGAGACGGCATCAAAATAGGCCCTCCCAGCGAGAGTCATGGCTGCACGGGGACACAAACATCATGAAGTTATACTGGCTGGAAAACTTTTTTCAAACACTTTGACTGATATAGAGACACACTAGGGTTTCAAACTGAAATGATAAGATTAATAGATGAATGTGCTGAGAGCTGAGTTTACCTGTGACTGATTTCTCGTAGCTCTTCCCGAGGTTGACCAGGTTCCTCAGGCCGGGGTTGAACTGCTCCATCACATTCTGAGAAAAAGAGATTAAACAACTATCACAGCTGCCCCACTCTTCATCTCATGATACATTTTCACCCTTTTATACTGTTGTTTATTTATGAAAGGAGAGGGGGGTAAAGTTCCAAATCTTTTTGCTTGAGGCTTCATGAGTGACTTAGGGCAAAATGCACGACCTTCCGTCAACCATACATTAGTTTCTATATTTTAAAAACTGACCTGCTTGATAATCTAAAGTTGAAAAAGAAATCCTGGAGTTGAAAAAAGCCTTGGTTTTTCCACTCTTGTCGTGCATGCTGGTTAGTTTGTGCAAAGGCTTTATTTTCAGACATATTTTAAATGATATGTGGTATAAAATGATTTTAATGAAATATCACTATTTTAAGCACTAGTCTCACATGATGTGTTCAAGGTTTGTCACGATTTTTGTTTTGAAGGGGAAAAAAAGCCAAAATTATTTTTGTTTTTTCAAGAAAACAGGCCTTCGGGCTCAAGGCGAGATTGGAAGGTATGTTTTCTGCAAAGTCTGCAAATTTTTTTAAAGAAGATTAAATAACAAAAACATTTTCTTTAAGATCTGCTAAAAAAAAGAAAGAAAAAATGCCAAAAATGTGTCAATAAAAATAATTGCCAAAATGTTGTTGTTTTTTAAATCGGCAATTTAAAAAAATCACCGAAGCTAAATGATCAAATAACTAATTTCAGCTGTACTTTGATAAACCGCTGTGTATTCACCCCTGTGCTTAAAACATTATTGGACGTGCCTTCCCAAACAAACAGTTTCTTACTAACAAACATTTTTAGTTTTCTAAAGAAAACCCTGCCCAAAATAATAAAGCTTGTGTTTATTTTGGTGAAGAATGGGTGGGAAAAGAGCACAAGTGTTTGTGTCATTGCTCTATAAATATCACCATGTGAGAACAATTAAAATGTTCAATCTTTAACTTGACCACTCACGTGTGCTTTACAACTCCCTCTAAAGTGCAAAGTCCCACACAAAGTCCCAGCTATTTGTGGACCTCCTCACCCTCAGCCCCCCTCTCTCTCCCTCTCTGTTTCTTTCTGTCTATTCAAATGCTGTTCACCTCTCTGTCTCTGTTCCCCCAGCCGGCCGGCTGACACACCCTCAACACAACAATGAAGGGACAGGTATGACTTTACATCAAGACGAGAACAGAGCAGAGGACGAGAGAGAGATAGAAAACAGGGAAACTGGTTCCTTCTCTCTCTGTCTCTCCCTCTCTCTCAGCTGAAACTGTAGCTCACGACACAAACACTGATACACAAAACACACACATTACACATAATAATAATGCTCTATCCCTGCCTCTATAAGGTTTAAACCCAGCCCCAAACTATAACTATTTAAGCTGTCAAGCTGGTTTCTGTTGTATTTTGAAGCCATGTGGTCCTCACAGAGACAGAAACACACCAGCACACACACTCTCACCTGTTTATCACAGGTGAGTGGCAGCAGAGTAAACACGATTAGAATAATCTAATCAAGATTAAACCCACAGCAATTGATCAAATCACTACAGCAGGTTGGATTGATGGGAAAACTCTCTTCAGGACAGGAGAGCTCTGACTGCATCTTCTTATAGTAACATAATGACTTATTTTGTTGTTGGATTTTACAGGCTGTCATTAAAGAGCAAAACACTTTACAAAAACTGAAAGTTGCTTCACCTAATGATTATTTTTTACAGTGTATAAGCAGAAGGATGGGTTTGTCTTACATGAGGGAAGAAAACTAACAATAAACTACTTTGATAACAAAAAAAGATATTATCATATATCATGGTACTAGATTCTCCTTTTACTTTTATTTGGTGCAATTATGTCCGACCAATTAAATGTATTTAAACTTGTCATACC
Organism: Plectropomus leopardus; assembly: GCF_008729295.1. Taxonomy (NCBI): domain Eukaryota; kingdom Metazoa; phylum Chordata; class Actinopteri; order Perciformes; family Serranidae; genus Plectropomus; species Plectropomus leopardus. The sequence continues at coordinate 19,220,866 of NC_056481.1, read as the reverse complement.
TTTACTTGGAATACTTACATTTTCAATGCAGAATTTTTACTGTAACTGAGTATTTTTACTTTGAGGTATGAGTAGTTTTACTGCAGTAAATGATCTCCAGCACTGCCTGTGTTAATGTTATTTCTTTGATTTATGGGGATGCATCAAACATGAATATGAACTAAATTTTTTTATCACTTTCAAGGAAACCAATAATCCAGTAGTGATCGATTATATGCTATCGATTACTTTGTCTCACCTTGTAAGTACTCTCAGTGAGCTTGCTCACACCATCTGGAGAGCGAGACATGACGGCAGGTTGCTTTTCAACAAGCCCCAAAATAAAAAAAAAATAAGAAAAACAAAAACAACAACAAAGAGAAAAAAAAACAATCCAAGTGTGACTCAGTCCGCAGAATAAATCCCAGAGCTCCGGTGTGCTCGCTCGCTCCGCAGCCGGTGGCGGACGCACTGACTGACTGACTGACGGACTGACTGACTGACCGGGACACCGAGAGACTTCCCCGCGCGCACACCGATGGAGGAGGAGGAGCGCGAGGGAGGGAGCCGTGACGTCATGATAGGAGTTACACAAATGTAAGTTTTGGTGTGGTGAAATCAAAACGCTATGAGAGAGAGTGTCTTATATGTCTGTGTTCTGCTGTCAGAGATTATGTGCACACACAGATGGCGCTGTCACACGCATGTTTGTGTGTTGTGTCTCTGCAGAGGTGGACCTTAAAATAAAAAAATATGTATTTTATAACTTTTTATAGCTTTTTATTTTCATATACGGTGGAAGAAGTATTCACCTCCTTTACTTAAATAGAAGTCCTGCCACACTTTGAAAATTCACTGTTAAAAAGCAAAAGTCTTACACTAAAAATGTTGCTGAAGTAAAAGTAAGGAAGCATAATCAGGAAAATATACCGTTGAAGTACACAATGAAGGAAAATCTAATGAAAAAAATATCAAAACTATTTAAAGAATAAATGAATGACTGAAAACTAGCACAAAAATGAAAAGAAAAGTTAAAAAAATGAAAAGTGCTCAAATAAAATAATAGAAATAATAATAATAATAAAATATACAGTATATAAATATTGTTCTGTAACCTCATTTTAGTTAATTTTAAGTATTCATAATTATCATAAATAGAATTTTCTGGACATTTTTTTCTAGTTTTAAAAATATAGAATTTTATACAAAAAAATCTTAAAGTTCTTGCAATGTAAAGGACATCTTTTTGCCAAGTTGCTGATTGCATTTGTTTTTTTTTTAAGAAATTAAATCAATTTGTTCAGATTTCAAAGGTTTAAATGTTTGCGAAAGGTGTCTAAGCACTGCATAAGAAAACTAACGTCGATTCAGCTTTCAGAGGGCTAATTTATAACAAAACATTATATTTTATAAACTCTTCTCATGTGTTTCATGCTAAATCTCAATTTGTAAAGTAACTAATAACTACAGTTATCAAACAAATGCAGTGATGTAAAATTTACAATATTCCCCTCTGAAATGTTGTGGAGTAAAAGTATAAGATGGCATGAAAAGAAAATACTCACGTGACGTACAATCACTTTAAAGTTGTAATTACATACAATATTTGAGTAAATGTACTCAGTTACATTCCAGTTGGTAATGCAGCAGCGCCCCTTGCTGGAGGTCACAGCTTCAGACACCTGCTGCTCCTGCAGAGACATCAGCCAATAGGAGTGAAGGAACAGAGGCACTTCCTGTTTCACTTAGCAGAGACTGTGATGGTTACATTTATATCAGAGGAGGAGACCTGCAGCACAGACACAGTATGGTCTAAACAGCTGATCAGTCATCTCTACCTGCTGGATGATCGTCTCACCTGAGCGGCAGACTCACTGTTGATGACAGGAAGATAAAGGTCACTGTGGTAATGTATCTAATGCATCTATAAGTGGAGAGATTAGCCTCTGTGACTTAAGCTGCCACCAGCAGCGAGCCTGAAGCCTGAAGCTGCTGTTATTATAACACGGTGAGAGTTAGTTTAGAGCTACATATCCTCCGAAAGTCACTCACCAGCAGGATATTGATAATACTGTACGGCTGCTAACGTGGAGCTAATGTTGTAGCTCTGCAGTGCTAACCTGCAGCTACGTTAGCATGGATCAAACGTCACGCACAATAAACCTGTGCATTTTACCGTAATGTCGACACTTGGAAGGTTTCTTAATGGTGATTACGATCAGTGTGTGAGCTGCCTGTAGTGTACAGTAAACTGTCCTCCTGTACTGAGTGCACAGAGTGGAGGTGACAGAGGAGGAGACGCCTTGTAGCATCATCATCTGCTGTCTGTTCCGCAGTGTTGTTGTGAAATAGTGAAGACTCACAGCTTTAAACAACCCTCGTTAACTGTCAGTCCATATTGCATCATGCAGGCTCAGATGCTGTGATAACATTAATGTCCAGCAGGATGTAGCCAATGAATGAATTTGGGTCAGAGCCACAGACTGTATTGATAAGGTCAGAGCTGAACTGATGTAAACATACACAGTGAGCAGAGGGGATCATATGACTCTGATTTTTCACGTGCACAGCTCTGATTTTTACAGTTGCATAAGGTGCCAGAGTGCATTAAACAGCATTAAAGTAGAACTTGTTTGTCAAGAAAGTGAGTGGAGGATCCCCCACACCCCCCCAACCCACACCCCCTAACAGAGGTTAAAGCTAAGCCCCAACGTCCTGAAACCCTAGAAAAGTCATAAAATCCCAGAAACATTCTGAAATCAGAAGAATGTCGTTGAGAACATTTGAGAAATGTTTTTAAATCCTAAAAATGTTCTAAAATACTAAAAAAAAAAAAACCCTCTCTAAAATACTAGATGTGCTCAAATCCAAGAAACGTGAGAAAATCTTAGATCATAGAAAAATCATAGAAATGTCCCTAAATCCTAGAAATGTTTTGAAATCCTAGAAACATCCTTAAATCCTAGACCTGTGGTAAAATCCTAGAAATGTTCTAAAATACTACATCATATAGATATATACTAGATACTAGAAATGTCCCACAATCTTAGAAATGTCTCAGAAGTGAGTCTAAAATCCTAATCCTAGAAAATTCCTAAAATCATAGAAAGCTCAGACTATAATGTATCTACTAGTCATGTTTTTTATGACACTGGTGACAACAGAATTTGACTTTTGACCTTTCATGATGCCGTAGAGCAATTATATTTATTTATATTAAGTCACTTTTTAAGTTTTTAAAATAATATTTCCTCTTAGTAGTAGTTTCATTGCCATCATCATCATCAGAACTGTTTTCAAGATTAACTTTCAGCGCCGTTTGAGTCTGGGTCTCACAGTTCTTCAGTCTGCACATATCAGCTCACACACTTTTAACACGGGGTAAAAGTTTAGAGAATCACCGTTATTGGCAAGTATGTGAACACACAAGGAATTCATTCAGGGTTTTTTGTTTTTTGTTGGATTGCTCTAAATGAACTTAGACAAAAATAGACAGAACAGCTGAGATTGAATTAAAGAACAGACAGGACTATCATTATGTAGGACACTGAGGTCATTAGAGTTTATTAAACTAAAACATTTTGGCCTAACTGAAATCTTTTAGACTTTAGAAAAAAAACAACAATACTGTGTTCCTACAACTTGAACTAAACTTGAATAAAAATAAAACAGGAAATGGGAAAGTTTTTGAAATCTTATGTTTGAAAGCATTGAAACCTAAGCAAATTGGCTTGGTTTCTTTCAAAAACCAGTGAAAAGAAGGGAAGAAGGCAATGAGTCACTTAACAAGAAATGGTGCCAAAATTAGCAGAGTTTCGTATAAAATAAAAAGAAAGTAGAAAATTGCCTTAAAACAAGTGTGGAAAAAAGACCAAGAAAAAAAAACAATACAGTGACCTCAAAAACTGCTGAAAATATCTATTTTGTTTGTAATTTAATTTTAAATATATATTTATAAGAATAACAGACACAATTTTCTGGACATTTTTCCCTTGTTCGATAATATCTAAATATTTTTTACCAACAGCTTACATTCAGTTCATTTTCTTGGCAACTTTACACCATCACCATGGTGGACATTTTTTTTGTCAAATTGCTTTTTTTTCCTTTTTGCCATGTTTTCAAAAGAAATTAAACCAATTTTTACATGTTACAGGTTTAAATGCTTGTAAAACAAACATGATGTGGATCCAGGTGCTAAAGGGTTAACCACAGCTCAGTTCAAGTAGTTTTCCTGTGAGGAAGCTGTTCCAGTGAGGCTTGCAGGCACATTACCATTGAATTAAATATATATATATTTAATTTAATTCAAATCATATTATATTTAATTTAATTTATATCTTTCAACCATCTGAACTTAAGACCGCAAAGGTTTCAAAGAGACATTTGTAAGTGTGTGTGTTTCACATTATTGCAGCTGTAAATAATGGTGTCATAGGTGGGATATTTCTGGAACTACAACATGACATATTGTCTCATTCATTGTCCCCCAGTGGTCCCCGCTGCAGCCATGCCTGTCTCCCTGCTGTGGGCGGTGGATGTGTACGGGCGGGTCTACAGCCTGTCCACGGCGGGGGCGCTGTGGGAGCAGTGCCGTGATGCTCAGATGGAGTTCAAGAGAGTGACGGCGGCTCGGCAGTGCTGCTGGGGCATCGCCTGCGACAACAACATCTACCTGAACGTCCACGCCTCGGACCTGCCCGTCCGTATCAGGAGGAGACCTACGAGAACCAGGTGGGTCCGGACCTCAATCAGAGAGAGGTTAAATGGTCTCTCTGTGGCTGCTTTATTTCCTGCACAAAGTGTCCTGAGTGAAATGGAGAATTTGGAGTTCCCCTCCGACATTTGTCATGAGTGGATGAGTGACTGTGAAAGTGCAACATCCTCATCCAGCAGAGTCCCACTTCCTCTGTTGCTAACTCCAGTGCACTGTCACCTGCTGTTTAATCAAAATCCCACACACAGTGAAGGTATAGGCCTACTGTCTGTGGCAGAAAAACTACTGGTTCAATTCCCACTTTCTGTGAATGACTGCAAACGTTTGGATCATCAGTTTGTTGTCACACAGCTGTCACGTCATCAGGTCATGAGGTCACGAGGTCAACACTTTGTTGTGACTTTCCCTTGAGGGTTTATCTCACCACCAGTTTTGACCTCTTCTGTCTTTGTGTCAGCGCTGGAATCCAGTCGACGGTTTCTCAGAGCGTTTGCTGCCCAGCGACCGTTGGCAGTGGAGTGATGTCACGGGTCTGCAGCACCAGCCCCTGGACGGTTTCCAGCTCCCCTCTGGCAGCTGGGAGTGGGAGGGCGACTGGTATGTGGACGAAAACTTTGAGGGCGAGCCCACAGAGAAAGGGGTGAGTGTCCCTGCCTCAGCATCTCTTATGGTCAGTTTACTGCTCCCTGCTGGGATGTAAAGGTGGAGGTGTTTGTGCATGCAGGGGTGGAGCTACGCCATCGACTTCCCCGCCACCTACACCAAAGACAAGAAGTGGAACTCGTGTGTCCGTCGGCGGCGGTGGCTCCGATACAGAAGATACAAAGCTATGGACACCTGGGCCAAGGTGGGTCAACTCTGTCTGTGTCTTTTTCCCTCACAGGGTAAACCACTTTAAATATTTGTGTCTTTGTCATGGCTCCTTTCATGTTAAAATGTGTGAATAAAGCTGTGTCTCTCTCCTCCTGTGTGTGTGTGTGTGTGTGTGTGTGTGTGTGTGTGTGTGTGTGTGTGTGTGTGTATGTGTGTGTGGACAGATCCCGTCACAGCAGACATCTCTACCAGATCCTTTCAGTGACATTAGCTGTGGAGGCTGGGACATCAGCGAGGAGCCCAGAGGACGCCTGTCACTGTGGGCCGTGTCCCTGCAGGGCAAGGTACACACACACACACACACACACACACACACACATACGCAGGTGGCAAGGAAAATATCTGAACATTTGCTTCAGGGAGATTAATAGATATTATCAAAAATGGTTAATAATGTCCTGAAAAAAATTATAAAAGTAATTTATAAATCTCTTAAATATATATTTAAAGTTTTGTAACGGAAAAAAAATCTTATCTTACTTTCTTGAACTTACTTTCTTGATTTTTTTGTTTTGTTTTGTTTTTTACTTTGCTTTTTTTTTTTTTTTTACCTTTGCCTATTTTCAAGTAATTTCCCTGTTACTTTTTTATAAATTTGTTGCTATTTTTAGGCAATTTCTTGTTAAGATGAACAGAATGAGGAAGATTATTAGAAAATGATCAAAAATGAGGGCAAACTGTCCAGAAAAACTCTTTCTGGACAAATTTTCTGCACTTTTTCAGGTCTTGTTTTGTTTGTTTGTTTTTGTTTTTCACTTTTTTTTGGCTTAATTTCAGTTGGGTTTTTTTTTTGTAACTTGTTACTAATTTCTTGGTATTTTTTGGGCCATGTGTTTTTAAGTTGCTCTTTGCTTTCTCCCCATGATTTCGAAAGAAATCAAACCTATTTGCTCTGGTTTCAAAGGGTTAATGCCTGTAGGAAGATCACACACCGTCACATCAGGTACACCACTGTATTAGCAGATAGATCTCTAACTGTCCTGCTCTCACTGTTGCTGCTGTTTCCGTCCAGGTGTGGTTTCGAGAGGGTATCTGTCACCACAGTCCCGAGGGCTCAGTGTGGGACGAGGTGTCTCTCCCCGGGGAGGTGATCCAGATTAGCTGTGGTCCCGGGGACCTTGTGTGGGCCGTGCTTTGGGAGGGGCAGCTCATTGTCAGGGAGGGCATCAACAGAGACTGCCCAGCAGGTGAGAACAGGAAGTGGCTTTATGTTGTTGGGATGTTTAAATAATAAAATACTAAGATTTGTTTTTTGCCTGTCAGGTACATCCTGGGCCGTGGTGGACTCTCCCAGTCCTGATGTTGGAGCCACACATGTCGCTGTGGGAGTCAACGTCGTCTGGGCTCTGACCAAGGACAACAAGGTAAGACCGCTCTGTCTTTATAGAAGACGCTCTACATCAGGCTACTCAGTTAAAGATAGAATTGGGCCGGATTTCAAAACCAGGAAATGTTCAGCCTATTATAAAGTGCTTCACAAAGAGACGAAATAGAACAGAGGTATGATCAAATAAAAATAGCCATAAAGTGGAGAATGTAATTAACTTAATAAAAGCGTACAATATCTTAACAAAAAAACAACAGCACTATACAAATTACAAAAAAAGGGAAAATATTAAAAACATAAACAAACTAAAAAACAGATTGTGAAAATTAAAAGCCTACAATAAAGATCTATCTATTATGAATTAAGCATAGAAACAAAAGTTTAATTTAAAAAAAAAAAAATCTAAAATGTCAGTTATTTTGAATGTTGCTTCAGTGGCAAAACCATCATACAGGTGACGTAACATGTACAGTAAAATTATGTTTTCCACCTTCTGCAAAAACCAAAGTGCTATCCTCTTGCTGTTTTGGTTGAAATACTTCCTTTGTGCCGTAAATGGAGCCTTCACTCCCAGAAGACTGACCCAGTGACAGTCAGAACTACAGAGTGAAAGTGAGGCTGTTTGGGAACCAGCCTGAACACTGATGGTGTAATCAACATTTACTTCATAATGATATGTAAAAGCAAAAAAAAAACATGTCTATTTCCACTTTAACCGGAGTGTTTCCTCTCTGCTCTCTCGTGCCGTTCCAGGTTTGGTTCAGACGCGGCGTGAACTCACACAACCCCTGTGGCTCGGGCTGGATCAGCATGGTAGGAGAAATGATCATGATCAACGTAGGACTCAACGATCAGGTGAACTCACATGACATCACACCCTGCACAGCACTGTCCTCTCAGCCGGCAACATATTTAAGTCAACCTGTTGTTGTTGTGGGTGCAGGTGTTGGCGATCAGCTGTGAGGATCGGGCGGTGTACTTCAGACAAGGTGTGACCTCCAGTGAGCTGAGCGGGAAAACATGGAAGGCCATCAGCGTCCCCCGAGACGGAGACCGATCTCACTCCAGTGCCAGCGCCAGCAGTCTGCAGAGGTGGACACGCCTTATCGGTTACATTCACGCCAGTATTTCCCTGTTATTCCATATGTGACAATATTCTGAATTTGATGTGGTCATGTAAACAGCATATTCCATTTAAATATTCCAAATTAGGCCATTTTCCAAATTGATCATTTTCCAGTTAAGACATGTGGGATATGCTGGCATTGTTTGGGTTTTAGGAGCATTATTTGGACAGGTATACAGCCAATTTGGAATATGCATGCCTTTGTCTATTTACGGTCAGCTCTGCACGTTGTCTTGGATACATTGTACACAAACCAAATAGTCAACAGTTTGCAAAGCTGTGGGCTCGAGATGCATACAAATGAAAATCCTACATTTCTGGTCGCTGCTTTTTAAACATGAGGAAACACTTGGATATCAATAGTTTTTGGGATATGAGCAAATATCATATCACCGACCTTTTCAGGAAGTTGACGGAATGAAAGAGAGAGTCCAACAAGCCAGTTGGAAACTAAAACTATTTTTATGCAATATAAGAAGCAAAATAAGAAGCAGCTCCAGCTGTTCTACTTTTCCATATTTTGCCATTGTGAATGACACGTTAGAACACATTATCAGAATATGCACGGCTGCATGTAAACAGGAGTGTTAGTGGAATATTCATTTTCATTAGACGTGTAAACAACTTAGTAGGAATGTGGACCTGACTACATTCTGAAAAACTGACTATTTTTTGCATGTAAACATACTCAGTGACACACACACAGATACACACAGACTTCAGAAATAGAAGCGCACACACATTACCACTTTACTAACATACCAAACATTTATCACAACACGATTACACAGAATACAATGTTTTGCATTAAATGTGCTTAAATGAATAGAATCAGGATTATAGTAGATTACAGACGTGTTTTCAGTGCAGACTGTAATGTCAACAGATTGTTCAAAATCTGAAAAGTTTGCTCTCCCTCTTTGTCTCTCAGCGCTGGATGTTTCTTCAGCGGCGAGGTGCGTGCTCCTTCAGTAGCCAGCGACGTGGAGTCAGACACGGACAGAGGACCTACAGACCGAGCCAGCCATCCCGTCTCCTCCACGTCCCCTCAGTCCTTTGCTGACGCCCCCACAGACCAACCTGTAGATGCCCCCAAACCCCGCATCCCCAAAGTGACCAGTGACAGCTTCATCTCTGAGCTGGTCTCTGACAGAGAGCCAGGAAAGAGCTCCAGAGAGAACGCTCCAGCTGTCCTGGAGGAGGAGCCCGTCCCTGGAGGAGAAGAAGAGGTCAAAGCCATCTCCCACAGCCAGTCTGGAGCTCCTTTGGACCCCCAGTGGAGTAACGTGGATCTGGAGGAGGCGCAGGTCCAGCAGGTCCAGGCCGGAGGAGCAGCGGTGGACTCAGCGGACACCTGCAGCCTGTCATCAGTGGCCACGTACACTCTGACCATGGAGGATCTGTACGGAGCAGACGAGCACCCTCTGTGGGCGTGGGTCAGTGCAGGCGGCTGCTCCGTGGACTCCCACTCCCAACTCAGCTGGTTCAACTGCTCCATCAACGCTGCATGTGAGTCACATCAAACAGCTGTATAGTGATTGGTTGAGCTGTTAGACTATGAAGTTCCTCTGCAGGCAGCGATTAAAAACTAATCTTAGCTCATCGGTTTAGTATTTAGAGGTATTTTCCATGAAAAAACTCTACATGCTTTATGCCTTTAAATGGCTCCAATGTAACTTCACACCTTTGCCTTATTTCTTAATGTTCCAACGGTCATGAAATTCCTGGGAAAGTTATGAAATTAGAAAAACAGTTTTAAATACACGTTGTTTTGGCTGCTCTCTGCTCTTACTCTTTAACATTGAATCAAGGCTGTGAAGAATTTCAGCAGAGAGCTCCAACACAAACTTGAGCCCGTGTACTGTAACGTCACTATTCAACAACGTCATGTAACATGTTAGCTCTGAAGTCAAGGACAGCAGTCTCCAGAAAACCTGTGCTGCAAGTCTGTCCATGTTGTTATTGATGTGTCCTCTGTGTCCTCTCCAGCTTTGGTCCAGTCAGTCCAGTCCATGAGCCTGTCTGTGAGTCCGGCTCAGACGGCAGCCTGGAAGAGACAAATCTTTGAGCAGCTCAGCGAGAGGACCAAGAGAGAGATGGATAACTTCAGACACTATGAACAAGCCATAGAACAGGTATAACAGCGGGACATTTTTCTCTGACTCTGTCTCTGTGTGATGTGTCTTTATTTGTCACAATTTAATTCATCGAACGCCTTCCCACGCTGCAGTCTGTGTGGGTGAAGAAGGGGACCATGCAGTGGTGGAGGGACTGGAAGCCCCACAAGTGGATTGATGTTCACTTTGCCCTGGAGCAGTTCTCAGGACCCGAGGGCAACAAGGACGGCATCCTCTTCATCTACTACAACTTCTACGAGGAGAAGAAGGTGATGAACGTGTGTGTTACACAATACGTGACAGTTCCAGAAGCCTTCTAGAGGCGAATGTTTGTTTTGATCATGTCAGTGCCTGTAGCTGTTAACAAAATATAAATGAGTCCCTGCTGACTTTCTCGTCTTCTTTCTTCGTCTGTAGACTTTATTTTTTTACTTTCTTCCCTCTCTACAGTATCTGCACGCCTTCATCAACGAAATCACCATTCTGGTTCCTGTGCTCAGCGACTCCAAACACACGTTTGCCGTGTACACTCCTGAGCGCACCAAACAGAGGTGGCCCATCAGACTGGCGGCAGCCACAGAGCTCGAGATGCATGACTGGGTACGTACGGGGAGCAGAGGCACAGGGTGATTTAAGTGCTCCCCGTATGATGTGCACCTTCTTTTTGTCCTCATCACGTCTCATCTGTCCTTCGCTCTGCAGCTGGCATTGTTGAGCATGTCGTGCTGCGACTCCAGGGGGATCCAGGGTCCTCCGTCCAAACAGGCCATGTGGTCGGTCACCTGTAAAGGAGACATCTTTGTGTGTGAGCCGTCTCCTGCTCTGGAGGCCATGCCGTACCCCACACCCTGTGACCAACTGTAAGAACAAAACCTGGAAGCAACATCACACTAAAGCTTGTCTTGTTTGACATATTGTCTTTATCTCAAAGGGTGGCTCAATTTTTTTGTTGACTGATCGATTTTTGGAGGTTTGACTCTTTGCCTTCCCCAAGTTTTCCCAAAATGTATTTATTTGTGTCAACATCAGCATCTGCGGTCACATTTTGATTTTCTAGTTCTGGAGCGACATTTCTCTCTCTGCAGTGTTCTTGCAGAGTGCCATGCGCAGTCAAAGTGTAACTTAAACTTTCAGTACTTCGTGTAGTTTTAGTGTTTTCTATCATTTTTTTCAAACCACTTTAGATGAAACGGGCTGCATTACAGTGGAACCTGCACACATGGCGACCCACTTAACAGCAGCTGAGGAAAGTTTGCTGTCACTCGCCTCTGCAGCAGCTGCTCCTCTCATCTATTGATCTAATCTGATCAGCTCAATAATCCATTAGAACTCAATAAACTGCTGCTGAGGAAATAATAATAAGTCATGAAAAGTTCTGCCTGCTCTTATGAGCCTGCAAAAACATCTGAATTCAGATAAGGGACAAAAATAATTATATATTCAGTTACAATCATTCAAATTTTGGTGGAAGTTCAAATGTTTTAGCGTCAAGATGCTCTTTGCTAACACCCCTCTAAAAACGGGACCTGATGTCGGTTTCTGCATGATGACGTTACTCCGTATAAACCCCAACGCCAGCCTGATGTGTCTCTTTGTAATGTAGATAAGCCCTCTGTGAGAACTTTGTGTTATCGATCTTCCAAATGAGCTAAATTAGCCTCTGAGCACCTAACAACCGGCAGGGTAAAGTAAAATAAATAAAAAACCCAAACTAACTCTTTCAGTTAGTATTAATTAACACTGCTGAATTTGTGTTTCCACTTGAAAAACCTTTAAAAGAACGCAGACAGAGCTGCCCTTTAATCCCTTATACTTTCTGAGGCCTTGTTTCCTGTGTTCAGGTTCTGGCGTCAGGTCGGAGGTCACCTCCGTGTGGTGGAGTGTAACAGTGTGGGCATTGTGTGGGGGATCGGCTACGACCACACGGCATGGGTCTACACTGGGGGCTATGGAGGAGGATTCTTCCAGGGCCTGGCCAGCAGCACAGACAACATCTACACACAGGTGGACGTCAAGAGTGTCTACATCTACGAGAACCAGAGGTGGAACCCCGTCACTGGATACACCAACAGGTACACATAAACCTTTACCAGAACACACTATGATGTGACAAACAAATACAACGTGTTGTTTTTGATAGTGTGATGTGCAAAGTGACTTGTTTTTGATTTCAGAGGGCTGCCTACAGACCGCTACATGTGGAGTGATGCATCAGGACTACATGAATGCACAAAGACAAACACTAAACCCCCCTCCCCTCAGTGGACATGGGTACGTAACTCAAAAAACATCTAAAAAGAACTCTAATTTAAGACAAGACAAGATAATCCTTTATTCCTCCCACAGCGGGGAAATGTGCAATATTATAGCAGCAAATGGACAGTGCAGACAGGAAGCATCAGTGAAAAACACACGTGGCAATATAAAAATAAGTAAGTATTGGTAAAAATGAAAAAGTACACAGTATAACTCAGTATAATAAGTAAACTATGAAACTGCAAAAACACAAAGCAATTTAATAAGTAAACAAAAAAACACAGAAAAAAAGGTAAGTATTAAAAAAGTAATATAATAAATTAGGCAGGCTGGGTGGATGATTCACATTATTGAACAATGGAGGTGTAGTATAGAGTTTAATTTGCAAAGATTCATAACACATCATTAATTCATTTGTAACGTATCAACTTGTAGAGAATAACTTTTGTAATTTGTACATCTGTATCAATTTTGTGTTACTACTTTGATTAATAATGCAATCTTTTTTTTATCATGTATGATTAGTGCAATTTAACAGAGGTGGTATCTCCATAACCTAATTATGGCTTCGAGCCTCTCTTACAAAATGTCTTTTATTTACACATGTATGTGCGAATAAATACAGCTACACACACACACACACACACACACACACACACACACACACACACCACACTATTAGATGCCCTGTGGTGATCTGAAACCAGTTCTGTGGTGGCCGCATTATCTTCCATCTTTCCATTTTGAACAAACTATAAATATGTGTTCTGAAATTATCTTAAACCAGAACTACAGATATGTGTTTCACTTCCTGTGTGTGCTGCTGTCTGCAGGTGTCTGACTGGTCTGTGGACTACAGCGTCTCCGGGGGGACGGACAGAGAGGGATGGCAGTATGCAGCTGATTTTCCAGCGTAAGTTTCACTTCCACCTGTGTCAGTTTGATCAGGCCGCTGCCCTCGTCATGCTGACCTCCTTCCTCTCTTCTCTCTTTGCAGGTCTTATCACGGATATAAAACACTGAAGGACTTTGTGCGTCGCAGGCGGTGGGCCAGGTACTAAAAAAAGGACCACTGTCGTGTTAGTTTGTTAGGCAGGTTCACGGTGGTCTGACAGTGTCCACTTGACATATGCAGCTTTTGGTAATATTTAAAGTCAGCACAAATTCTTAAAATGCTTAAATATGCTCATCACAATACAGATCTTTAAATTGTGTGCAGCTCCGAACCTTGTGTTTGTCCTCGTGCACAGGAAGTGTAAACTGACCACCACAGGACCCTGGCAGGAAGTTCCTCCCATCTCTCTGAGTGATGTCACCATCCTGCCATGTGCAGCTCAGAGCAATGTGGATGTGGTTCCTCTGTGGGCCATCAGCAACAAGGGAGACGTGCTCTGCAGACTGGGAGTCACCACGCTCACACCTGCTGTGAGTCACATGACACCACATGTACAAATACAGACACCCCTAAGACAGGTTTAAAAAGCCGCAGATATGTGTGAGATCCTAACAGAGGCCTTCCTGGAACAAAACTGCAGGAGGACATCTATTATCATGGCTAATAGTAATATGATAATATCTTTAGAGTGTAATGTCTTCAGTTTCTTTAGAGTTTACAAAGCGCTTTGACAAACAAAGCAAAAGCAGAAATAGGATACATAGAAGACAATATAAAATAAGAAAGCTTTACTTAGTGAACACAAGCGAGACAAAATGAGGGTGGAGTCAGGATCAAATTAAAACAAGAGGACAAATAATGCAAGATGCAGGACACAAAATGTCAATATAAATGAATACAGATAAATAGGCCATAAACTACAAAAGCATTAAAAGGAAATAAAAGAAATAAAATATAAATAAAATAGGCAAAATAAATTAAAATAAACAAAAGGAAATAAAAGAAAAGAAACATAAATGAAATAGGTAAAATAAATTAAAATAGACAAAACGAAATAAAATAAATGAAACATAAATAAAATAGGTAAAATGAATTAAAATAAGTAAAAACACAACATCAAATACAAGCAATCAAAAAAATGGGTTTTAAGGAGTGATTTAAAAGAAGTCACTGATTTTGCAGGCCTTATCTCCTCAGGCAGGTCTTTCCAAAGCCGAAGGGCCCTGATGGCAAAGGCACAGTCACCTTTAGTTTTAAGCCCAGACTTTGGAACGACTTGAAGGGCCCCACCTGAGGATCTGACGCTTTGTATTGGCTCATGTGGGGTCAACATTTTGATTATGTAGCTTGAGGCCAGACCCAGCAAGCTTTAAAAGTGATCAGTAAAATATTAAAATCAATTTTAAAATGCACAGGGAGCCAATGGAGAGAAGCCAGAATTGGGGTGATGTGATGTTGTCTGTTAAAACCAGTAAGGATCCTAACTGCTGCATTCTGAACTAGTCTGAGGCGGGAGAGGGACACCTCCTGTGCAGCTGCAAAAGAATCTATTTTAAAACACTCTGCCATTCCTCTGTATGTCTCTCAGGGGTCCTCGTGGCTGCATGTGGGAACCGATCAACCTTTCAAGTCCATCTCCATCGGAGCTGCCAGCCAGGTCTGGGCCATCGCCAAGGACGGCTCTGCCTTCTACAGGGGGTCGGTGTCTGCACAGAGTCCAGCAGGTTAGTGGGAACAACAGAGGGCATCAGAATCCAAAGATTTAGACTGAACCCTTTGAAACCTGGATAGTCGTCATATTTCTCGTGCTGCATTCATATGCCTTTCAAAAGTGTTTAAATCTTAGAAAATTGGTTTAATTAATATTAAAAACATGGGGAAAAAAGGCAATGAGCAACTTGGCAAGAAATGTCATGCAAACTGCAAAAAAATAGTACTTTTAGAGATTTTTTTTCAGAATTATTGTCATTTTAAGCAGTTTTTTTTTCAGGCATTTCCCTTTTTTATTTTTATTTTTTTACCTTCCTGTTATTTTTTATGTTTCCAATTTTACTCATTTTCAGGTATTTTTTTTGTACTTTTTCTTAATTTCTTGCTCATTTTTTTTGTAATTCTTCTTCTTTAGTTGGTCATTGCTCTCTTCCCATGCTTTTGAATGAAATCTAGCCAATTTGCACAGGTCAAAAAGGCTTTAAGAAACAAAAGTTGTCATCTATTGATGCTGATTTCCATATATATCATTACATTCTGACATGTTGTCACCCTCTGCAGGAGACTGTTGGTACCACATCCCATCCCCATCCAAACAGAAGCTGAAGCAGGTGTCTGTTGGGAGGACGTCAGTCTGCACTGTGGATGAAAATGGTAAAGCATTCAGAGCTCAGCTTAATGCAAACATTAATGTCAGTAAGTACAGATGTAGCTGATATCTTTGAGTTTTTCAGGTAACCTGTGGTACCGTCAGGGTGTGACCCCCAGCTACCCTCAGGGCTCCTCCTGGGAGCACATCTCCAACAACGTACGCAAAGTCTCAGTGGGGCCTCTGGACCAGGTCAGTGCCACCAGAACTACTCATAGTGTCTACAGTGTGCTGAATGATAGCTGTGGATGTGATATTGAATAATCAGCAGTTTTTTAGTCTTTGTTCCTGAGGATTGGATATTCTTTGTTGTGTGAAGCATCATCAAACATTAATACACAATGGTCCATTTTTACATTTGACCTCAGTCAGTTTCTGGGCGATAGTTTGTCTCTTTATTATTTGAACTTTAAAATGAAAGTTCCAAACAAATTTCTCTAAGTTATCACTTTCCAAAATGTATAAATACATAAATCCACCATATAAAAAAATGTCAATCACTGTGTGTTGTATGTTGTGAAGCAGGTGGGCCCAAAATGCAGGAGACAGCAAACAACAGGAACTCGATTAGATCAGTCTTTATTCCGGGACAAGTGAATATCACACAACCAAAACAGGGATCCAAGTGAAATTGAAAACCAACATACAAACCAGTCTGACGAGGGGATGACGTACAGGTGAGGGGAGTAAGGGGAGGAGACAGGAGAGCAGGCAGGGAGCTGATTGGCTGGGAAAAACTCAGGAGCAGTGAAGGACGAACGAGGCTGAGGGGGGACAGGTGTGTAGATGGATACATGAGGGAGCACAGGAGGAGAAGAACACAGCAAACCGAAACCCCAAAACCAAGAAAAACACTGTCTTCATTAATAAAAAGTGACCCTGTGAAAACAAAGACAGACTCGCAAAACAAAGACAACCTAAATGAGTCTATCAGAGACACTTAGTCCAGTCTTCCCAAAAGTCTGAAGGCATCAGGACACAGCAGACTGGGACACTGTGCATTTTGTTTGTTTGGGGACATCTCTGGCGTTATGTTTTCAGATTGTCCATCTTTCTGTCTTTTCCATTTTTGAAAATATCCATATTTTATACAAAAAAACCCGACTTGTATTATACTGCACCAGTTGTGTGCTGTTGTTTTAGCACCGTGTTTAACAACACTAATCAATCAATAAATCAGAATGTTTGCTAAATAAAGTTTTCTTCATTTCAGTGTAACAGGGCATGACTCAGGAAAAATATGTATACAGTATTAATATAGGAAATATTTCAGAATAAAATACTTCAACAGGCTAAAGTCCCAAGTATTTAGTGTGACCTCCCTCTCCACTTTGCGTGTCTTGAACTCTCTTGGGTAGACAGTAGGCGATTTACAATACTAGTCTTCTGGTGTATTTATACCAGGTTGCATTCAAGACACGTCCAAAGCTCAGTATTAATTGTTTGAGCTACCTTTTGTTATGTTTGTATGATTCCATGTTTCAGACTAAATATTGACATCATTTTGTGGGTAAAGTATTCGTTTAACACCTTTCAATAACTGACTTGAAGTCTTCTCTCCATACATGATGTGAGAATGGACAGCTGTGGTTGTAAACTGACTAGTCTCAGGAGGCGGTTATTGTAGTTTCGTTTCCTTGTTTTTGGTGCAGGTTTGGATCATAGCAGACAAGGTTCAGGGCAGCCAGAGTCTGAGCTGTGGGACCGTCTGTCATCGACTCGGAGTCCAACCCATGGAGCCCAAAGGACAGTCCTGGGACTACGGCATCGGGGTAATTCATTCATTCATTCATTGAAAAGTGCAAAGAAGGTGTTCACATGGAGGGGACTTTTACTTTGTAAAATCTCAGGGAGATATTTTTTATTAACTTTTATTTAAATTTTTCACTTGAATTTTCACTGAAAAAGCTGCTGAGAACTTGCTGTATACGATGTTGAAAGTTTCAGTTTTGATTTAACATTTGCTAAAGGCATTTAAACAAAGTTTTGTGTTGGAGTTTGTTCTATTCCAAATTCTAAGTAATGACAGAAAGATTTTTGTTTTTATCGTAAATATATATTGGTTCCAAATATCAGTTATCTGTCTCATTAACAGTATCGGTAACAGCCCTGAAAAAACAATGTTGGTCGACACCTACTGATTTCCGTCTGTCTGTCTGTCTGTCTGTTTGTCTGTCTGTCTGTTTGTCTGTCTGTGTGTGTGTGTGTGTGTGTGTGTGTGTGTGTGTTTGCGTGTGTCAGGGTGGATGGGATCACATCACGGTGAGAGGGAACTCTATGGAGCCGCCTCGTGTCCGTCTGCCCTCTGTGACAGGCCCCGCCCCTGTCAGGAACACCGAGGTCAACGGCAATGCTGCGGGATGCTCCACACACACATGAAAACACACACACATCCTGTACAGAGACAACTTTGTAGTCATTGGTAGTTTCTGTGTTGGAGTAGCAGCAGTGATAATTCAGCTCCAGGCTGTGGAGGAGATCCTTCAGTGTCCACATCTCTGCAGTCAGTGGGACAGAAACAATCTGTCTCCTTTTCTCTGGAGACAAATTTTAATCTCTAAATGTTTTTACAGAGCTCTCCGGACATTACCGTCTTTGGTCACTGACACTGAACTTGATGGTCTCAATGCATTTTTGTCTTTTTATTTATATTTATTGTTTTTTTTTTTTCCGTTGGTTTCTGTATATATAATAGTTCCTCATGTATGTGGAAGGGTGATATTTTTATGAGTTAGGTTGTTTTTTTAAAGGGAAGAAATGAGTTTACTGAAGTTACCGCTGCTGAGCTGCTGAGCTGCTGAGCTGTCAGTGCTGCTGTTGGATACAAAATTAAAAATGATGTTTGATGTTGGTGAACACATTGATATAAGCCTGTGATTGGCTGCACACTTCCTGTGTGATACTGTTTTCAAAATACTGTTGCTGCGTGAAACTAGTCTCCCATAACCCGACTTTCTTTCTCCAGAATTTGTTTTAGCGTTCTGCATGAAACTTTTAATGTTTTATGTTGCGTTTTCTTTTGTACCCCCAAAAAACAAGTTCCTTCTTTGCATTATTTTTCAAGAGCGCTTTAGCTGCCTCTGGGTTTTGTGTCGCTCAGAATGACTGTGATTGGTTTAAAGAAATACAAACAACCTAGAGCATTTATTTTTTTTCATTAGTGCTTTCTCCAGTGTCGGCATAGCAACAGACAACATGCTGGAGCAGAGTTAAGTCTGACTGATCTGGAAACAGAAAAACTGATAACAGGACAGAGCGGCAGTATGGGCTGCTGATCTGACACATCTGTATAATTTCATAACACATGGACGCAGCATCTTTGTGCCCTGCACTGGTTTTTAATGAATGGGCTTTCAGAAGCCTAAATTTGGGTTTATTGTGTGCAATAGTCCTGCCAGTTGTTCAGAGCGAGAAAAAAGTAGTGAAACCTGATACATGCTGAGACATGTAAATCAAAGCATGCACCCAAAAACCTCTCTATAAGATTTAGTGTGAGGGGGTTTTTTTGTGTGCAATTGAAACTCTTGTGAATAAAAACAGTACACTGTATTTTTTTCAGGAAATTTCGAAGGTGTTCTCGTTGACAACAGGTCAGCATGTAGCAGCTGTAACTTTCTTTATCTGTGCTGGCTCCTGCTTGCCTTGTACAAACAGCTGACTGATGTTTTATAAAGGTTTAAATGTTTTTTTCTAAATGTTCCCATTTTTAGTGGATCTGGAGTCAATGTGCAATGGTTATCCATGCGTAGATAAGGACAAAGTGTGGTTAAGATGCTCAAACTGAACCTTCCTCTTTCTCAGGAGAATGTTGGTTTTTTCCTGATGGTCACAGATCTGAACAACGGGAGGAAAAAACACTATTTTTCTTAAAAATCTGTTAATATATTATACATGTATAGTGGTTGTTGCAGTGGTAATATATTCCGGTGGAGTCATATTTGTATATTTGACAAAGAGAATTTACCATAGTAAATATTAATGAATTATCATCTGTTCAGGCATTAATTTATCATTAAGTACCGTCTCTATGTGATGCAGCTTTCTGTATTATCTGTGAATAACCACCACCATCATGCTGTGTCACATCTGTTGTCACTGCAGAGAACATTTCTCGTATGTTGTGCATGCTCACAGTAACAGTCCTCGTCAATAAATAAACATGTTTATTGAGAAGAACTCCCCAAATAGTTTTTTGCTGTTCTGTTTTCACCCCAGTGTCTTGCAGTGAGACACACACACACGCCAAGAGTCAAAAACACTCTTTAAACATCATCTGTGCCTTCCAGCCAACAGCTGCACAGTCTGTCAGAAAACTTTAAGCAAACACACTTTAAACATTTCAATATTTAGTCTTGCCACTGCCTTTCTGCTCCTCCTGGATGTGACAGTTGTGACTGGAGGCGACGCTCAGCAGGTTTCTCAACAGAAAGCACACAAGGAGATCACAAGATAACACAAAAGAGAACAAGTTTCTGCCTCGACGACAGATAAAGAGACAGAATGAGCCCTTCCTCTCCGAGTACAACTAATGAATCTTCATCACCAGCATCCAGTCTGCAGTCTCTGTGTCTGCTTGGTAGTCGGGTCTCAAATATTCTTCATAAAGTTAGAAAAGTTTGGGTTTCTCATTTCCTGCAGCAGGGCACACCTCAGCCTGTGTTAGCTGCCCTGGCTGAAGCTGTGCATGTGGGTGAGGTACTGGGTGAGGTCGTCCTCCCCCTCCTCCTCCAGGTGATGCTGGTAGCACTGCAGCAGCTTGGCAGCACTGGCCTCTGAAGGGACACCCCCGCCGGTGGGCAGGCAGGCCCCAGACATGTCCACCACAATGGTGGTGAGGGCCTTGATGTAGTTCTTGGCCAGGGTGAGTGTCTCAATCTTTGACAGCTTCTTGTCGGTCTTGACGTGGGGGATGGCCTCTCGCAGTGCCTGGAAGGCGTTGTTGAGTTTGTGCATTCGCTGGCGTTCACGCTCATTGCTCTCCAGTCGCCGGACGCTGCGTTCCTTGCTGCTGGAGCCGCGTTGCCTACGCCGACGGCCTCCACCTCCTGGACGCTTGCCTTCCCCGGCCCTCAGTGACCCCCTCCAGGAGCCGCCAATCCGGACTGAAGCCTCGGAGCCCTCCTGCTCACTGGAGCCCGGCTCTGTGTCTGGTTCCAGTTCAGGCTCGGGGTCAGACCAGGTCCTCCTGGAGAGTTTCACTGCCTTCCCTTTGGACTTCATCCTTCTGCTGCCTCCGTCACCGTCCTCTCTCTCTGATGGTGGAGATCTCACAGCTTCAACAGGCCTACAGGAGGAGAGACAAAGAAACACTCAAACATGATTTCAAACTGTTTTCTGCCCCAGTGAGCAGGTAAAGCTCCTGTCCAGTTCAAACAGCTCTACATCCTGTTGTATCTAATCAGCCCGCAACATGATGTTGGTGTGTTAATCTACCACAGCCCTGCGATAATGATCACCTCAAGGTTACACTCACAAAAACACAGAGAGCAGCCCAGCACTCAGCCAGATCACCTCCACTGAACTCTCACTTTAACCAGCACATGTTAACATGCTTCAAAACATGATGTTCATCAGTGAACAAGTTTGTCATGATGTTGAAATGTGCTGCAGCTGTAGTTCAGGGTTTTTTTCCTTTAAAACACATTATTAAACATGCTCCTGTGTTCAAACTGCTCAAAGTTTGAAGATAAAGCAGTTTTCTTTTATAGTTTTTCTCCATTACTATCCTTTCTCTTTACATCAGAGACAGTGTGACTGACTGGACGTAAATGACACACACAGAGCAGCCAGTAAAGTGAAGGAAACAGCTAAAGTAAAGATAAAAAGCCTTACCTTACCTTAACTTTCCTCCTGCTGAGAGTTTAAGGAGAACTCGTCACCATACAGCCGCTCACAAAAACCACCATCACTTACAGAAGAGAGCAGCAGTCACACTCACACACACACACACACACGCGCGCAGATAACTGTCACATGCGAGCTACCTGCAGCTGACTGATGTACACGTAGCGCTGCTCAGCCAATCAGAGGGCGAGTCTACTCCCTCAGCTGTGAGCTCCGCCCACAGCCTGCTGCTGCTCACTGTCACTACAACTCTACATTACTATCGATATTATTTTAGTCTCAACATGAAAAGAAAGGGAATTCATAACATGTAGTTTTACTTGTGAGCCCAGGTGGTGAAATAATGCTAAAAGTAGCTCTACTATTCTATAAAAATACTCAAAGTTAAAGTCTAGCATCCAAAAATTGACTTGAAGGGGCCCCTGGAAGGTCTCTAAACTGAAACTTAACCCTTTGAGACCAACAAATTGGTTTAAATTCTTGCAAAAACATGGGAAGGAGGCAATGTGGAACAAAATAAGAAATGACCAAAAAAACTAGCAAGAAATTAGTAAAAACTACAAGATTTTTTTACTTGAAAATTCAATTTGAAAAAAGAAAGAAAAGAAGAGATTATGAAAAATAATTTATAAAGAGTGTTTTGTTTTGTTTGTTTTTTACCTCACAACAAGTAAACAACAGCATAAACAAGGAGTTATATGATCATTTCCTTGTTTTTAGAAATGAATGATTTAATTTCTTTTTTTTTTTTTTTGCTCAAAACATCTGACGAGCCAAATAGAACCTTATGGTGGGCTAACTTTATCCTGCGGGCCCCACTTAGAGCAGCAGTGGTCCATTGTTTAGGATGTAGTGGCATCAGAGGTGAGGTTGGAGAGCTGGAGTTTGGTTTGTCTATTCTGGGCTACTGTACAAACATGGTGGGCTCTGTGGAGGAGGGTCTGCTCTGTATGTAGATATAATACATGGATGTGTAAAGAGACAGCATTGGAGGCAGGGCCATGTTCATACCTATCAAAGTTGCTTAGTAGCACACAAGTCAAAAAAAAGTTTGATTTGAGCAGTATGAAATTACCGCCATGATTGACTGTGTGGTTCAATGGAAATAAGGTTCCTTAAAATAAACTTTATTGCAGATAATTTGCATAACATAAACAGGTATTTTCCTTACACGTATTATTTATTGCTGTGTAAAAAAAAAGCAGAGATGTTTGACCATTTGTCACTGACTTTAAACGTGATTCACCACAGTACTTCAGTAGTATTTGATCCTTTTTCCTTGGTGTGCAGCAGCAAGGGTGAAACAGTATTTAGGAGTCAGACAGTGAAAGAGCGTTCCTTGTCCTTTAAGTTGAAGCAGTTAACATAATTTCCATGGTAGTTTACTTATCACCTTCCACTCATTTGAATACAGTCCTCCAGGCTACACCTCAGTTTATTGAGGCAGCAAACAGCTTTACTTTTTTACCAGTTTGAAACAACTGTGCAAGCACTGTTGTTCTTGTAATGACAGCTTAATGTAGATCAAACTACTGTAAACTAAAGAAACAAACAACAACATGCAACATAATGAACCTTAATTTGAATAATCACTCTCACGCCCCGCTCCCTCTTGTGATCTTAAGTACCTGTAACTCTGCTTTTTCTGTTTGACCCAAGGGGCTCAAACTGTAGGCGGTTGGGAGTGTTTGCCCTCTCCTGCTGTGATCCACAGTGGAGTCAGACAGGGTGGGGTCATCATATATACTGACGGACCATTCATCAGCATGGTTTCATCAAAAGCACCCCACGGTCTCTAAAATCTCGAGGCTTATGTTTTTATATCTTTATTCTTTTATATCTTATCTTATCTATATCTATATCTTATCTTATATAGTTTATATCTTTTATATCTTTACTATTAAAAAATAGTTAGCATCCGATTGAAAATGCATTAACTAGATTTGCAAAAACAGTTCAAAATATAATTTTGATCAATAATTTTATGTTATTTTTGAGGGCTTTAATGCATGATGCACAGAATGACAGATTATTAGATCTGAGTATTTGTTAAATTTTGGTAAATATTTGTCAAATATAAGCTTAGACCCAATTAGATGCCAAAACCCTTTTACTAGCCTGTTGTGGCTACGCAATTTGACAAATAAAGGCCTGTCTCAATTAGTGGCCCTGTTGCTATGCAGTTCTTTTTTATAGAAGTTCTCAGGAGGTATAAAATCAGGCTACCCGCTGGAGACAACGTTAGTGAGCTGCTTAGATAAAATATCAGTGTTTAAACCTTTGTCTGTATGGACATGCCACACACATGGTTAGCTCGATAAGATTCTCTATTCAATCATTCATTTCATTTTACTGAAACCATGAGCACCAAAAAAAGAAGTAATACTGGCAGAATAAACAAGAAAGATGCAAAAAAAAAAGAGAGGTTTAATGAAACAACTTGATTGAATTTCCAATCTTTGCTAAGCAACAAAATTATGTGAAAAGAATTAAAAGCCTTGCCCATATAATTAGATTCCTGTCCCAAATATAAGCCTGTTGCGATCAGGGATATATATATATAGAAATAACATTCAGGGCTGACAGGGCTGAAGCCCAAGACAATAATAAAAACAAACTTTTTTGGTAGCCTATATAATTAAAAATAAGAACACTTTATGATCGTGGTCAATAGTTTCAGCCACAAGACGACTGATGTTAGAATATCACAAGCATATAACATCAACAATAATGTGCAGGTGTGGCGCTCCCACCTCCAGAGAGCCAAACTTTTTTAGCTTTTGGTGTCCTTGAACAGTGTGTGTGTGTGTGTGTGTGTGTGTGTGTGTGTGGGTGCAGGTACACTGTATCTAATCAACCGAAGCTGCTGGTGGTGGTGGTGTTGCTGTGTGGAAACATTATCTGTGACTGTGAGTTTGTTCAGTTTGTGGCTCTGGTGGCCCTGAAGGCTCAGTCTATTTATTCAGCCACAGAGTCACTGATAAATTCAGGGCTCAACACACTTCAGTAATGAAGCGAGCAAACACACAACTCCACAAGCACCATGCCATGTTTGAGTTAAACTAACTCCACAAACAACACAACACCACCAAGCTGGAATCTGGTGAACACATTATGATCAAATGATCATTTATTAAATTTCATTTACTGGAATGGACAGTATTTCTGTTTCTGTTTGAAATTTCCGGTCCAAGGACACAGTCTGGACGGGAACCAACTCTGTTGTGCAACAGGTTGTTTTGATCCCATCATCACAGTGGCAGCTGAATGCACCGTCACACCGTCCTGCGTGGCTGTGATGTCACAGACGACAGGTGTTCTGAATCCATTTGGGTCAGAGAGAGAAAGAAAGCCATTAAAATCCCTGACTCATCATAAAACAGGAGGGGGGAGGTGAAGAGGATCCTGAAGATGAGTCAGTTTTTCCATGACGAGGTCGAGGCTACTGTCTGTCTGATAGAACAACAACACCTAACCGGGCCATGGTGACAGTGAGGTCGCCTCTGCCTGACAAAAGTTTGACCCCGCTGTGTCACAAAAATCAGCACCTACACCTCAGTATGTGCACAAATTATCTCACAGCTCGAGGTCTGCCTCAGTGACATGAGTGAGGAACAGGCAGCTTTGGGACAGAACGAGACGTCGGGACAGAGGAAACTGAGAGTGTGTGACAGAGTGAAAATGGCAGCTGTTGTTGATTTTCTCGAGAACTGAGAAGTCGTCGTCCCACTCCAGGCCTGCAGGTAAAACACACAGTTAGAGACAACACAGAGCCAAAAGCCCTTCAGCGGGGCTCACAAACATCACCATTTGCTCACCCGCCCCCTAACTTGTTACACTGTTAGTTTGTTTCAGTTTGAAGAAGTTAGAAACATAAACAAAGCAAATATACAGTTCTACACTTGTTGATTTTGCCATCAAATGATTTAAAATATTGATTTTTTCAGGTTAAATGTTACAATCACCAAGAAATATATGATTTAATGACCTGTCACCTGTAAGAGTACAATAGGGCTAACCCTCCTGGTATACAAATTATAATAAAATTGATCAGAAAAGAATTGTCAAAAGTAAACTTGTGTATTGTTTCATTAAATAATTATTCCGGATGATTAATGTCTGAGCAACTTGTTACTGGTGAAACAAGTTGAGGTGGACCTCAATTTATAGTCGAGCTGCAGTTATTAGTTGATTCACAGATTAGTCAGTTGACAAAACATTAAATGGCCACTATTTTAATAATGGAAGAATTTTGTTGGCATTTTTTTTAGCTACAGGTTTCTATGCTTCTTGAATGTTTTCTCTGTCAAATATGATAACAAAGTGAAAAGCTTGGGATTTTTGTACTGCTGGTCAGATGAAATAAACTATCTGAAGATGTTACCTCTAGCTCTGGATTAAATGTTTCAGTATTGTCTGACTTGTTTTTTACAAAACAATGAATTGATTAATTGAGATACCGCACAGCAGATGAATGGAAAGTAATGGTAAAATGCAGCCATAACTGAAGCATGTTCTTTACTGTCGGGTAGTTTAATCTGCACCAATAATGACGCTTCATCTGCTCCTGCTGTGTTTTCTCATTCCAGAGCTGCACACTTGATTGAGTACAATCAGTGAAATAAGACCCACCTGGGCCCCGTGTGCTCTGTAAATCAGCAGCCAGTTTGTGCTGGCAGACTTTTTTGCTTTGTGCCTTTTGTTTCCTTCTCCCTAGATTTAACATTTTTACCAATTCACTCCGACCATGACTGACTGTATAGATTTCTATTAATGCAACTTGTCTGACTTATTTTAATTAATATTAATATTCTTCACTTGTAATTTACTTGTGTGTCTCCCAATTAGCCTAATGGCTGGGCTGTGACACAATGCAGTATAAATGCTCAGCACGCACAGACTGGAATCAAACACAAAAAAATCACTGGTATCATACCACTGTCTTCTTCTAAAGTGTCCTCTGGCAGAACTGTGCAGGCCTCAGGGTGCAGCTCCATAGTGGGACTGTCCTGAGAATATAGTAAGAGTTGAAATCAAACAGGAAGCAGAGGAAGTGTTTAACCTTCAAATGTGAAAGCCCTGAGGACAGTACCTGATCAAACAGGTAAACCATGACGTCATCATCAAAGGACACACTCTTCCTCTTCTTTACAGTCCTGTCCCTCACGGATGATCGTCCTAGAGTGTCACAGATTTGAAAGGAGGTGTTCAAACTGTCTCTGACAACCAGATCATGTTGGTTCCTGTTGGAGTTGTTGATGTTTATGGTGGGACTGTGGGCAGTGAAGTTTGTCAAATCACTCAAAGCGTTGCTGTCACAGCTATACCAACCGGTATCCCCTAAAGACGTCCTACAGTCTTCTGTGCAGCAGATGTCCCCCAGACCTTTTATTGGTAGGTCCTGATCACAGAAAATGATAAAGCTATGATATGGATCTTGCTGGGTCACGATGTTTAAATTAATTCCGATCAGACTGAAAATGTCCTGCACATTTAAAATGAGTCTCGTCCACGGGGCGTCCTCTGAGACAAGAGAGGATAAAGAAGACGTGATTGATGAAAGACGTGCATTCTCCTCAGAGGATGCTGGTGTCTGTCTTACAGAGCCTGACCTGCAGCCTCTGCTCCTCCAGAACTGACGGGCTGCTGCACCTCCTGTGTGATCCAGGAGGCAGTTGATCACCTGCAGCTCTTTGTGGATCGAGTGACCTGAGGACATCAACAGCTGGAGCTCTTCAGTCCTGTAAAAATGATAGTTCATGATCACTCACGGATGGGACTTGATTCTGTTCATTGTCTTGTAACCAACAAGTAAAGAAAATCAATCTAATGGCAGTATACTAAAACTAAACTCTGGCTGTTGATCCAAAACAATTTCCCTCACCAGATGAATGAATAAAGTCTTTCTATTCTATTGTATCCTGCAGTTATCAGGACGTGTGACATGTCGCAGTAGGAACAGCACAGGTATGAATGGTAATGATGGCTGAATTTCATTCAGCTCACTTTAATTGTACTAGTTATTAGTAACATATGATGTGCTTTTCCTGTTGTGACAGGTCCAAATGTCTGCTGTAAAAAAGGCTGAGATGTGAGATTATATACTTGGATATTTCCAGACTGTTTTCATTCCAAACTCTTCAAATACCGCCACTCTGACAGTGCTATCGGTGTACAATCCCAACACCAAAAGGCACCTTTTGCGTCCATATGATATGTATGCCCCAAACATAGACAGACATACAGGTCGTGCTGTCAATATATGCCACCGGAGGGCCGGATGGCACCTGCTGCATCAGCCTAATACGTGAATGGACAGCATCATGATACACCCCAGAAGGGCATCAGGTCGAAACGCTGCCGGTAACAATGTAATATAAGGAGCAGGAGGGGGCCTATAGGGCAGGTGGGAGGGATGGTGGATGGGTCCAACAAACCCTGGATTTTCATGCATGAGTCTGGTGTTCACTTCTGAATGGGATTTTTTTTTTTTTTTGCACATTACGATATGCCTCCTTCTCTTAATCCTTACCATCTGTGGCAGCATGTGTGTTTATTGACAGTGTGTACATTTGTTGCCTAAACATAACCACGTGCCACGTCATCACACCATGTGCTTGTGTTGACATCACGGTAGCAGCATCCCGGGAACATAAAGAGCAGAAGGATAACATATCATATATTTGATACTCCTCACTCAGATGGACCTCATCCAGTGTGCATCCCGAATCACATACTTTTGATTTTTCTGTTTAATAGATACTGTGGCTGCCCTTATAAATCATATTCTGTTGATTTGGGACACACCACTTCTTTATAACGCTGTACCCTGAACTTTGACCCTCTGTCTCATATATCTGTTTCAGTGGTGGTCAAGTAAAACTCCATTTGCCAAACTTGGCACAGGTGGGAGGTCAGCCCAGTAACTACATGTTCTGTCAGTTGTCAGTCAGCGGTCAATATGTTATGTATCTCCCGCTGCAGAGAATTGTGGGTAAGAATAGCCAGAAAAGCATGCCGGCTTGCATACTGTAAAATCCAACCAGATGTAGTAGAACATCCAGGTATCGTTGGCATTCTGCAATTATTGTAATAACCACAGTCAGTGGTGTTGGTCTTAGTATGCACAACACCAGGGGCTTACATGTTTAAGATGACTGTCTGGAAAAAGGGTAGATCAACATAGCTATGGATGGTGACACTTTGACCTAAAAGCATATGTAGTCTTTGTGTAAAGATCATTTTCCTTTAAACAAATATCATATCAGTATCCTCTTTTTCTTGTCTTTTGAATCCGTTGGACATGTTCAGAGGTCAGCTGCAGAGCGCAGACAATAACAGGATGTACTTAAACTGATTTGTCAGCCACACACACTCACACACACACACACACACAAACATTATTTGTCCACTCAGTCCTGAGCCTGAATAAATATGGGGGCCCGTCCGTCCACGGAGACAAAGACGCAGTAGGAAACTTTGAGCACTCTGCAGTAACCAGGCGACCGCTGGACGAGTGACTCAGGAGAGGAAGAGAGGAGCTGACTCACAGCTGCTGTGACGTAAACCATGTTAAAGGACACACACACACACAGTGATGCAGCAGGCCATACCGCCTGTAATCTGCCCTGTTTCAGGTAAATTAACACCTAGCTGTGAAACAGGTGGAGGGGTTTAGGGGAAACACGGATTATCACCACCACCATAAACACACTCAAAAATCATACCTTTTCTTCATTCCTCTGTCTCTGCAGCTCCTTTTAGAATTCAGACCATCCAGTGAAATGACCAGCGCAGCTCCATCATCCCTGCAGTGTTTGCACTCTGTCAGAGCAAAGAGAGGAACCTGGTTATCAGATGTGTGCATTGCTTCAGAGTCCTGCTGCATCATGATGCTGCAACATGTGTTGCAACACACTTCAATCTCTCTGTATGATGCCAGCATATTTCTGTTCTTACCTTCCATCCTGCATGCCCCACTCGTTTCCCCTGGCTTATATACTGCATCGACAGAGAAGGGCTTAACGTATGGACATAGAGAGAGAGAGAGGGGGGAGATAGAAAGAGGAAGGGAGGGGGATTATTTAGTGAACGAGGGGGGAAATGAAATGAGGGAAGCACATCAGAGGAAGGATGTGAGGACAGAGAGCTCACATATACAGCTCACTCTCTCTCACTGCAGGCTGTTGGCCTCTCTGCAGCAGCACACTGCAACACACAGATCAATAACTCATCTGGAGCCTGGATGATAGAAAGGACGTCACAGTGACACACAGACATTAGTTACTGTGCAGTTCTTTGGAATATGCACATCATACTTAATGCAAACAACAATGTGCTGGATGCTGTTCAGCTAAAACAGGACATATACATTTTGAGTGTCAAACACATAATTTCCTGAATTTTGGTGAAATGTTATGCAACAACGTACAACCTTGTTGCATGACTTTATGACAGTGATACTCAATTTACGGCCTGCAGGCCAAATCTGGCCCCCGACATGGTGCCAGTTGGCCCCCCAACCATTTTCTAACTCAGAATAAAAATGAGGTGATTCACAGTGGGAATTGTTTTTGTACTTTTAGTATACATAAGGGGTCAGATAATATAAAAAGCATCAAAATAGAACTTGTTTATAAAAAAAATTGCCAGTGGAGGATTCCCCACACCCCTTATCAGAGGTCCTAGCCAAGCCCCTAATGTCCTAAAATCCTAGAAATGTCTTGTCTTTGGTATGTAGTTTGTTGTAAGTCCTGCGCCAAGAGGTCCTGTGTGTTCCCAGAGCTTGTTTCCCAGTGTTTCAGTGATCTTTGATGTGATGTGATGTTGCCTGTCTGTTTTTTTGCATGATCCAATTGGATGCAGCAGAGAAACTTGTCACCCTCTACAGGCTGAGAGCAGAACCACAGCAGTTCTCGTTCTCTGCACAGATGAGGACTCCAGTCACATCACTCGGACTTGAGTCAGACTGAAGTCACAAATTTCATCACTTTAGCCACTTGAAAGAACACATTGGGCCCCTGGCCCAATAAGACACTAAGTCAGACTAAAAGGTTTTTTGTTTTAATTTAAAAGTATCAAAATGTTCAGCTCTTCTCAGATCCTCCAGCATGTCGTCACGGTGTTTTGGGGCGCCTTAAGAGCAGAATTACCAAATGTTTTAGTTGTACTCTGTGAAATGGCAAAAAAAAAAAAGAAACGCTGGAGGATCTGATGGGCCTTCCTGGTCCATAAACTAAAAGCCCCTCTGAGTAGTCTGTTGCAAGGTCATGTAGTGCCTTATAAACTAATAAAATAATCTTAAAATCAATGCAAAAACTAAAACCATACCAACCATAGGCATATTTAAACAAAGGTCAGCTGCTATGGTCATCCACCTGGCAACAAAATCACTGATGCTGGAGTTCTGCTTCACACACTCAGACAGCATCAGGATGTTGTTGCCAGGAGGAGACAAAAAAATATAACCATTCGGCCCATCTCTCAGCTCCACCTTACACGTCCAACTTTGGTTCACAACAGGGAGAAGTGAAAGGAGCAACAGAGATGGACAGATGGTGATTCCTCTTCAATTTATATCTTACTCTCACTTTCCTTTTACCGTTACTTCCTGCACAATCCTCTTGCAATGCATTGTGTCACCATGGACCCATGTCAGGTCTGAATGCTCACAGTTTAGTGTTTTAGTGTTCAGCAGTTACAGCTATATGTGAGGCTGTGATAGAAGTGTGGAGCTGAAAGTCTTAATGCTGCAGAACGGGAGCTTTACTTGCTCTGACACAGTCTATTTTCACATTGCCATAATGACTGATGTGCAGCATCTCACAATCTGAAACCTCCACAATGTTTTAATTGACGTGTTTGTTGTGTATGTTTCAGTTATAAATTTCTAATCATTTAAGTTCATAATGTCTTTAAAAAGTAATTCGACACTCAGTTATTTTTTAAAAAATAGGGAAAAAAAAACAAAACTCAAAATTCTAATTAAAAAAAAACACCCAAAACTTTAAATGATTAAAAACATGGGGAAAGCCTTAAAATTCAAAATTATTTTTTAAAAAAGTAGAAAAAAACACACCCACACCCAAGATTAAAATCATTAAAATATATATAAAATATATATAAAAGAAAAACAGACCCAAAATGAATTAGTTTTGTTTAAAAAGAGAAAGAGAAAAAGACTTAAATGTTTGATGTAGGCAATTCATTTTATGTCAGTTGGCAAAGTGATTAATCATCTAATTGTTTCAGCTGTACTTGTAAACTGTTTGGTAATTAAGTCATAATAAAACATCACATTTATTAAAATCTGGTTATGTTTTTCTACACAAATCTTAATCAGTAGAGTAACTAAAGCTGTCAGATAAACGTGGTGATGTAAAAAGTACAATAGTGGAACAAAAGTATACAGTGACATGACAAGAAAATACTTAAGTAAAGTTCCATGAATATGTACTCAAGCAAAATACTTGAGTAAATGTACTCATACATTTTACTGCTGCTTACATGAACATTAGTGGTTCAGTTTAAGTTAATTTATTTTTTATTTCAGCACATTTCTGTTGTGTTATCAATGGACACTAGCCTGCAAGACTTTAAGAGTGCATGGAAAATGTATGTTTTGAAACTTTTATATATTTAATCTTTTGCTGTACTTTTCACAGTGTCTGAAGAGACAGAGAATAAAATAATCTTCAGAAGACATCAGTACAAAGCATCGCCATAACTTAATTTGACCGGTGCCTCTTAGGCCCTCTGACAGAAGCTGCAGAGGAAACCATACAGTCATATGATATTAACTGATGGAGTTAATTTAAGCATCATATCTCCACTTCTGTGCTCTGCCAACTCTGCCAACATAGAAATGTCTCAATCCCACAATTCCCTACTGCACAGAGGGAAATATGAGCTGGCGGCATCAGCAGGTGAATAAGAGTAAAGAATGTGTCTGCTGTGCTAAAGAGGGTGAGAACAAGCCCGAGCACCAAGGACACACTGCAGCTCAAATCTTTAATGAACTGTCTCCGTCCTGCTGTAATGTCTTAATAAGCACAGCGCACACCAACAGAACTGTGGAAGTGTCCTTTTTCACTGCAGCCGCAGAATCACCAGCAGACGGCCAGTGACACCAAACAATCCGTGAGAGGAGGGTAATTGGAGATCATTGGGCTTATTCTGAGCTTGCCAGATACACATGGAGCTGAAATCTCTGTCCAATGGATGGCAAAGCACTGTGGGTAATCTGGGAGAGTGAAACATCCAGTGAGAAGGCTGCCTTTATTTGGACACAGCGGGGTCTCACGGCTGCAGAGGAGATGGAGAGAAACACGACACTGAAATAACAACACACACAGGGTGGTAAACGTGTCACTGATGGGTACATGTTAGTTCATGGTGCGGTAACAGTCATTAAACTCTCTGCAGTCAGTTTGAAACATGACAGAAGGCAGAGATCTGAATGCTAACTTGTTGCAGCTCATCACAGCGGTGAGTTGTCATTCTCTGTAGGAGAAAAGACTTTATTGAGAGGCGGCAGATTAGGGGCTCTTTAAAGTGTTTGCTGACAGAGAGTCTTTAATATGATGACATAAACGTGTAATCCATCTCAGATCAGCGGCTGCAGTATTTATGAGCCTCTGTTGACAGCAGTACACCTGCTATTCCTCGCTCCAGCCCTTGGAAAGTTGCCCGCCTCCACCGGCACCAGCGCTGCCAAAGCCAACGCCATACTGGGACAAGTGTCAGTGTGTAAGGAGATCGGAGGGGAGGGAGCTGTGTGAGGAGGGGTAACTTCCTGTTACTATTAGAGCAGGAGAGCCACTGATTCCTCCATCATTTCATGGGAGAGGGGAAAATAAACATCTTGCTCACACAAAGTGATTCTGACTTGGCAGAGAAACACAAAATTAAAGCTCTAGTGTTCAGGATTTAAAGACAATATCAGTGTGTTTTCTTTAGTTTATGATCACCTCAAAATAAGAACGGTTGTGTTTTTGTTACTTTAAAATGAGCCGTTCATATCTACATAGGGAGCAGGTCCTTGTCTACAGAGATCACCATGTTGGACTGCCATGTTTCTACAGTAGCCCAGAACTGACAAACCAAACATTGGCTCTACATAGGGACATTCTGGGTTTTTTCCTCAGTCTCTGTAATTAGCAGCCACCCCTTGCAACAAGTGGCATTGGAGAAACACAGATTATTTTTTCAACATAAAATGTCTTAATTATTTATTTATTAGTGGTTTTAGCTGTTTAATCACCTGGTTCATTTGTTTTCGCGAGGAAGAGACCTCTGTGGATAAATAGTCTGCTGGTTAAAATCGACTGAACAATGAGTACCGGAGGAATTCTAACCAGGAAAAACTTCAGCTGACTGACATCTGAAACCACTAAATCCCCCCTAAATCTGACACACTGGACATACTAAAACACTGAAATAAATGTGTTCATTTCTGCTGTGTTTGCATGCACAGATTATCACACATGAAGTGCAGTGCGTTCAGACCTTTGTTGACAGCACATGTTGTTGCAGTGTTTGACCACTGGACAGCAGCAGAGTGCAGCAGTTAGAGCCTTAGCAACACACTAACACACACTGAACTCTTTCAGGAAAAAATAAAATATAAATATGACCATTTATTTCCTTTTCTTTTGCAGTTTTTTCCTTTACATGTGCAATTCTCCACCTGACACCTGCAGAGGGTCAACAAGCTTCTAACGCTGAAGCATTGTTGTCTGAGCTTGATATTAAAGGCCTGTGGCTGTCTGTCACTTCATGTGTGTCCATATCTGCCTCTGCACTGACGGTAAACACTGACCTCAGCCCGTTCACACACACACACACACACACACACACACAGACACAGATAGGAGGAACTGACTGGAAATTTCAGCATGGGTAAAAAAGACGGAGGTTAAGGTGTTGAGAAGCTGGGCCCTGACCTCTGACCTGACACAGCTGACCTGCTGGAGCACACTCATACGCAGAGACAGCTGTTTACAGGCGGAGACAGCTGTGGGACTCCTCAGCGGGTTCAGAGTGTTTACGGAGGAGCTGTGTGTGAGCGCTCGATGACAGAGATCTCATTTACACACACACTCAGCCCTGATCAGATAAGAGCAGATCTATTTCAGCAGCTAATCTTAAATGTGATGAGTTTACAGAGGCCGGTGGAATACACAGAAATATCTTTATTTGGGAATCAGGTGCTGCCAGAGGGTATATCACACTGTCTCACACTATAGGGACAGGAAACACGACACGACCCTTTCATGTCGAAACCAGGCTCTCAGGAGCAGTGCCGAGCTCTGGAGACAGTTTTACACAGTGGTCAGACGTAGAATCACACTGTTCAGGTCTGTCACGTGATGCCATGGGGCCAAAAGGCCTTTTTCCCATCGACAA
This sequence comes from Plectropomus leopardus, assembly GCF_008729295.1. Classification (NCBI taxonomy): domain Eukaryota; kingdom Metazoa; phylum Chordata; class Actinopteri; order Perciformes; family Serranidae; genus Plectropomus; species Plectropomus leopardus. The sequence continues at coordinate 19,185,966 of NC_056481.1, read as the reverse complement.
ATATTGTGAAAGAGATGTTTGTAAATCAACCCCTGAGAAATGACTAGTTTCACTGTTAAGATGAGTTTCAATAACATTTAGAAAGTCTAGAAGAGCCGCAAGATTTAATCATTTTACTCCCATTCAAGTTAGCATGAGTCGCATTTAGCTGCACTCAGCCACCGTAGGTCTCCAGTGCGCCTGCTCTATGGGACCCACATTGCAGAAGATCTGGTTAATTTTCATACAATGGAAATAGAGATTTTTGGGGGTTATTTGGCTTCATGCACCACTAAGCAACTTCTATAGGAATTAATGAGGCCCTTCTTTCAGTGCAGTATCCAGGTCTAATTATACATCCATGGGTGAACTCTTACTCTTATAAGGAGTTTGCTGGGGTCATCTTGACGTTAGAATCAGACAAAAGATCCACACACGGTATTAAAAACTTCTAGTAATTTTTATGCAGTGTTTTGATCTAACAGAAAAACTCGTCAGGCATCATCATCACAAAGCAGACACATTCTTCTCTCAGGTGGTTTTGTTCTGCTCAATCCACTTTCAGCTTGAAACAGTCAGAGAAGAAGAGCTGACTAGCGCTCTCTGACAGTCCCACATGGGGGACAGAACATGTCTCCATGAAAAGATACTGATAATGTGACCTGGAGAACACAGGACCCTGAGAGCACAGATACATTCCTGACATGTTGAGCTGGTGTGTGAATAGCAGACTGTTTGGAAGTAATAAAGCTTGAGCGTCTAACATTCTGTGTCCTGTGTATCCATCTGTCCGAGATGCCTATGAATCCAAACCAAGCCTCTCTCCCTGACACCACTATCTCTGCTGCAGCCCCCACACCCCACCCTCCTGTCCTCAAAGAAGCCCGAGGGAGTCCCTAAGTCCCCCCTGACTCCCCTCTGACTTTCCTCTGATTGCCCCCTCCCACACCCATCACTCCCTTCACCCCAGCAGCACAGATCCTATCAGTTGCCTCCTGAGCTGGCTGGTATTCATCCGGCCCCGATCCAATTGCACAGCAGCAACCACATTTAAATCAAAAATGCAGCGAGTCAGGATCGGCCCTTAGTTACCACTCAAACACGTGAGAAACACAGCGGACGCCACACAGGAGAGACAAACAGAACAGATACCACTCAAAAGACATAAAAATAACAGGCACCACATCTCTGCAGTGAATCCATCAGGCTGCTGAGCCTGTGCTGAAGCAGGACAACACCAGATCAGTGCAGCAACCACATTTAACCCTTTAAAACCTGGATGAACAAGTTTTCTTGTACAATGTTCAGATGCCTTTTATATATTTAAAATTATAAATTTAGGATTAGTTTACAGAAAAATATATATGTTATTTGTCATCAGTTACATCAATTTTCTTGTGCGATGTTCAGACACGTTTTGTAAGTAAACATTGGGATTTTTTCTTTTCCTAAAAAAAAAAGGCAATCAGCAACTTGGTAAGAAAGTCCTGCAAGAAAATGTCCTAAAACTTAGCGCACACACACATACACACATACACACACACACACACACACACACACACACACACAAAATACATGCACACACACACATATATATATGAAATTAGTTTACAGAAAATATAAATGTTATTTCTTATAATTATTATTTTTATTTTATTTTAGCTTTTTTAACTTTCTCTTGTTGGGTAGATCATTGCCTTCTGTCCATGTTTTTGAAAGTAATCAAGTCAATATGCTGAGGTTTCAAAACCACACAAGAAACACAGCAGACAGAACATGGGAGAGAGTAAAAACAGGACACAGGAGAGAACATTTGACAGGCAGTGAATGTAGCAGCCTGCGATGAACCAGGACGACATCAGATCACTGATGCAACATACAAGCAGCTGGTCCCTACTTTCAAAGATGTTTAACCACCGTATCATCGTACCACTCTCATCTCTGTATGCTAAATATGAAGCTACTAGCTGTACCAAACTATTTGTAGGCCCGCATCCAGTTGGCAGACAACCAGGGGGTTACTGGTCCTGGAACACGACCCCGCATAAAAATTTTGTTTTTACACTTTGTTTTTTTTAATGTATTAAACTAAGCGAGATAGCAGTTTCCCTGTGTTAGCAGTCTTTGTGCTAAGCTAAGTTTATATTTAGCGAGCAAACAACAATGAAAGTGGATTGAATCATCTCATCCTGAACTCAGCTGATGTAGAAAAGAAAAAGTGCATTTGCCTATTTTTAAATAAGTTAGTTCTTAGATACTTTTATGGTTGAAAAAACGTTTGTGCTGTTTTTGCCCAATCAGGAGGCTCTTCAGACCACAGACTGTAGGCTTATGTGTATAGACTGTAAAAACACTCTATAATTCAGACAGGGGAAGATTCAGGTCATATTTAAATTGAAGAACTGGTTGGTTTTACGTGGATGTCATGTTCTCATTAGCCCTTTTTTCATGGTGACCACTTGTAACTGTCAATCAAATGAGTCCTCAAAAAGCTGCTCCTTTACTTCCACCTGTGGTTTAGTGTAATAGATAACCATGCTTATGTTATTATGAATAGATCTCCAGGGAGGTAAATACACTTTGGATTCACACCTATTCCAGCAGTTTTATTTTGCGAAAAAGTAATTAACCCTTCAAAACCTGGTTTGACCTGGTTTTCTCGTGCTGCAGTCAGATGACTGTCACAAGCTATTTTACTCTTCTTCTCTCAAAAACATGGTGCAGAAAAATGCAATAACCAACTTGGCATGAAATATCTCGCAAATTGCATGACATTGGTAAAAGGTGACCAAGAAAGTGACCTTAAAAACTAGTTATTATAGGGGGATTATTGGAACGAAATATGAGAAAATCATCACAAACTATAGTAAAAAATCCAGGAAAACATATTCATAATCATAATAATTATATATTTAAAATGATGTTAGAAAGAAAAAAAATCTGCACTTTTTCCAGTCATTTTCTTGTTTGTTTTCTCTTTTCTTTTCTTTTTTGTGTGCTTATTTTCAGGTAATTTTCTTGCAAATGTATACAGTCTATGGAGCTACAGATCCAAGCTGCATACAGTACAGCATGTACAGACACAGACTCTCACACAGACAGCGTAGAGGAGACAGAGACATACTGAGACGACCACACACACTGGAGGAGTGAGATGAAACTGGGGGTGGAGCTTAAAGTGTGTGTTGGTGGGGGTTGTCTTGTCTGAATTGGAGAGCGTCAGAGGCATGCCCCCACCACAGCTGGTCAGATCAAAATAGAAGAGACAGTAACTGAGACCAGGAGGAAGGAGGAGTGACCATCTTCCTCTTCCTCTTGGATGAACAGCTCTGTCCATCTGTCCGACTGTAGAGGGAATTGAGCTCTAACCTGAAAACACTTTCATCTATCTAAATTCAAACAGCCTCTACTGAAGACCTCTCTCTCTCTCTCTTTCTCTCTGTTTATTTCACAGGTTGAATCAAAAAAGTTAAAGGTCTCCTGCACTCAATATTATATTTGTTAATGAGCACATCTCCTTTTCCAAGATAGTCCATCCACTTGCCAGGTGTGTCTGATTAAACAGCATCATCGAAAAAACCTGTGGGAAAACAGGAGCTGAAACAAGGCTGTGTTTACATGTTTTGTTCATTGTAAATATTTCTGCAGCAGATCCCATCCTCACATTTCTCTTGTAACCAAATTATTAACAATATATGCAAAAATACATTTGACAGCTGATGATTTAAATTTGCTTGGATTTTGCAAACAATAGTTCTAGTGGCATAAATGTTGATAGACGGACCAGACTAGTCACGTAGATTAACTAAAAAACAAAATCAAAGCTTAAGATTACTTCATCCTCGAAATCTTTGTTAATCAGTCAGTCATGCTTCCTAGAATTCATGAGGAAGATGAAAAAGGTGTTTTTTTTCTCATGTCTTCACAGAAAACTGTGAACATATTGATTTATTGATTTGATCATCATTTGATCATGATATGTCATGTCATATATCATGTTTCTTTGGGGGTGGAAATCCTCGGCCACAGAGGCCAAACTACAGATGTTTCCTGGTTAACAAAAAATGAACTCAGACATTATCTGGAGCAACATTGGGACCAAACCAATGTGCAAGTACAATTAAATGGCACTTTTGAACCTGAGATGGACAATCTGTTTCACAATGTGTCCCATTACAAGTACATAGTCAATGTAGCGATGACTTATGAATAATGTTGCAATGGTGGAATGTAATTAAGTACATTTGCTCAATTACTGTACTACATTTAGGGTACTTTTACTTTACTTACATATTTCAAACAATGTCACCTTCTGCTTCTACTACACTTCAGAGAGAAATATTGTACTCGTAACGCCACAGCTCTTTGAAAACGTGAAACAATCAGTCTATTGTTTGGGAAATTAATTTGCAACTACTTTGATAATGTTTAAGTCATTTTCCATGCAAAAATATTTCATGGTTCCATCATCACAAGTATGACTACTCTCTGTTTTTCCTTTGAATTGTCTTGTTTTATTGCATTGAGTGCTTTCATTTGTAATACTTGTTCCCCAGGGTTCTCACAGTACGACTTTTAAGACCTTTCTTTACCACATAGAATAAAATTTAATGCCAACTTCAAGGCCATACTGACAAAAGCCCTGGAAATAATTATTTTGAATACTTGAATTCAGTAAAATGTTTTTATCAATATTCTCATTTATACATGATTTATATACCTTTGTGAGGCGAGTGTCTGTATACTGTAATAACCCTTTTCAATGGCCTTTTGGTAACAAACTCCAATAAACATCACTGAGAAAGTAAAAAATTAATACTTTTGTAACAAAATTCAAGACTTTGTTTACAAATTTAATACTTTTTAAGGCCTTTTTTAGTTGAGAATATTGAATTCAAGCCTTTTTTTGAAATAACCCACATGATAAAAGAAGCATCTCGCCCCAGGTATTTTCACATTATCTAATCCCCCGCCCCCATTCAAAAAAGTTTAGGCTTAGACCCCTGCTGTAACTCTTACCTGTGCTGTTTGTCCCACTGCTCCGTATTCCTCAACCCACAGATGGATGAACAGGACATGTCCGCATGATGTCTATACATAAGAAAATGTATTTGTCGTCCTAAAATGAAGCCCAACAGCACATCAGGAGGTTCCCTGTCTGCTCTGCTAACCTTTGTAACACAAAAAAGTTCAAGTTTCTACCAGCTTTAAACGTCCCTCATGACAGACTCCTCACAGAAAACTAACACAGATTTCATTCCTCTCCAATCACTGGAACATCACCCTGACCTATCTGTCTCTCTGTGTTTCTGTCCCATCCCCCTCTTCCTCCTCTTCCTCCTCTCATCCAGCACTCCATCGTGCAGGAAGCCTGCTCTTCCTGAAAACAAGCATGGGAGCGTGGAAAAGGACAAAGCTGAGGGGGGCAGGTATATGTGAAGGGTGACAGAGGATGTTTTTGTCATTCCTCTGGTCCTCTGGCTGCTGCAGGCCTCACTGAGTCCATCCTGAGGAAACTAGGCTCACGTCACCACTGCCAGGTCTTGGGCCCACACGTGCTGTCCGTTACAGATGTTGTGGCGCAGTCACTGCAGCAGACCCTCCTCACACGGGAGCTGTAAACACATGTGTGTTCAAACTATGGAAGGAACAGTCTAAACAAAGTCATGCTTAGTTTATCTCAGTTACACAAATGAGGAAATACATTCTGTAACTCTGCCAGCAGCCGACCACGCTCCACTTCCTACATATGAGTGCTGCAAACTGCCAGTCCGCCTGCAGCAGTGGGAACTCCTCAGCAGAGACTCCATAATCTGATTCTTGTGTGACTCAGCTACATGTTAACATGGCCACCAAGTATATCAGTGATACTTATTACACTCATTCTTACAGCCTGCGGGCCAAATCTGGCCCCTGATGGGGTGCCGGGTGACCATTTTCTAATTCACTATAAAAATAAGTGATTTGCACAGGGAATTATTTTTTTGTCCTTCATATTACACATAAGGTGCCAGAGTACATAAACAGCATCAAAATAGAGTTTGTCAAAAAACTGCCAATAGAGGATACCCCGCACCCCTGACAGAGGTCTTAGCGAAGCCCCTAATGTCTTAAAACCGTAGAAATGTCCTAAAATCCTAGAAAAAGATGAGTGTGAGCGGAGACAGTTCCATGGAGCGCAGCCTGAAAGTGACAGAGGCTATAATAACAGGATGTTTAGGCCTGAGGAGACGTTGCCGGGGACAACAACCCTGAGCTGGGCACTGCGGCGACTGACTGTGGCTGGAAAGCAGAGACAAGCAGAGGAAATACAGGCCAGCAGGGTTCACTCCACATGCACCAAACGTGACCTCAAATATAACCTTGTTGGCTGTGAGCTACCTGACTTTCTGGGGTTTGTTTGAATCCACTATGACCTTTGACCCCCTGGAAAAATCATTCTAGAAAACACAGTGCAATGACAAGACCGCACACATACACACACATTGATTTTGAAGAGGTGACAGCTGCAGGTGACAGCGGACAGAAGGACACTGGTGGTTTGTGACACCAGGCGGGAGTGAAGTCGGTTCACTGTCGCTGTCAGTGGTCACTGACGCTGCAACTTCCAACACTACACTAGTCTCTGCCACCTGAGACATCCTCCACAGCAGTCTCCATCAGCGTTACCATCATGGCCATCACTGACTTCCTCGCCACCTCGGACATCACTTCAGCTATCAATGCTTGTAAAGGTGAGCAGATGAGTAAAATGAGTGCGCAGGCAGTGAAAATGTGTTGAGAGCCTTTGTTTCTGTATGAAACCTCAGAGTGTACGGCATCATCATTCTCATGCTCTCTAATCCGTGTGTGATTTGACTTCCAGCGAAGGATTCCTTTAACCCCAAGATGTTTTTCAAAACTGTGGGTTTATCCAAGAAAACTCCAGCAGAGATCGAGAGGGTCTTTAAGATTCTGGACCAGGACAAGAGCGGCTTCATAGAACAGGACGAGTTACAGCTGAGTGTTTATGCATGGAGCATGTTCTATTATTTATGTGTCACTTTGGTTTGTTGCGACATGTTAGTGTTTTTAAATGCATTCTGTACGTCGTTTGATGTTTTCTTTCTTCATCAGATTGTTCCTGCAGAACTTCTCTAAAGGAGCGCGGCCTCTGACTGCAGCAGAGACCAGGGGCTTCCTGCTCGAGGGAGACTCGGACGGAGATGGGAAGATCGGCTGGGAAGGTGAGCAGGTCTGAGGGGCACCTCACAGGAGAGAGAGGTGTCCCTGTTACTGGTTTATCATATTTCTTGAGATGTGGTTGAGAAAAAACTTCTATAAATCACATTGTGTAAAAAATACAAAGCTACTGTTCCCTACAGTTAAGTCTTCATATTTATACAGAAAGCAGAAATAAGCAAACAGATGTAAGGATTTACACAACATATTGCTCTTTTTAATCCATTTTACTGTGTGATAATTTATTCAGCAAAAACATGTAGAGCTAGCAGCAGTTCAAATATTCAATTATATTTTTAACAGATAAAAATGCAATTTTAATAGAAATGATAATAAATTGCCTGAAATAGAAACAAAGAGAAAACAGAAAGGCTCATAGGTAGATATAGATAGGCTAATCTGAGGGCAGCAAAGGGGGTTGATATTACATAAAGCATTATAGGACCTACCTTTTTAGTCTTGCTTTTAATTTAACTTTACCTATATATTGACTATTTATCTTTACATTTCAGCCTGTTTTACTATTTTCTAGTTGGTATATCATTGTATTACTTTTAACATATTTATATTCTTTTTTGTGCTGTTATCCTTTCATTTACCTCTTATCCACTGTTTAGAGTAGTTAAGTAGTTAACTTATTTATTTATTTATATCTTTCTGTGTATAGGTTTTATCCTGCCACTGGTATTTCCTCACTTGTGGTAGTGTTTCCTCATGACAAGTTATCATTTGTACAGTCTCTCCAAAACATGTTTCAGAGGGTGTGGAGTCCTCTCTGTTGATAGACAGAAAGTAGCAGTCAGCACTCTTATTTATCTTTGTGCTGTTTTTTATTTTGTTGCAGCTCTGTCAGCTCATACTTAGGGCTGTTGCAATTAAAAAAAAAAAAAGAAAAGAAAAATGTCTTAAATTCTGTGTTTTTATTTTTCAGAATTTTCTGCGCTGGTTAAGTCGTCATGAAGCCTAATGTGATGGCGATAATCTCAGGGTGGACAGCAAATGATGTGGACTCATTCAGGGATCTTGTGTGTTAAAAGTCACACATTTTAACAGAAAGACATGTCATAATAATTAAATGTAAGGTAAATAAACTATGTGTCTTTCCCTGCCAGAAAAGTGCACAAATAAATATACCAACAAATGTTAAAGTGTCTTTTTTCCTGCTCATTAAAATCTTGTAAGATTTCAAAATGCTCTCTGTTAGATCGAAACACTGCAAAATTAAATATTACTGGGAGTTTTTAATACAGTGTGCAGATATCCTGTCTGATTCTGCTTGTAAAATTCTTGTAGAAATGAGTTCCATGATGTTATACTGGAAAAACTGGGAGAGGTCCAGCCTGTCCAGATGGTCAGGAGGCTTCAGTTTCTCTAATTAACAGCACAAGCAAATCAAATCCCATTCTGGTAACCTCAATATGACACCTGAGACAGACAGATTTTGTGTGATGGACTGAATGCTTACACTTAAAGGATCTAACCTATTTTTTATTATTGTTATTATTTTTAAAATAGCTCTTGTAGATAAACTGTAATTTGAAAGATTATTTTAATATCCATCACTATAAAAACAAGAAAAATTCACACAACTCTCATGCTGATTTAATCTCTTTGTGGCTATAAAACAATCTCTGATATACTTTAACATCTGAAAATCATCTTTTTGTTGTTTACATCGCTTTTATGTGTAAATGTCAGACTAAAGGATTAATCTGTAATGCATCATAGCTAAGAAGTACTCATATCATTTGGATACCTTTGGAACCTGAATCATCGTCACTTTTCCTTTCAGATGCCAACCTTTGAACTTTAAGCAATTTAAGAAATTGTCATTTCTTTCAAAAAACATGGAAAAGGCAAGGACCGACTTGATAACTAATGTTCCATAAATTGCAAGAAATAAGTAGATTTAGAAATTTATTTTTTAAAAAGAGGGTAAAACTACATTTTTTAATTATCTTAATTACACATTTCAAATTATGTTACAGAATTGTTCACTTGTTTGTGTCATGCTACTGTCAGGTTTTTGTTTATTTCTTTATATCGATTTTCGTCCTGTGTGATTACCTGCCCTGCCTCTAATGTGTCTCACCTGTGTCTACTTGACACACCTGTGTCTTGTTATCCTCCCCACCCCTTGTGTATATACGCTGTGTGTTCCCCTCCCTCTGTGCCAGTTTTTCTTTGTCTGGAAGTGTTCCAGCTGTAGTTCCTAGTATGCGTCCGCATGTCTGTTTGTATTGGACTGTTTTTTGACCCTGCCTTAGCTGAGCCCTTTTTGGATTTTTTTGCTTCATTGACCGATCTGTTATGTACCGGACCTGTTTGCTTACCTTGATTATCTAGTTTGGATCTTTTGAGGTGGGGTTGTATGAGGTATTTATCCACAGTCAGTGTGTTACCTACAGTAGATGTCAGTTTAGAGAAACAGACAGGAGTACTGACACAGAAGCTCACTACTGTACTGCTTTGAATGGAGGGAAAATGTATTTTAGACCCCTAAAAAAATTCATATCAGTTTTAAAAACACAAGAGGAAGGCAATTGACATTACTAAAAAGTAAAAGAAAATTAAAAACAGAAATTTATTTACAAAATAAAAAACAGAAATCTAAAAAACAGAAGGAAATGCCATAAGAGACATGCTTAAAAAATTATGATTGTGTGACATAATTTTTAAATGTTATTTTGATGATCGTGAATATAGTTTTTTCACTAGCTTTTTTTCTTTTTTATGCCAGACATTTTCCCAAGCTTTTTAAAATATTTTTCTAAATCTACTAATCAGTAGCAGTCACTGGTGGGCTGAACCACTGCAGCTCACCAAATGTTTATCAGTGTAAACTGCAGCTGGGGAGGGAGGGGGCACAGCTGGATCATACAGAGCTCCGTGATGGGAGGAATGCTGCTGGAACAGTTTTGGGAGAAGATAGAGTTTCATTGCTGGGCTTCTGTCAATGAGGCACATTTATGTGCATCTTTCCCTCAGATGGCAGGTCACTGCTATTTCTGCTGCAATCTGAGGTCAAAAACCCCCTGATCTCTCAGCATCACTGATGAAATCATGAATGACTAGATATGAAATTCTGATGGTGTTATTTTCTACATGAAAGTCATCACATGTTAAAGTATGAGAGATTAACTTTTAACTGTCAAATGTTACATTTCAGATCTAAAGCTGAGAACATGATGGGGGGTGTGGGTCATCCTCAGCTGTCTCGAGTTGCATTCGTTCATCCCCGCTGTGAGATCTCTGTAACTGAACCCTGATGTAGAAGAAGGGCAAGAATAGTTGCAGTATCTATGGCCAAGTCGTCTGAGGTGAGAGAGCTCACTTGACCGCAGCAAATGTTAAAGGCCACATACAAGTTTTGTATTTTGTTAAAAATATTTCATATACTCTCAATGTATGTAGGCATCACCTGAAGCCACTGAAGGGAAGGAAGTCACACGAGTCAAACAGAGTTCATTAGGGAGCTGCAGTTAACCCTTTAAAATGTTGAGCGACATAACTTTACTTTAGCTGCATTCAGATGCCATTCACAAATAATTTATTAAAACCTTTGAAACCTGAGCAAGATGGTACGATGTCTTTCGGGAACATGGGATTTTTTCTCTTTTTTCCCTTTGTATTTATTTATTTATTCATTCATTTACTAACTGTCAGGTCATTTCTTGTTTGTTTGTTTTTTTCTTGCAAATTTGGAGGTCATTTTTTCTCCCGTCGCTAATTGCCTTCTTCCTGTGTTTTTGAGAGAATTCAAGCAAATTTTGTAGGGTTTCAAGGGGTTAAAGTGAGAATTTATGTAGTATGACAGTATATTTCAGTATGAGCTCTCCATCCTATCGGGATTATATCAACACTGCCCCCTGAGGTCTAGCAGGCTCATCAAAAGTGAGAGCAGATTTTGGCATGGAAATACCCCTGGACATGTTCCTCATTCACTGTCATTGTCTGGTGCAGCATGAGAACTCGTGATGCAACAACACACCCAAGTCCCAGGAGAATTATGATTATGAGCATATTGGCGATGAGATCAGATTTAGGTGTTTCCTAAAATAGCACCATGAATAGTTGCATTGCCATAAGGAGGAATGGTCTGAATGAGCTCCAAAAATAAAACCTGGCGGCAACACGCTGCTCTACTGCATGTCTGGAGATTATCATCATATGTGATGCTCAGTTAAAGTATTCAAGTCAAATTCCTCCTCCCGTCTCTGACCCTATGTTAACAGTCAGAAAGTGATGCTATTATGATTAAATAGCCAGTGGTGAAACGTAACTATGGACATTTATGCAAGTACTATGCTTAAGTATGAATTTCAGGTACTTTACTAAAGTAATTTCTATTCATGCAACTTTATACTTTAACTCCACACCACTTCAGAGTGGAAATATTGTACTTTTTACTTCACTATATTTATCTGACAGCTTTAGTTACTTTACAATTTAAAAAAAAATACAAAAAGGGTTTATAGAATATGTTGGGGTTTTGTTTTTTTTAAATTAAATTACCAAACAGTTCAAACAAGCACGGCTACAACAAATAGGCCATCCATCCATCCATTTTTTTCTTATTCAGGCTCGGTTGCAGGGGCAACAGACTGAGCTGAGTATTCCAGACATCCCTCTCCCCAACAGCACTTTCCAGCTCCTCCTGGGGGACCCCAAGGCGTTCCCAGGCCAGAAGAGATATGTAATCCCTCCAGCGTTATCTGGGTCTACCCCAGGGCCTCCTACCAGATGGACATGCAGGAGGAGTCCAGGAAAAAAGTCATAATCAGATGCCCTAACACCTGAACTGGCCTGTTTTGATGCAAAGGAGCAGCGGCTCCGAGCTTCCTCCAGATTTCTGATCTGTTTATCCTCTTCTCTAAGGCTTTTGGGGCGCTTGTGTCTGTGATCTAATTCAATCTGTCATTACCCAAAGCTCATGACCATAGGCAAGGGTTGGGACATAGATGGACTGGTAAGTCGATTGCTTTGCCTTGTGGCTCAGCTCCTTCTTCATCACAAAGGTCTGGCACAGTTCCTGCATCACAGCTGATGCAGCACCAAATCACCTGTCCATCTCACACTCCATTCTCTCCTCACTTGTGAACAAGACCCCGAGATGTCTGAACTCCTCTGCTTGGGGCAGTAACCCCCCCCCCAACCCAGAGGGAGCAATCCACTGTTTTCCAGTAGAGAACCATGGCCTCAGACTTGAAGGTGCTGACCGATTTATACTGGGCTGCAAACCACCCCATTGCATGGTGGAGGTCACGGTGTGAAGACGCCAAAAGAACCACATCATCTTTAAAAAGCAAAGATGTAATTCTGAGGTACCCAAACCGGACCCCTTCCTCCTACTGGCTGTGCCTTGAGATCATGTCAAGACACAGCTTTCACTTTGGTCATACGAGAACCAGATGGCTATAGCAGCAACCCTGATACCTGTATTCTGACAGTACCCCGACAGGACTCCCTGAGGGACACAGTCATAAGCCTTTTCCAAGTCCACAAAACACATGTTGACTGGATGAGCAAACTCTCACAACCCCTCCAGCAGCCTCGCAAGGGTGAAGAGTTGGTCCAACGTTTCACGACCAGGACAGAACCAGCATTGTTCCTCCTGAATCGGAGGTTTGACTGTTGGTCAAAACCTCCTTTCCAGCACCCTGGAATAAACTTTCTCAGGCAGGGTGAGCAGTATGATACCCTGATAAGTGGAGAATAGGAACCACCACCCCAGTCTACCACTCCACAGGCATCATACCCGACCTCCACTCGACACAGAAAAGGAATATCAGCCAAGACAGGCTAACGATGTCCAGAGCCTTCAGCATATCAGTAATAAATATTACTTGTTGGATAAATTCATTTTATTTTCTGAATAAAAACACATAAAGGCAATGACTAATGTGTGCCATAATTAGTCACTACAACCAGCCTTTCTGACACTGGAATGAACCAGAGTCATTGCAGACATTTTAGGCTTGCTAATTATGCACACACTCACCAAAACTGTGCAGTTCAGAAGCACATCGGGGTCACTAATCATCATAGGTGATTATGGTGTCAAAATACAGGTTGACCGGTGTGCTGCTGTAAACTACATAATCAGACACAATCACAAAACTAATGTCTTTACTTACCCTTTTGAAACCTGGACTCAATTGACTTGATTTTTGGAAGGCAATGAGCAACTTCAGAAGAAATGACCAAGACATTAGAAAGAAATTAGAAAAGAAAAAGACGACAAAGAAGAAGACAATTAGCTGAAAATTGGCCCAAAAACAAACAAAAAAACAAGTTGTGTAACAAAAAGAAAAAAAAAAAAGAAGAAAAATTGCCTGGAGAAAAAAACTACTTTTTTAAAAAACATTTTTTTGAAAACTAAAACATGTTCACATAGCTTTTTTAAAGATGATTTTGGAAAGGTGATTTTGCTCCTTGCCTTTTCATGTTTTTGAAAGAAATCAAACCAATTGGCTCAGGGTTCAAAGGTTTAAATACTTGTTAAAGTTGTCTGCAGCATAAGAAAACTGATGTCAGTCCAGGTTTCAAAGGATTAAGGAAGTAATAGACCACAGAAGGTTTGTTTGGTAAATATGGCACATTATAAAGGGGCAAAAATAAAATATAGTTTCATAAACACAATGATTAACATTGTTTTTTTAGTCACATTGGAAAGTTTAATAAAAAAACCTTGACATTACTCATGAGAAAATACTACTGTTATGACCCAGTCTTAGAATAAGAAGCTGTTGATCCCACTTGATCCATCTGATAGTTTGTAATATCAAAGTTTACCTGACTCTTCAGTGTGGTGGATGTTGAGCTGTGCACAGTTCTCCATCATGGCCTCTACATGGAGTACATTTCACCCAAATCAGCAGCGTATATTATTAGCCATATGCAATATCAAGCACTTTTGCATAGGCCTCTACTTAGCCTACCATTTAAGCATCTTCATTTATGTGTATATAAATAGAACAGCTCTGTCTACTGGACACATTTTGAGTACTCTGCACGCCGTGTCTGTTACACGGCATATGCATCAGATTTCGGCCCAGTGAAGGTATATAAGCTGGCAGCAGCAGCTGAGGAGCTTCACTGCAGTGACTGAGCAGATTCATCTGAGCGAATCCACTCTCATCTTAGAGACAACCCCAAAGTGAGTTTCACTGAGGAGCTGCAGGCCTCTGCTGCCTGACTGAGTGTTTTCAGGGCTTCAGCTTCATGCATTGGGATATAAACCAAGGGTCAGAGTTTGGACTAACTGAGGAACCAAATGGGAAAAAAAATCTGTTTGCCAACCCACCACAGCTGCAAAGGATACTTGATCTTTTGCCTTACTGGAGGTTTTGGGGAAATTGGACTACCTGTTTTGATCTGCCAGAGAGGAATATACTCCCAGAGAGGAACATGATCTAGATTACATGTAGCTCTTTAATAACTGTGTGTTGTAAAATATTACCATGCTTAGATAATTCAGAGTGAAACTGTAAATATTAAGTGCTGTGTGATGTGCTGCAGCTGATCTGATGACTCTCTTGTCCTCTGCTCTCCTCCCTTTAGTCAAAAATGGCATTCGCAGGAATTCTGAATGACGCTGACATCACTGCAGCCCTCGCTGCTTGCCAAGGTAAACCCCACCATCACAATGACACAGTGTTAGAGTTTAGCAGAGCCTCGAATGGTAGCTACACATCCTGCACTTTATCACAGCTGTGACGCAAGAATTATTTCTCTACTGATTGGTAGCTGCAGAGTTCAGCTGCTAAAACAGAATCACAGCTAGTCCTGCATCTTTGCTGCATTTGAAACTACAGGAGAGTCTTTTTACCCTTTGAAACCTAAGCAAATTGCCGTGATTTCTTTCAAAAACATGGATAGAAGGCAATGAGCAACTTGGCAAGAAAATACCCCAAAATTAGTAAGAAATTAGTCATAAAAAAGAGAGGAAAATTACCAGAAATTTGCAAAAATAAGAAAAAAAAGAAAAGTAAAAGATCAAAAACCATAAATAAAATGATAAACGTGCTAAAATAAAATAAATAATAATCAATATAAATAATAATACATATTTCTGTAACCCACTTGTACTAATATAATTATAAATGTAGTTTTATTGATCTTTCTCCCTAGTTATCTGACAATTTTACAACTGTATATCTTTCCCTCTTTTTTAAGCTAATTTTTAATTCACTTTTTACTATTTTTTTTTAATTGCTGATGCCATTTTCCCATGTTTTCAAAAGAAATCAAACCAATTTGCTAAAGTTTCAAAGATTTAAGTGCTTGTGAAAGGAGATAGCACAAGAAAACTGATGGTGATCCAGGTTTCAAAGGGTTAAACATATCAGATTACTTCCTAGCAGTAAGCATGCAGAACATGCCATTTCTATATGTCATATTCTTATTTGTATCAGTAGTTCATTTGTAACAGTTTAGCTACTGTAAGAAAAAAAATTCTGCAAACATAGCTAAAATGCTGACTGACAGTCAGAGTAACAACCAACTACCTGGTTCTGCAGCCGCAAAACACACTACAGTTTCTGTGTGTAGTACATGTACAACATCTGATCCAATCCCTAATCTGTCTCCTCACAGCTGCCGACTCTTTCAAGCACAAGGACTTCTTTGCCAAGGTCGGCCTGTCCAGCAAGAGCGCCGATGACATCAAGAAGGCCTTCGCCGTCATTGACCAGGACAAGAGTGGCTTCATTGAGGAGGAGGAGCTGAAGTAGGCACCATCTCTTCTTAAGATTTCTGAGCTCTTGTAGTGCAGGGATTAATACAGTAAACATGGAACGATGAGACACAGAGGAGAAGTAAACTTTTCCTCCGGTGTCTCACATTATAGCAGAGGAGATAACAGAGCAGCATTTTATTGAGAAATCTTAAACTTTCAACAACAAGAACACAGTGATTTGCAGTGGTTGAAGAGGTATTTATTTTAGATCCTTTACTTAAGTAAAAGTACTAATACCACCCTGTGAAAATACTCTTTTAAAAATAAAAGTCCTGCTTTGAAAATGGTACTTAATTATAAGTAAGCAAGCATAATGAGAAAAACACACTTAAGTATTATGAGTAACAGTACCCAATGTTAAAAAACATTGGGTGACATTTTTTGTTAAAAAGGCACCCCAAAAAACTTAAAATCCTTAAAAAAGGAAGAAGCAAAAAAAAAAACTCCTCAAAAATATGTTTTAAAACCAGACTTCAATTTCTATTAAGATACTTGGAAATCAATTAGCTGTAAATCCATGGGTTGATTAATCAACTAATTATTGCGGCTGTAGTTCTATATACTGTTTGGTAATTTAATTATAAACAAAACACCATATTTTCTCAACTCTTTTTCTCTCTTCTGATTTTTACGCAAAAACCTAAATTTGTAAAGTAACTAAACCTGTCAGACAAATGTAGTGAAATAAAAAAGTAAAATATTTATCTCTAAAATGTAGTGGAGAGGAAGAATAAAGTAGCATGATAAGAAAATACTCACATTAAGTACAAGTATTTCAAATTTATACTTAAGTACAGTATTTGAGTAAATGTTCTTCACCACTGGTGATTTGGCCTTGGAGATTTTCTGAAATATGACCTCTGTTACATCATTTCATTCATCATCTATATTCATATATATGTATATATATATATATATCTATATTTATGGCCTATATTTCCTGTAACACTGACAGTATGTCTCTCTGTGCTCGTCTTGTCCAGGCTGTTCCTGCAGAACTTCTCTTCCTCTGCCAGAGCTCTGACCGACGCTGAGACCAAGACTTTCCTGAAGGCTGGTGACACTGATGGCGATGGCATGATCGGATGCGAAGGTGAGAAAACCAGAGGAGCTTTAGTCGAGTTTCTGTATCTTCTCCAGAGATCTTGAAATAATCACACTGTTCTCTGTTTCTCTGCAGAGTTCGCCACCCTGGTCAAGAGTTAAATGAAGAAACTGACCAACATCTTACTTCACTACTCTAAAGGAACAACTTGAGCCATGACATACGCCTCCTCTCTTCTTTCTCTCCTCTTCCCACTCACTCTCTCTCTCTCCAACGCTTTTATACACTTGACCTTTCACCTCCTGACTGTTTAAACTAACTCTGACCCCCCTCTGACCCCTTTGTTGTCCACGATGAATGTACCTGACTTAGTGTGTCGCGTGGTTGACTTGTGTCTTTCTCTCTCTCACTCACTTCTGTCCCAGTTTTACTATGTGAGTTACTGTGTTACTGTCAGATCAGTGATGATGCACTTTTATGGGAAACGGACAGACGATGAGCAGAAAATAAAGGTTCTTTTTCAATAACACCTGACCCTCGTCTTCTATACACATAAAAAACATGGGAGAAAGGCAATGTGCAATTAAAGAAGAAATAACCCCCAAATTAACAAGATTTCCGCAAGATTTCCTGAAAATTAGTCAAACAAATAAACAATTACAGAGTAAATAGTAAGCAAATAATTAATTAATTATAATTGAAAAAGCCCTAAAAATAATCTTTTTAATACTCAAAATGTTGCCTTTCACACTGTAAACAGGACCTTTGGTGGAAGTCTCATCCAGATGTAGTGATGTCATTAACTAAGGAACTTAAATCTCTTACAATAGACAAAAACGCAGCTAACAAGGAACGTTCCCACAACATTGGCTAACATAACCTACAAGTTGCAATAATGTTTTAAAGAAAATATTTGAATCAAATGTTCAAAGAACATTTTAAGGATGTTTAGAATTTTAAAATAATGTTCCTTTTAAGGTCAAATGCTGATTAACGTTATAACTGCAACACTCTGAGGATGTTTTGGTGATGTTGAGAGGTGACAGATCATAATGTTCTTTTTATAAAACCTTGCCACAATGCCACATGAGAACAAAGGAAGAACATTTCAAAAGCAACATTCAGAGCATGTTGAGGACTTGAGATTACAGCATTTTTTTAAATGACAATGTAAGGTAATGTGATATGTAAATGATGATTTAAAAAAAAAAAAACAATTTTCAAACATTTTTTTAAGGATAGCAGTGAATGTTACCAGAAGACCATTCTGGGAACTAAAGGATCAAGCTGAAAACTTGAGTAAAACATTGCATTGATCGCTTTGTACAGTTCTCGGAACCTTTTTAGAACCAAAAATTGTTAGATGGGAACACACTCACATGAGTCCAGCTCTCCTCTCATACAGATGCACACACATGTCCAGTCCTCAGTAAGGATGGCTGTGCAGTGATGGACAGCAGCCACAGGGTGGCGACTTTCATCTGTCAGTAACATGCATCACGGTTTTATGATATGGAGGTTTGTTAACACAGTGAATTAGTTTCTGGAGCTCCATGGGTTCAATAGTCTTTTGTTTTTTAGCAGTCTAAAAAAGGGAAAATGCTGAGTGTTCAGTCAGAGCTTCAGAGTGATAGTTTGAAGGAGAATAATGAGATTTATTCCCTCGGTTCTCGTTACAGAAAGCACCCCTCTCTGTGTTATAATGCCATTAGTGCTGACTGGATTCACAGGAGATGCTGCTGTGTGCAGACAAACTCATCACTTCATGGTGACCAGGTGCAAACCTTAATAAACGCTCACCTTACAGCAGGTCAGCTCTGTGTGTGTGTGTGTGTGTGTGTGTGTGTGTGTGTGTGTGTGTGTGTGTGTGTGTGTGTGTGTGTTTTACCTTCTTTTTTTTTTTAAATCTTGTCTCAATGTTTTAAATTTAACTTTCTTTTAATCATAATCAGAAATGCTTTATTGATCCCTGAGGGGAAATTGTGGTTCATTACTGCCACTCTGTGTAAAGATTTGTAGAATGTAGAAAAAAGTACAAGCACAAGGAATGTGAAAATATAAAATACAAATGCAGTAATAATAAAAACTATCAGCACTGGTGTGTGTGAATATTTAAAAGTGTGTAAACATATGAAACTATGTGCTTTATGCTACAATACAATGTATAAAATTAGTATGTAAAGTTATAAATGGAATATATACGATATGTGTAACATGTTAAATATAACCCACATTCAAGAATTAAAATAATATTGCACATTTGAATAATTGCACAGAGGATTGCAGTTATGTTTTATTTCATTTGTGTACAGCTCTCAACCTGATAGTAACCAAACATAATTTGTAATGATCTGTGATAATCTGTAATGACAAATAAAGTGTCTCGTGTCTTATGTCTCTGATAACAGTCTGTTAGAATAACAGGATACCAGGTGTCTCACTTCAGCTCAAGTCAAAGTTAAACCACATTTCTCTCACAACCTGTTCAGCAGACTCTCAGTTAAGCTAAATAAACTACAGTTTGACAGCCAGACAGTGAGGTCTGGAGTCCTAAACTGTTATATCAATGCGATGCATGAGGATACCAATCCTCCTGCCTGCTGACATGATGTTTGACGTGCTGAATTTAGGAGATTATCCACTAAAAGAGATCTGATTAAATGTGAGGCATGCACCTGCAGAGAGGGAGGGAGGGGGAGAGATTAGGAGGGAGGGGGGAGGGAGAGAAATGAAAAGAATGATTGGACCAAATTCTCAGTTTTATAGAGGGGACGAGAGAGCAGTCTGATATAGGGAGTGAAGGTTAATTGTGCAGGTGAGGAACCCGAGAAGGAGGCTGCTGCTGCGGGAAAACCTGATCCTCAGACAGGTTGGAAACTCAAGCATCCTCTGGTGCGTCCACACAGGAGTATATAAGAGGACTGAGGCAGCTGCAAAGCCTCATCCTGATTCATCTATCTGCTGCTGCTGTGGAGCTACTCGGAGAGGACAGACAGACAACAGCGGTGAGTCTTACAACACCTGCACACAGGGGTCGCACAGGTGGGAAATACCTGCCTGGAAGTGGAGCGAGCAGTTGAAACATGGAAGAGATTATGTTTGATTTTTCATTTTCTGCAGCGGTTTATGGGCTCAAGCATAGTCTCAAACGCTTCCTTAGCTGACTAACAGGAATATTTTGCCAGACAATCGACTGAAAGTTGAAAGTTAATCATTTCATAAAAGATTTTCTTAAGCTGTCAGATTGTTTTCATTTTTCTAAACATTTATTCCTTTAAAAATATTCTTATAAAATGATCAACATAACATAAAACATAAAAAACAAAGAAAAAAAAAACTTTAAGGGACTGTATGAAAATTATTGCAGTGTTGGCAGGGGGTCAGAAAAGTCGTGTATTTTATTTTTTTTTGCTCAAGTAAGGGCAGTCAGCTCATTTAACATATCTTTCTTTAAATATATTTATAAGATTAGACACATAACAAAACAAACAAACAAACACACACACACACAAGAACTCCTCAAGTCTTATCCTGTTGAAACCTGGATTGAGATCCGTTTTCATGCAGCATTCAGGCACCTTTCACAAGTATTTGAACCTTTGAAACCTGATCAATTGGTCTGATTTCTTTCAAATACTTGGGAAACAGGCAAATAACAACTTAGCAAGAGAAAAAGGTGACAAGAAAATGACCTGAAAATTAATAAAATTATGTAAGTAAATTTCTTCTTCTTTTTTTTTTTTTTTTTAAGGAGAGGGAAATTATAAGAAAGTTTTTTGGGGGGAAATGTCCACAAAATATGCCAAAGAACTACTATAATTTTTTATCATCTAATTCGTAGAATTACATATTTATCATTATTGTTTTTCTTTTTCCCCCCAAGTCATTTCCTTGTTTTTTATGTTTGTCTTTTCCTCCAGATTTCAGGCTATTTTATTTTAACCTTTTATCAATTTCCTGCTAATTTGGGGTAATTTCTTGTTAAGTCGCAGTGTGGGTAATTTATTGTGAATTTGTAGAAATCAAGCCAGTTTTCTCAGGTTTTAAAGGGTTAAATCGTAAAGGGAATGTACTAGATCACTAAGAGCATTGGCAGGGGATCAGAAATATTTGGGGTTTATTTGGGGCCTTTATTTGTTTGGAGAGTAGGCTCCAATGTTTTTTGATGATAGATTCATAATTCTTTCATTTATTTTTAAAATAAGGGACCAAATACTAATAACACTTAAGAGGCTTTTGCATTTTTTTCATTAAATGATATAAGCCTCACACCCCCTTTCCACACCGATAACTTGTGTACAGTCCCTAAGTGCCAGATATCTGGCAGTCAGTCCAATTAAGCAGCTTAAGGGCAGCAAATAGCCTCTTTAATTAAGAGGCTGCTATCCAAAGGTGAAACACACATACATCATAATGATTATATATGTAATAAAATGAAATATATGAAAACACAAAAGCAGTTTAGCTTTTTGAATTTGCTAAATAAATGTTGGTTTGTGGTTTCACTGATTCTCAGCACAATATTAATCAGATAGTTTTGACAGGAGTTTTGATTGGATGACAATATTAATCCAGATACATCTGCTGATACACAACTGTCCTGTGGTGGTGGTGTGTGTGTGTGTGTGTGTGTGTGTGTGTGTGTGTGTGTGTGTGTGTGTGTGTGTGTGTGTGCGTGCGTGCGTGTGTGTGTGTGTCTGTGTGTGTTTGACCCTTCAGGACCAACATGTCGCTCACCTCCATCCTGTCAGCTGACGACATTGACAAGGCCATCAAGGACTGTCAAGGTAACATCTGTACACACACACACACACACACACACACACACACACACACACAGACATACTTACACAAGATTCATCTGTCCATGACTTTATGATAATACTTTCACAGAATCCATTTTTTAAATTATAACTACTAATTATGATGAAATAATCTGACAACATTCCAGGGGTGATAAACCGACCTGTTTATAATCTGTGTTTTATTCAGTCGCTCTTCACACAACATAATCTCCTCTAGGACTACAGTATCCTCTTCACTGAAGTCATATTTTAACTGAATTTAAAAAAGGTTTTCAATCATGTTGTGTGTTTAGCGGAGGAGGATGTTTGGACAGGATTTAAAAGATAAAAACAGGACAGCAGCCGCATGCTGCAGCTCTAATCTCCACACCAACCTGCTGAACCCCGTGGCTCAGCAGCTCTAACCTGGTTTCATCCTCACTTATTTATATAAAATTATGACATATCTGTGTTCATTCTGTGCTCTGCAGCTCCAGACACGTTCAGCTATAAGAAGTTCTTCCAGCTGTGTGGTCTGTCCTCAAAGACACCGCAGGAAGTCAAAGATGTCTTTCAGATCCTCGATGAGGACAACAGTGGCTTCATCGAGGAGTCCGAGCTCAAGTGGGGCAAACACTTTCACTTTGGATAGATTATTATATATTATATCACATATCTATGACTCAATCTAGGCATTACTGACATTATATTCGAAAATTTGCAAATTTTCACAAATGGTATTCTCTGGTAGTTTGTTATTAGAATTGTTTGTCAGTTAAATTGTTTATTGGTATTGATTTCTCATTAGTTCTTGTTTCTGTTAGTAATAAATACAATAAACAAACACACACACACACACACACACACACACACACACACATATATTTATTTATTTATTTGTTTTTGCTGCGTATTCACCTTGATCCGGACTGATGCTGTAATTCTTATTCATTCCAATAGCTTGACTCACTGTAATAAAACAGTAATAAGTAAAACAATCAAGTATCTCCCTTCCTACAAAATAGAGCTACTTCAGATGACATATTTTCAGATCAAATGATTTGCAGTCACAGAGCTCTGTGCGTGTCTGACAGAGAGAGATTTAGCAAATAAATCACACAGTGGTTTTATTTAGCCTTCTCCCAATAATCCGCTGTGGACAAAGTGCCATTGCTGTATTTGTGTAATATCATTCATGTTCAATCTAGAAATTGGTCAGCTTAAACAGTCAGCTCCAATCATTTAACACCCTGTGTGTGTGTGTGTGTGTGTGTGTGTGTGTGTGTGTGTGTGTGCAGGTACTTCCTGCAGCGGTTTGTCCCCGGGGCAAGGATACTGACTGATAAAGAAACCAAGAGCCTCATCTCAGCAGCTGATGATGACAGTGACGGCAAAATTGGAGTGGAGGGTCAGTATCTCATTTCTCTGATTCTTCAGATTCTTTCTAGAAACTCATGAAGTCATCACAACTGATTTCATTGCCTGGAGTCATTCTTTTTCATTGTCAGTGTTTTGGTAAGTAAAATATACAGAGTATCTTGAATTATTCAGATAACATTTTAGGCTTACACACACACACACACACACACACACACACGGACACACACACATACTGTATATAATGTCATCACGGTGCACTGGAGGTGTGGGTTCGACTCACAAATGTGATGACTTTAGACTCGACAAAAAACTGTGGACTTGACTTGGACTTTAGCACCAATGACTCATGACTTTACTTGGACTTTAGCCTTTTGACTTAAAAAAAATACCTGATACCTTCAAGCCCAACGATTCACATATGTGTTATTTTAAAAATGTGACACAAAAAAAAAAAATATTTCACTTCAATCAACCAACATCAACATTTCATTCTCCAGATGATCCACTTTGTTTTACTCAATCTGACAGCAGCCTATCAGGTTGCAGGAAAGAACCATGAAGAACTAACCTTCTGTTACTGAGCAACAGATGGAAAAAAGGATACCAAAGATAATCAAGTTCAAGTCATAAAAACAATGTAGTGGTCAACAAACAGAATGACAATATGTAAAACATGTGGGTTAAAAATTACAGATGGAGACACAACAATCTCCAACCTTAACAAATAAATACAAATGTTCTAAATCATTCATGATTAGTGTAATTTTGATTTATCATTCATCTGGTGTTTAAAGGTCATTACATTATGATTAGTTCAGAATTAAAAACTCAAAGTTTAGGACTTTGGATTTGGATGCAAAGACCTGAGACTTGTCTGTGACTTGGTCCCACCTGTGCAGCGCTCTGCCTCGGGCATCTTTACTCAGGCTACAGTAAACAGAGGAGAGACTGTAAGAGTAACAGTTTGTGTGCTTCCCTGAGGTCAGGTCATGTTTGTCTATAATGTCTGAGAAATGCATCAGACAAACAACACAGCTGACAGAAAAAATAACATGTCCAAAGTCCAAATCAGAAAATGTCTATTTGTTGCAGAGAAGTAGGCCTTGAAATGACATCGACAAATTGAGGATCTGTGTAGTCAGGTTTATCACCGTGGAAACCGTCTGCACTGACACCAGAGGTCATGACCAGTGGCAACATCTGAGCTCAGCTGTCTTACATAACAGGATCAGAGATGAAAAAAATGTTGGCCATCACATGAAGTGATTGTTTCTGCTTTTCTGTCTGTAGAGTTCCAGACCATGGTCCTGTCCTGAGTCTTCAGGTCCTCATGTCTTCAGCCTCCTTCTCCCTGTGATTCCCGATGTTTTCTATTGACTTCTGTGTGTGCTGATTGTGTTTGAATGACATTTTGTCCATTTAAAGACTAAGCAGACTGTTAATGTGTCCACTTTTTTTTCCTGCTATGTGCGCCCCCCCCCCCACGACTTCTGACAGTGAATGAGATGAATAAAGCCGTGGAAACACAGATGGAATTTTTTTTTTTTTTTTTTTTTTTTTTTTTTTTTTTTTTTTATCAAGCTGTTCCTCAAATTATATTACATTTATATGTGCAATAATAATAATAATAATAATAATAATAATAATAATAAAGGTATCTGAATGGGAAATAAAACCAACATGGGATTATTAATAACGACTGAATATCTGAATGTGCCATACGGAAAAATCTCATTGCTATATAGATTAATTTTGGATTTTATCCCCATTCAGAATTCATCATACAGTACTCAGTATATTGCACTTTATTATGACTTTCTACAGATACAAACACAAGCTCTTCGCTTCACTGAACATGGATGAGAGAAAATATCTAAAGACAAACACAGGTGGAGAGACTACTGTACTGTCTGTATCATATGTGGTGTATTATTCGTGGATCATTTAATCAAATATTTACAATTCCGCAGTTTGAATGTAGTGTCAGTGAAGGCAGCGTTTTTAAAGTTTTTTTCTATGAAGAAAATATATAAATATAAAGTGGACTGATGTGAAAATAAATATTTGGAGGGAAAACTTGCAGGAGGGTGTCGTAACACATACACAGACAAAAGCCAAAGTGTTATGAGACCAAACAGATGTTTTAAATCACTGTACTCAGATGACGTGTTTGTGAAATCTTTATCAAATATTGTCATTATATAATTTCCATTATGTCAGATAAGGACTTTAACCTATTTACAAACAGGTGCGTCTTAAAAATGTGAGAACATTTCAAACCAGATATTATTGCTGAATAATTGCACATTAAAATGTACGTTTAGAGGGTTTTCTCTAAAGTTAACAACAGGAGCCTCGTGCTCTCTGTGTGACCTCGGAACCCTTATTTGTCTTGAAGTGGATTTTTACCCGGGCAGTTGAGCTGGTGACACCGCGCTGTCAGAAGCAGGAAGTATGTAAAATGTAATGCGGCTTTTCCTCTCATTGCTCTCATTTCCTCTTTTTATTTTTATTTACTCATTCTGTGAGTACAAACACGTGAACCTGTTGGCTTCATGCTGTCTGTAAGGTGAGTGTTACTATCGTGTTTCTCCGTTACCGGCACCGTTCACCCGGTTCTCCTCCTCAGCTGCTAATCTTAGCACACAGAGCTAACCAGCTAACATTAGCTGCTCAGACTGAAACAACACGGGCTGCTCTCTGATAACTGCTCAGGTCAAGTGGTTGAAGTGGTTCACTTACAGAGATTCATTCTTGAAGTCATAATTTACAATAACAGCGAGTGTGTAAAAACATTAGCTCAGCTCTCGGAGAATTCAACGGCTCAACGACAGCAGCTAACGGTGCGAAATGTACAGTAAAATATGAGGACACAGTGACAAAATGCACAACAGTTAAACTTCTTCCTCCACTGAATGAAGACAACCTAACGACTGTTAGTTCTCTGTATCGCTACATTAAACCTCCTGATAAGCCCTTAAAACTTGATTGTTGTGATTTAGCCTAATTATCTGACAGCTGTTTGATCAGCAAAGATGTAAAATGTTATGCATAAATCAGTGCTTTCATGAATCCAGAATGAGTACTTAGGTGTGTGTTGCTACCCTTGAAGATTTCTATTAAGTTTCCAGTTTATTGGGTACACCTAACAGCTAGAACTAATGTAATGTGACACAACAACTGCCTTCAGGGGGTTAGGGTCAGTTTTTGTTGCCCCTTTTGAGAACACAATATGTGATGCAGATAAAATGTTTTGCTTTATACTTTTTACTTATACTGCTTTTATATTTGAGTATAATAACAATAATAATAACTTCATTTCTGTAGTACCTTTGAAAACAGTTTTTACGAAGTGCTTCGACAAACAAAGCAAAACCAGAAAAAGGATGCTCAGAAGGCGATAAAAGCTTAACACTCCTACCAAAACATGCAATGCAAAATGCAAGATGTAAAACATAAATAAAAGTAAGTACAAATAAAAACAATAAAATGACAAAATAAAAAAGGAGTAGAATAAATAACCTGATGAGTATAAACTGTATTAAAAGCACTTCTCAGTGTCTTAGACTACCTTATTATTACCAAAAGTCACTAGTTTTCTCTTAAATATGTGTGTATTTTAGTTTTACTTCTAAATTGATATTGCTAATTAAAAACTTGTTTGCTTTAACACTCCATTAAAAGCAAATATTTATTCTACCACCACTGTATGAAAAAAGGCTGCACTGATCTGAAACACCGCTATCAGCGCCTCAAATGTAGTGTAGTAAGTGTATCTGCTCATTACAGGTGGGCGATACCACGAAATTCGGTTTCAGTGTGATACAAAGTAATACAGAAGCATGCTCACTGATAACGATTCTGTTTCTCGTGTTTTTCCTCTTTTTTCCAGTATAAATGTCATCAGCTGTACTTAGTGTGTGTGTGTGTGTGTGTGAGAGAGAGAGAGATTGTTATCTGTAGATTTGGTGTGTGTGATCATGTATCTGTGCTTGTCCTGCAGGTTCACGGCATGCTGCTAACCACACAGTCTTTGGAGCAAAGGAGATCCAGACACACTGATGTTGATGATTAGGTAAATCTTACTCCTGATCGTGATGATGATGCACAGACGCTGATATCTGGAGGCCTCTCAGCTTAATTCTGTCTCTGTCTTCAGTCCCAGGATGGCCTCGGGAATGCAAGAGAAACAGTTCACACCATCTCTGCTCAGTTTCTTCATCTACAACCCGACATTCGGTCCACGGGAAGGAGAGGTGAGAAATGCTCAGCACATATTTTGCAGCTGAGTCAGTTTACTCTGGTGATGAGGAAACATGTTGATCCTGTAAAAGTGCTAATTTAAGGTTTATATTTATTTCAGGAGGAGAAGAAGATCTTGTTTTACCACCCGAGTGATGTGGAAAAGAACGAGAAGATCCGAAATGTGGGCCTTTGTGAGGCCATCGTGCAATTCACCAGGTAAAGACACCAGTACTGTACTGCAGCTATAACAACATCCAACATTTTACTGTTTAATTAACCCTAAGGTGTCTTTTGGCATCTCACAATTAGAATGGATTTAAAAAATGACCATAGTTCAGTTTGACTCACTGTGTTAAAGGAAAGAGCAATTTCTTTAAAGCTGAAGTATAACAGAACAGGGAAATCATGCCAGATATTTAATGTCTGTGAAAAGACAGAATCAGGGTTTGATAGTCCTGTCTGGATGTGTCTTCCGTCTTCTCACGGTCACGTCTTTTGTTTTCCAGGACGTTCTGTCCAACAAAACCAGCTAAATCCCTGCACACACAGAAGAACAGACAGTTTTTCTTTGAGCCCGAGGACAATTTCTGGATCGTCATGGTATTTTAACATGTTCATCCTTGGTTCAATATTTGCTCTGTGAGTCCAAACTTTGTTACTTGTTTGTTTTGCCTCTCTCTGTTGATCTTTATATTTACCTCCTCAGGTAGTTCGAAACCCAATGATCGAGAAACCGAACAAAGATGGCAAACCACCTACAGTGGAGTATCAGGAAGAGGAAATACTTGTGAGTAAAGAAAGATGCATGTCGTCATCTTCTGTGTTTTTTTTTACTGAGTATTGTCAGTATATTGTTTAAATTACTGCATCTTCTCTGCAGGACACTGTTTATGGTGCTGTGGTGAGGGAATGCTACAGTATGTATAAGGTGAGCACCACTGCATAGAACAAGAATTCTCAAACTTAATATTCAAAAGTCCGAATCTGATTTCCGTTCAAGGCCACTTAAAAGCAACATACATTTAAGTTTGAGGCCGTTTGAGACAAAAAACATTCAAGCAAAGGGGAAAAAATGCCACTCTATGACTGCAGTGAGTTACTTAAACGAAAGCACTGTTTACCCATCTTTGAAAACTCGGTTTTCTTGGTCAACTTTTCTTTTCTTTGCATATTTGGATACTGACATCCTCACCGCATTGGCGACATAATGCGCACCATCAGAGGACGGCAAAGTCTCGCTTTCTCATGCCTGCAGACTGTTAGCAAACCCTTGAACTCTGACACATGATGACTTAAATGTCACATGTTTACCGGCTGTCAACGTTGCCATGACAACAATGTCAGACAAAGAAGGGATTGTGTTTAAGGCTTAATCTTTGGCCATGATTGCTGTTACAATATCCAAATAGAGTTTTTTCTATAAAACTAACAATTTATTGATACGTATAAAACTTTTTTTTCAAAGTAGGAAACATTCACTCCTACGTTGTGTTATTGCACTCCGAATTCAAGGTGTGGACTGGGTCCGGTCTGGTTCTGGCAGACATCTGAAATAGAAGTTCGTCTTCTACAAGTCATGCACACAAACTCCTACAGAAACTCAAACGGCCAAAGTAAAGGGATAATTCACCAACTTTTATGCTCATGTCTAGTCAATGATTGTGTCACATGTAGTCGATTGAAACAATAAATTCCTTCATGCATGCTGTATGGACAGAGGAAGCTGAAATCTTTTGTTGCATCATTACCTGGAGGCAGTAAAAAATGCAGGTTGGATTTGGCATTCAGGTGGATGTTGGCCCTTAGGGCGTGGGCTCTAAACTTCACTCAAAAACACAACTTCCTTGGTTCAAGAACATTTATCTATCTATCAGGCTATATTTCCAAAAGCCAAAATGGCATCCCAAAATCTGGGCGCAGAGGGTGTTATGGATGAGGGTTGCTGGATGGCAAATTCTCCTGTATCAGAGCCATCGAGCCATGGAAGAGGACATGGCCAGCATGGAGCCTCCAGAACCAGAGCTGCTTACACCCACTGGTGCTGCCTTTGCTCTTAACAAAAACCTCATCATTATGCTGCAGTAATTTAAGCGTGGGAGGTTTTTTTTTGTTTTGTTTTTT
Organism: Plectropomus leopardus; assembly: GCF_008729295.1. Classification (NCBI taxonomy): domain Eukaryota; kingdom Metazoa; phylum Chordata; class Actinopteri; order Perciformes; family Serranidae; genus Plectropomus; species Plectropomus leopardus. The sequence goes on along the minus strand of NC_056481.1, from coordinate 19,156,451 downwards.
TTTAAATGGCAGCAGCACAGGGGCCCATGTGTACGTTACTTTCCCTGAAAGTTTTCGTCTTGGACAGAGGAAAACTGGAGACCTTCTACAGGATCCCAACAATAAACCAGAAAAAGATGCTTAAAGACAACAGGAGAACCAAGAGGGGAGATAATCACTGAGTCAAGATTTTTGTAACCTATCCATTGCCATGTTTTGGCCAACAATGTAATAATTCTAGGCATCAGAAGCTTTTGTGCAATGCATCCTGGGACATGTAGGCAGTGCAGGCATGGCTCAGTGAGCAGCAGAACTTTATTTACAGCAAGCGCTGAGGAATTTATTACAAGGTTATTATAATTAATTAATACAAAACTAAATTCATTGAAATACAATTAAAAACTAGACTGAAACAATTGTGTTCTTACAAAATGATCTGAAATAAAAATAAATAGGAAATGTCTGAAGTTTAAGTCTGACCACAACAATCATCAGGAAGTGGTGGTGCATCTGTTTGAAACTGAAACTACTGCATGTATTTAAAAAAAAATTGACTCTGATTGCTTCAGTTGACTACATTGGACATTTTCCTTTTAAGGCCCTTACAATGCAAACAGACTTATTTTGTATTAGTAATAATTTTTGTGTGTGTGTGGTTCAGCTCTTCAATGGTACGTTTGGCCGAGCGATGGAAGCCGGTGGAGTGGAGCTGCTCATTCAGAAGCTGGAAAAGTTCTTCTACAGGGTAAAAAGGTCTCCTTATCTGTATTATATAATTTATCTTTCTTTAGATGTCTATCCTTTGTTGTTTGTGCTTTTCCAGCATTACTCATTTTATGCATTCATCTATAAAAAAATCATTTTTTTTTCAGAACGGTGTATCTGCTCTGATTAGATCTGGACTCACAGCAGCCGGATAGTTTTCAGTCATGCCTCATTTCTTGATTATGATCTGACTCCATTATTTGCCCTGGCCCGATGCTGCAGTCACCACGCTGCAGCGATGCAGCGCTGAGCATCAACTCTTATGTAAAAGTATAAAAAATTAATTTGTAATTAGGGAACACCCTTCTTAGGTTAACCCAGGCTTCCCTCTGCAGCATGTAACCCAAAGACAGGCTGAGGTATCAGAGGATGAAGGTCAGGATGATGTAAGCGTCTCTGCACAGCGTCACTCAGAGACTTTATTCCTCTTTATAGGCAGGTAAACTAATCCCTTTCTCCTGTCCTTCTCCTGTGTCTCTGGGCCGTCTCCTCTTATTTTGGGCACGTTTGTGCGTCAGTATCTGCAGACTCTCCACTTGCAGTCCTGCGACCTGCTGGACGTATTCGGAGGCATCAGCTTCTTCCCCCTGGACAAGATGACCTACCTGAAGATCCAGTCCTTCGTCAACCGAGTGGAGGAGAGCCTGAGTCTCATCAAATACACAGCCTTCCTGTACAACGACCAGCTCATCTGGTACACACCTTTAACCCCGTGCTGTAAATCACACATACACACATCCTTCCTGTACAGTGACCAGCTTGTCTGGTACACACCTTTAACACTGTGTTTTAACTCTTCGTCCCTTAGCCACGATCTGATACAACCCAACATATTAAAATCTCAACATGAAACACATCATGGCTCGCTGTAATCCTCTTTAACGTGCTCCCTGATAGGTCACTTTAATCGCACTGACAGCCACCTGGCTCAGTGTGTTTAAGGTTTGGGAGGGGGGATTACATGATTTCCTAATGAAATGACTCGAGAGCTGCATGATCTCTCATCAAAAAAACAGAAAAGAGCTGTTTAATTATCCGCTCTAGAGTTTTCATTAAACATAATTACCTTTTACAATATCAAGCCGTTATGCCACCTCATTAAATAATAATTACAATTGTGGAATGGGGAGACAGTTTAAGCCGACAGCGGAGGAGGTAACAGCAACAAATCGATGCATGTATAAACACGACAGCTGAAGGGACAAGTGTGACATTTTGAGGACATGTTATGTGTGTGACCCACCGCAGGTTATTTAAAAAGCAACTAGCAGCAATTAGCAGCCAAATCAAAGAGGATGAACAGCAGGCGCAAATGTTCACGAATTGTAGACTGAAAATCCAACTAAAATTTCGAAAGTTTCTGGCTATGATGAATGATGTCATTTTGACAGTTTTTTAAGGAAACATGACACATGTTTTCTTCAAACATCTGCAAAAAAATTTTAAAGAAAAAAAGGAAATACAAATCAATTTTACTGAAGGAAGGCATGTCTTCTTTAAAAACCTGCCTGAAAATATTAAAGAAAAAAACCTGAAAAACAAAATCAGAGAAAAGGAAAAAAACACTAAAAACTTTTACAGAATCCCCACCCCCTCAAAAATGTTTTCTTTAAAAAAGAATTGTAACGGAGGCATAAAGAAGGGACTTTGTAACGGCCCTATAGCGCCATCTCTGTGGCTTTTGTTTTGACACCGGACACAGTGGATCATACTGTGCACAACCACATGTGTTTGCAGGGTGTGTTTGTTGTGAAGGTCATGAGGTATGATTCTGTTTGTGATTTGTTCTGCAGGAGCGGACTGGAACAAGACGACATGAGGATTCTGTACAAGTACCTGACCACCTCGCTGTTCCCCAGACACTCTGAACCAGAGGTGAGGATAAGGGACGGGTGGGGGGCTAAGGGACTGTACAGCAGGCAAAAAAACTGAGGACGTAATAAAAGAAACAAAGCATGCAGGGGATGACACTCACTGATCTCTACCTGCTTCTAGAAAAAAACCCACTGCACAACAGATTTGTGATGACATCACCATCTGAGCACTGAGATTGTGTGCTCCCACTCCGGTACTCAGAGCTCCTGTAAAAAGTCTTAAAAGACAGTGAATTCGTTATTCTAAAAAAGGCCTTAATTGGTATTTAAATGTGTTAAATTGTTCCTTGAAAAGTCCTGAAATGCTCAGACATGGGAAGAAGGATTTTATTAATCTTTCCTTTTCTGCTGATGCATTGTAAAATCTCAAAATATTTAATTACATCTTTTTTTTTTTTTTTTTTAATTTTCCCCGATTTTGGCTCAGATGTTCACTTGAACTCGAAAATGAACTGATTAGAATGTAACTTAAGAACCTCGGGTGCCCACCTTGAAATTGTGATTGTATAGATGTTTCACACACATGGATGTAAACTGTAAGTGCATCTTGATTGGTTTGTGGGGAGGCATCTGATAATTCTAGATTTCTTCAATTTTGTTAATTGTAAAATTGGTCTTAAATTTCTTTCTGAGTGGCATTAAAAAAAGTCTTAAATCTAACCTGCCTGAAGCTGTAGGAACTTTGTGTTCTCCTCTTTGATGCAGGAATACGATCGTTTTTTAAATATTAATATTAATGATGCAGACAGGGTGTAATGATCTGAATGTGAACTGTGACTTTATCACTCATTTTCCCTCTAATCCTTCTTTTGTCTCCTTGCAGTTGGCTGGTAGAGACTCTCCATTGAGGCCGGAGGTTGCAGGGAACCTGTTGCACTATGGGAGGTAAAGTATCTGAATCCATGAACCCACTAACTCTGCAGAAAAACAGCAGTTGTGTTTAGTTTACATGTCTGTTAATGTGGTCAGTAGAATAATGTTCATTAATTCACATGTCAACAGACAGACTCTGGATGTGTTTACATATGCATGCATGACTGCAATTAGCTTTACTCGCCGTCAGCCAGGTGATTCATGGAGCTGACTTCCTCGACTCACACATAGAGCATGCAGGGGACAGAGGGTTAAAATCCAGTTTCTGTTCAGTTTCAGTGTACATATGTAATTAGAGACAGTTTGCTCAGCTATTTGTTATCTGACAACATGTGTCTGTATAATGACATTACGCTGCCGCAGTAATCCAGTTCTGACTCTTGGTGACACAAGACAGGAAACAAAGCTGCAGAGCTCTTAACGCTCCTGAATATAAACAATATCTGATGAAGGTCAGAGAAATAGTTACAACTAAAGATCCAAGCAGCCAGAGACACGTTAAACACACAGACATGCCTTCCAATGCAAACTGTTCCACTTCATATCAAGTGGCGCCTGTGGAAACCAGCGTGTCAACAGCAGCAGACTTCAAATGAACTCATTGTTGAGTTTGTGCTCTGTAATCTTTTGTATCTGTCATAGCAGACATCAGGGCTCACATAAAATTAATCTCTTTTAATTATTGTATGTATCGTATGTTACCAACTCCATAAGGTTCAGTTCACTCTGCACTCTGATCCAGCATATTTAGACAGCGACCGGATGTGTTGCTGGGAAATTTGGTATGAATATTCATGGTACCCAGATGACAGTTCATGCACATTTTGGCGACCCCCTGACTTTTTCCTCTAGTCAAGGCTTCCCACGGTCAAAACATAAAAATAAAAAAGTCATGGAATTTCACTTGTCTTGTTTTCCAGGCCTGAAAAAAGTCATGGACTAAGTAAAAATAATTGAAAGTTTCGGAAAAGTTATTGAATTTTTAACCCATTGAAACGTGACTAAACTGGATTGATTTCTTTCAAAAAAATGGGAAGAAGGCAACGAGCAACATATAAGGAAATTACACAAAAATTTGCAACAAATTAGTTTAAAAAGTACAATAAAATTACCTGAACAAAAGCAAGAAAAGTAGGAAAAATTTTTAAAAAACAATTATAAAAAAGGGAATGTCCTGAAAAAGTGCTTTAAAAGTAATAATTCTGTAACATTATTTTGAATATGTAATTATGACAACTATGAATATATTTTTCTCAACATTTTCCCACATTTTTTTATTATAATCTTCTAAAACTGCAAAGTTCTTGCAGTTTGCAGGACATTTCTTGTCAAGTTGCTCATTGCCTTTTCCCATGTTTTCGAAAGAAATCAAACCATTTCGCGCAGCGCTCAAATCACCTGTAAAAGGTGTCTCTGCACAGCACAAGAAAATTGTCCATCCGGGTTTCAAAAGATTAAAAATCATTAAAAGTTCTGGAAAAGTCATGGGATTTTGTTTTGTGCAATGCAGTTGTTAAAGTAATCTTCCGTTGATTATTGTTCTTGTCATGAGCGAAAATGTATTTCATGAAGCTGTTGATGTAACGTTGCACTAATGTGCGTAGATGCGTAAAGTTTTGTTTCCTGTCATGTACTAGCTAGCTGAAATTATGTTTGAAAAACACTGGGCAAGAAGGGCAAGAAAAAAAATAATGATGGGTTCTTGAAAAGTCAAGGAAAAGTTTTGAAATTTTGTCCATAAATATGTTTGGGAACCTTGTCTAGTGTCCCCCATCAGTCCCTAATGTTAACGTCCCACACAGGACGTCTAATAAAACATCAGATTCACATTAAATATGCTGCAGAATGCATCAGTGTTCTCAGGATGATTAACTCTCTGACTCTGGAGAACTAACCCTACAGTGACTCTCCTCTGTCCTCTGCAGGTTTCTGACAGGACCGACCAACCTCAAAGATCCAGAGGCCAAATTCAGATTCCCTAAAATCTTTGTTAGCGCAGAGGACGGCCACGAGGAGCTGCATCTCATTGTTTATAAGGTAATGTGTCATTTCATGACGGTTTGCAGGTTTAATCATTCAGATGTTTTTTTTTAATGGATTAAAAGTTGTTGTTCATTTTGTAGAATGATTTTCATAATCTGTTTATATTCCACTGCTCTATCAATAGATATGCACCTCTGGGATTAGACAGTTTTAAAATAATGAAATACATTTATGTCTTTTCTGACCTGTGTGACCTTCACTCTGCTTTTATCTGATGTGTTGTTGCAGGCGATGAGTGCTGCAGCCTGTTTTATGATCAGTGGTGAGTCTGCACCATCGCACACCTTCACTTCCCTTTTCACCAGTTAAAGTTCTGTTATTTTTTCTGGTGGCTCGTTTAAAGCTCAAATATGATTTTTTTCATCATGTCCCATGACGCCCGACTGTCTCCTCTGGTCTCTCTGTCTGCAGCCTCTGCAGAGCTGACGAGGGACTTCTGTGAGCAGCTGGACAGCCTGGTGGGTCCTCAGCTCACTCTGCTGGCGTCTGACATCTGTGAACAGTTCACCGTTAACCGCAGGATATCAGGGTCAGTTCACATAATCAGCAACTCTCCACACGCTGAACATGACTGTCTCTAACCGGTCAGATTCTACCCAATATTACATCCTGCAGATACTGTCAGTTTCAGTCATGGGTTTATTGATAATACAAAACAGAATGCTACAAATTAAATGAGTATTCTGATTATTTTGCAGTGTAATGAATAGTGTGTTTCCAGTCTTTTTCCCCACATCCCTCATGTGTCAGCTGACTGTCTAATTATGGCTGCAGCTAATTATAAATGGCATTAGCAGTTCTTTTCCCCCAGTTTTAGAAAGTGTCAATTATGTGAAAATTGGCAATCAAATGTTCACACATTAGCAATGTTTCATTTTTAAATATTGTAACAGGTATATTGGTTTGTATGGAAGCCTGTAGAGCTGTGGTTCCCAACTGGTCCAGCCACGGGGGTCCAGAGTTTTCCTTAGTTATTAATTCAAGGTCCGCACATTATAAATGACTACATATTTAAATTTATTTCACACATCAGCTTAGAACACAAAGAAATGAAGTATTTTTGCAAGAATAAACAGAAAAAGCACTTCAAAATAAAAGCTCACTGCTGAATTTTCTCTGAACTACAAAATAACGTGCTTTTTGTTTTTGTTCACAAGTCACTTGCGGTCCTTTCAGAATGGATCCATGACCTGCTCTATGACCATAACCCATCACTGCCATAGAGGACTTAATTAAAATACAAATGTTATTCTACATATGTGTCGTACTTCTCCACATTAATGCTTGTTGCACAGCAGGTTGAGTCTTTGAATGTCAAACAGCTTTTTCATTTTTCATTTTAATAATACACACATATGATTATGTAAAAAGTAATTATTGCATTTTCACCAAAATTTTTACTCAAATAAGAAAACTTACATATTTGGAAAATTATAATGCTACTGTGGAAATTCAGCTTTACATCGTCATTTTCATAAAGTTCTCTGTGGGCTTCCATAGTTCAGAATTCAATTGAATATTTCATCACCAGAAAAAAACTAAAAATAATCATCATGTTTTTTTTTAACGGGTTAATCGTTCGATTTTTCCATTAAAATGTGAAACCTTCACTCGTTGCACCTTGTCAGCCATAACAGCTGCAGTTACAGTCGCACTTCTCCTGTTTTTTCTTGTTTTATGGTAAAGTGGATATTTTTAGGTTTTTGAGTGTTGTTCAGGTTGGAGAGGGGTGATCCTATCAGATGAAAATGTGAAATAGTATTAACTATTAGTAGTATTAACTCTTTATATATGAACTGTACCGCTGGCAGTGATACAGAGGAGACAGATACCTCAGGATATATATTGTCAGTGGGAGTGACTCAGGAGTAACTGAAGCTTTACAGAGTGGCATCCTTTAACCCCCGCAGTTAGCTGCAGATTCGTCCTCGCCTGCAATCAGACACCAGACTCCCCGGCCCCCCCGGCTTCTCTTTTAATCACCCTCATAAAGAATCCTCTAAATTAATGATGCCGTCCCAAATTCCTCCACTGGCACTCGGCTCCGTGTCCTGATTTGACCCTTGTGCAACTGTAAATAATTACAGGCCTGTTTGTATCCAAACACACACTGTACCACAGAGTAATAGCTGTACCCTGAGCTCACCTTCACACAGGCGGACAGTGGAGACACACACCACCTGCCTTTGTTTTGATGTTATAATCTGAGTGATTTGGCTCACTGTATCACTTATTAATAATGGATGTTTACAGAATGGTTTGTTCCAGCGATTAAAATCGCTTTAAAGACCCAAATGTGACCGAAGGTGTTTTTTGTTTTTTTTTTAATCGTCCTTCGTTCAGGCCGGAGAAGGAGCCCCAGTTCAAGTTCATCTACTTTAATCACATGAACCTGGCGGAGAAGAGCACCATCCACATGAGGAAGACAGCCAGCGTCTGCCTCACCTCCGTCCACCCCGACCTCATGAAGATCCTCGGCGACATCAACTGTGACTTTGCCAGGTACAACACACAACACTGGCATTTTTTAGATATATAATCACCATTATTTTGGTCAATACTGACATCACAAATATTGAACATAATTACCTGTTGGGAAATTGCATTTATTGGACTCCTTAAAAACGATGTCTTGAACTTAAATTAATATTACATATGATCAAAAACAAGGGAAAAATGTCCAGAAAACTATATTTCTAATTCTCTAAATTATTTTAAATTTTGTTACATAATTTTTAAAAAAATCAAATATTTTTTGCACTTTCTTGAAGTCTTTTTTTTTTTTGTAGCTAATTTTCAAGTAACTTCTTGTAAGATTTTACAAATTTCTTATTAATTTCTGGGGCATTCCGTGCCAAGTTGCAAGTTCAAATTGATTTGCTCAGGTTTTCAGAGTGTTCAAGAAAAATAAAGAAGACAAAAAAACGAGCATCATTGTTAAATGGAATTTGACACAATAATTGTTTTATATTTATGTCCACAGTGTGCATCCAGCAGCTTTATACATCCTAACCACTGAAAATCATGAGTCAGCTTAGTCTAAAAAAAGAAGCCAACATTGAGTCAAACTCTGGTTTACTGGGGTTCAACTTGTTCATCTGCCAGGTTTTCCTCACTCCGTGGACTGTCGCTCTTTCTATGACGTCACCTGACTTTCTGCCATTACATTTACCACTTACACTCAGGGAATATCCCACATTATCTAGTGCTAGCCCTAACCATGACCTCTTTGTCGTAATTCTAACTGCTTACTGCTTCGATGCATCAACGTGACGAGTTTCCTACAATCCAAACAATCCAATCCAAACAGCAAGAAGGGAGGAGATCTGTTATTAATGCAAAACAATTCAGCCCTAATTTATATTTCTCTGTGATCCTTCAGAGTTTTTTAGACTGAGCACAGATCAACTCGGTGACATCTCTTAAATCTTTTCCTCTGGATATCATCTTCATACAGAAACATGATGCTGCTGCTCACTTTGAGCTGTAGTCATGAGACTGTGGTCATGTGAAAGTCAGTCTGTGGGATACACGGTGGCATCAACATTCACAGCAGTCATCATTATCAGCTCCTCTTGTGGTGCACATGATGTGTAGATGTCCTATTTGTGTCATTAAATATTGACATTTTTAACGTGAAATTCGAGATTTCAGTAACCTGTGTGTTGTATTTTTACACAAACTATCAGATATATTAAATAATATGACTTTTTAATGACTTTTTTGTAATCTAAGAAGAACAGCTTCCTGTTAATGTGACCATTGTCCTTGTTTTGATGAAACTCTTTGTGTGTCTGCCTCTCAGGGTTGATGAGGATGAAGAAATCATTGTGAAGGCGATGACAGACTACTGGGTCGTCGGGAAGAAGTCAGATCAGAGAGAGCTGTATGTGATCTTAAATCAGAAGAACGCTAACCTGATCGAAGTCAACGGTAAGTCTGAGTGTATATCGGTGTCTTTGTTCTGCATTGATCTCTGCTTTCTTGACCTTTAATGTCATGTTTTTGTTTTTCTTGGCTCTCCAGAGGAGGTGAAGAGACTCTGTGCGACTCAGTTCAATAATATCTTCTTCTTGGACTGACGGAGCAGACAGGCGCACAGAGACTGTCCCACCTCACTAAGAACTGTCAGTAAAAACTGTCAGAGCTGCAGCATCATGACAGCAGCAGTGTAATGCAATAATTGCATTGTAAAATAAAAAAAATAAAAAAGCTTTCTCACCTGTTTTTTTTAATTTAATCAAAATATGTAATTAAATGTAAATCCAGATTTTTACTGTACATGTTCCTTATTTTCTGTCAGTTTCTTTGTACATACTTTTTGTTAACTCTTCTTTTGGAATTCTTTCAAAACCGTTTGTTTTTAATGAACACATCATGACAAAAATGTCTCGGATTGATATGGAAAACACTGACGTTTGACCCAGGTTCCTTTTAAAAGAAGATGATGTCATCATGTGGTTTGTAAACAGCTGCGTTAACTTTAAATAAATTAACAAGTCATTTTATTCTGTGTCTTTTTTGTTTTTAGTTTTGGATGCACATTGAGCTGAAGCTATCTGCGAAAAAGACTTGAAGTGTATCTGTGGGATACATTTTCAGATCACAAGAATAAAGTTGAACATTTACCTCTGGGCTACTTTTTATCAAACAAAAGGACAGCATCTATTTACTTATTTACGGATGTGAGGTTCTTTTTAATTGAAATGTGCTTTTTTGTGATTTATTGCAATAATTTCTGTATCTAAAATAGTCAAACAGACAAAATATCTCATTTAAGGGTTAACCTAAAATATAACAGGTATGGATCAGAAATATTTGATTGAATAATTTAGTGGGAGCCCAGAATTCAAATAACAGCATCAGTCTAATATTCTGATGTTTTCAAACTGATCTTCAATCAGTTCTATAACATACCAAAGCAAAATAAAACCTTCAACCACAGGCCAAAGACTTTATGTAATAGTTATATATATAAACTGTAAAGAAATAGCATCTATGCCCTCCTTTTATCCTAAACTAAGCAAATAAATAAGTTGTAATTGCCCTTCTCACCTCCCCGACCGCTGGGTGGCAGCACACTTCACAGTTGTTCCCACAAGAAATCAATCTGAAGAAGAAGAAAAAAGAGCCAATCAGTGCTCACCGTCAGTCTGATTTTCAGCCAATTAGCGTCACGTTGCGTGAATTTCAAAAAGTCACGCGCCATGATTGTTGTGCTGTTTAGACTGAGCTCAGTCTGAGTCCGTCCGTTTATTACTGGACGGTCACAAAAGGAAGTTTTTAAATAACTTTTATAACTATTTTTAATTTTTTTAAAGAAAGGTAAGACTGATGTTGAATTATCAAATATCATCTTGGGAGCTTGTTTAGCTTTGTGGTCGCTAACAACAGTTAGCTTCATTTTTTAAAGCTTCCGCCTGTGATGCTGAGATCAACGTTAGCTTTAACGTTAGCGGAAACATTTGGGCTCATTTTGGTGTCTTGCGTGTTAATGTTACATTTAGCGCTAAACTTATTTCCACGAATGTAACTGTTGACGACAGCTAGCTCCGGAGGTTAACGTTGGCTTAGGGCCGGTCCGTGTTCGAAGCTTTTGTAAACAAAAGTTAGCACAACCACCGTTTAAAGCACGGTAACGTTACTGTGGACATTATCCGGTGTTTCTTCATACGTAACGGCACTAAAGATTAAAACGTGTGGAAACAAGCATCCTTAGCTATTTTCGACCATTCATGTTCTTCCTCATACTAACGTCAAGGTTTGGTTGATACAGCGTAGATGGCCATATAAACGATTGGTTTATTAATTGTTAATTTTAACTATGATCGATTCAGAAAAGTGATCACAATTTGCAACCCGAGTTTCAACACCATCAATGTCATGAAGTGTGTTAATTAAACCTAACTTAAATCATAATGTCAGTAATATGATTTTGTAAATTAAATATAAATATTTTTTTTGTTTGTTTTTGTTTTTCTCACCAGATGCTAGTTGAGTTAGTTGAGAGCTGTGGGTGTTGGTGTAAAATATAAATAAAAATTGAATGCAGTGATTGACTATACAGGTGGACACGGTGGAGAGATGAGATATTTAATGTTAAAACTGATAAACTTTGTTTTCTGAAAATATGCACTTGTGCTGAATCTGATGCCTGCAACTCATGATAATAATAAAGCTGTACTTTATCATTACTAGTAGCACATCCAGTGTGATGAACCTCAGTGCCTTTAGCGACACATTATACTCTGTTTTTCTTCCTGATTAATCCAGAAACCTGAAGATGGATTCTCGATTCGCTCACCTGCGTCAGCGGGACACCAGTGTGTCCATGCTGAGGGTCAAAATGTCCCGCAGGAGATCTCAGTCCCAGAAGGAGAACCGTGAACGCGCTGTGAACACACGCAGGCAGCTGGACAAACTACCTGAGCTGGAGATGTCTTCCCTGGACGCCTCAATGGCTGTGACCAACATGTCCATCATTCAGGAGAAGACTCTGAACCAGACGAAATCTGCTAAAAGTATGTTGGACATATTTCCAGTTGTCGATCCAACTCAAACCTAACAATGTGTTCACAGTAAAAACCCTCTGTTTTCTCCACAGATGCAGCCGGAGAGGAGCGGCTTAAACAGCTGGAGCGCTGGAAAGAGCGCAAGACTCTGGAGAAAGAGAAGGAGAAGAGAGAGAGGGAGCGCAAAGGGGTGTTTAAAACCGGCATGTATCATCCCAAGGACACTCTGATTATTTCCTCTCTGCCCCCCGTCCCTGCTGCCTCCTCCAAAGCCAAGGAGGTGAGGGGAGACTCCTCAGTACACCACTTTTCACTGTTTACTGTGACACTGTGTTTTCATCTGTTCCTGTTGGACATGATGACAGAAGGAAAGCGCTTTGATCAACATGTCATCTCTGCTTGTCTTTCAGACAAAAGTGAACTCAGCTCCATCCCAGAGCATCAGAGTCACCCGTTCAATGAAACAGCAGCCGCAGCAAGTTCAGAGGGTATGACTCTCAAACATATCTCTCCCATATGTCACAAGATAGCTCATCTTATATGTTTACTAAAGCTAATATGCACCTTTTGCCAAAATATCTACAGCCTCTGAAGATGCAGGATCCAAATACTGCAGCAAAGAAAGGTAAAATCATCATATGTCCCTTTTTATTTTAAATACTGACAGATACCCTGGCACATTTTTAATCTGCCCTCTCCCTCCTGTAGCTCAACCTGCTGTGGAGAGATCAACCAGGAGCCGAGCCGCTCCGGCCAAACCTGCACCAGCCGCGTCCAGGACCAAAGTTTGTGTGGGTGAGTAATAAGAAGAAAAATCCTGACACAAAGCTGGACCTTGAGACAGGCTATCGTGTTGGTTTCGGCCTCTTGTGTTTCCACATTTGCATGTCAATCTGTGTCCCTGTGTCATCCTGCCGTAGTGGAGCCTGTCGCACGAGCGCCGCCGAGCCGATCAGCCAACAGGCCTCCTGTTACAGCAGCTCCTCTGGTGAAAGACAAACCCAAGGGCAAGTCTGCAGGTACACAGCGAGCCAACGCCACCACCATTTACGCTCTTCAAAACAGGAGAAGAGCTTAAAATGATGTGACTGAAGTAGACAGATGACTCAATGATGTTCAATAAACGCGCTCTCTCCTCGCCCTCAGATGTCAGAGCAACCAGGAGCAGAGCATTTGTGGCCCCCTCCTCTGACAAAGAAACAAGCTGCAAAGGTATCATTACATGATGAGAATTCATATTCAAAATCACTATTGAAAGCTTAGTATTTCCCAGATTTTTCACTGAATCAAAAATGTTATGTTTTATGTTACAATAAACATCTGGGCAAAATTGTTCTGAGCTGTAGGACCTCTGACATTAGGCCTTTTGCTATATTGATTGGCACAAACATTTTATTTAATGACATTAATTCATCTTTTAATGTGTTTTTGTCAAAATAAGTCAACCTCATCTGTTATGATGTTATAGATCTGAAAACCTACCACTGAAACTAATAGTTTCCTTTTTCTTGATTTTTTACCTGTTGGTTAAATGTAGATGAACCATTATTAAATAGCATTAAGTTTTAGTGTCTGATATCTTTAAACATCCTGGATAAAGAGTGGCACTTCAACAATTAATTTGTTTTCACCTGTTAATCAACTACAAATCTGATAATTAATTGATTCCTTTGATTCATGTTTTTTAAAGGAATAAGAAATCTGCCTCCAGCTTCTTAAACATGAATATTTTCAGGTTTCTGTCCTCCTCTGTGAAAAAAATCTGATATTTAACAGACCAAACTGCAAATTGTTTAACGGAGAAAATAATAGACTGATAAATGGATAATAAAAATAAGATGATTTGTTCGTTCCAACTGTATATAGAGCTGACAAATTTAGAGACTGTTGACCAGTTCTGACTTTTCCTACATAAAGTTTTTTTGTGTCTCTTTTTTAATATGCAGCAGCTGTCACCAGCACTGTGGAGCCGTCTGCGCCCGAGGTGAGCATCTCTGTCAGCTTTACACACAAGTGGGGTTTTTTTTTTTTTTTGGTAACTTGTCAATTTAATGAGTTTGCTGTTTCTGTCTGATGTAGCAACCAGAGGACAATCCTCGTCCCTCTGGCCCCACGCCACGTCCAGCAGAGGAGGACATGGTGGTGGACCAAGCTCCTGCTGTGGGTCCTGCTGAAGCTCCATCCTCTTTCTCCTCTTTTGCTCCGGATGGTTTCGTGTTCCAGGCTCCCACCGGTCTGTCCTCCTTCAAGTTTGAGCCTCTCACTCCTCGCTCAGCAGACGCCTTCCTCACACCCAGGTCTGTCTTTTTGTTTATCGGAACTTTAATATGTTTATATTGTTGCATGTGAAGCCCAACTATGATGGTAAATGTTAATGTAGTAGAAAAAGTCTGATTCTTCTCTTTTCCTGTGTAGCTCCAGCTTCACTCTCCCAGAGGTCCCCTCCTTCAGCATTGAGCCTCAGGCCGAAACGAGCAAACCCTCTCCCCGTAAATCCCCTCGCTGTCACTCTCCTGCTCCTACACTCCCCACAGCGGGCCCTGCCACTCCAGGCAGCCCCCTTGAGTCAAAACATGACGTACCGTACTTCAGGTGGCTTTACCTTCTTTTTCTCTGTAGTCATGTGTTGTTCAGATTTTCCAGAGTTTTTACATTTTTTCTTTTTGTTTTATGATTCAGATCAGAAATTTCCACTGAGACGGACAGACTGACGTCTCTGTGTTTCCACTGGGAGTCTAAAGTGGAGGACGAGTCCATTCCAGAGGACAGTGAGTGTGTCCTGCTGTTCAGTATGGGGCTGTCATTTAAAGATGTCGTTATTCTTTGACTGACCAGCTTTAATTCTCGTCTTCTCAGTGAGAGACCGTATGCGCACGGCGGTAGGCCAGGCGAGGCTTTTGATGAAGGAGCGCTTCAGACAGTTCGGCGGTCTGGTGGACGACTGCGAGCTGGGCCGAGGGGAGAAGATCACCACCTGCACCGACCTGCAGGGGTTCTGGGACATGGTGTATTACCAGGTGAGCGCCTCACAGGAGAGGAGGAGCAACATGTTGTTTCAGACTCTATAAAGAGCAGGATGATTATATTTGTTCCATCTTTCAGGTCGAGGACGTCAACAGGAAGTTTGATGCTCTGAAAGAAGCAGAGAGCCGAGGCTGGGAGGAAGAGCACAAACCGCCACCACGGCAGAGGAAAGTAGTCAAGGTATATGTTCGTGGTATTTCACAATAATAATAATGGAGACATTTTAAAATGGATTTGTTTGTTGTTTTGACAGGCAGAAAGTTTCAGGAGGATGTGGATGTAAAGACTAGATTCAGAGATCTGACGGATCCATAAAAAGGCATTTTGATTAATTCATTTAAAAATGAGGCCTTTATTGGCATTAAAATGTCTTGAATCCATTTTCCAAAAGTTTTAAAAATGCTTAGACACTGGATCTTTTTTATGACATCTCATTAAAAAAGCATGAAAATAATAATAATATACAGAATGCCTTTTGCATCACCAAAAGCTCATGTTTTATGTTACAATAAATATTTGAAAAATAAAATAAAATAATAATAATATACAGAATGCCTTTTGCATCACCAAAAGCTCATGTTTTATGTTACAATAAATATTTGAAAAATAAAATAAAATTCCCCCGAAGCTTAAGTAATAAATGTTAGCACAGTTTTTTTCATTCAATATTGGCCACTCTAAAATTAGTCTTAAATTTCTTTCCAGTTGGCTTTAAAAAGTCTAAAATGCTTAAATCCTATTTGCCCTAAGATGAAGAAACCCTGAGATTAGAGCTGCAGCCTTTAATCCATTCATTGATTGAATTATGGAATTAATTACCCAGTGATCTGACAATCGATTCAACGGTTTGTATAATTTTTTCAGAGAGTCTGTCAGAATACTGTGAATATTTCCTGGTGTCTTTCGTCATCTGTGACAATAAACTAAATATTTTTGTAGAGGGTGTCATCTTGGGCTTTGGGAAACACAGATGGACATTTTATCACCGTTTTCTGATATTTAAGAGACCAAACAACTGATTGATTAATGGAGAAAATAACTGACAACACAAGTACAGGTTAGCTGGAGCCCCAGTAAAGACATTGTGCCCGTTTTTGTGCTTTTGACAGAAACCAGCTGCAACTGCGAAGCCAACAGGAACCAAAGCAGCAGCCAAGTCTCGCCTGGCTGCTGTGAAAGCAGCCATGAAAGCCCGACAGCTGGAGGAGAAGGCAGCAAAGGATGCTGGGAATGATGAGGACAACCCCAGCCTGAACTCTCAGGAACCACAGCCCCAGGCAGAGCCCCAGGCAGCAGCAGCAGCAGCAGTGGCGGCAGCAGCCCCGGTGGTGTTCGACGGAGGCTTCTTCCAGGTGGAGAGTCCCGCCAAACCACCAGGTGAGAGGAAAATAACAACTTGCTTTTCATGTGCTGTCAGTGTTTGTGCAATATTCCTAACGATCAATGACCGTTGTCAATATCGATGCGTGTGTCTGCAGGTTCACTGAGAAGATCGAGCCGTCTGAGTGCAGCGGTGCTTCCTCAGGCCTCTCCCTGCTCCAACTACCTCTCACCCAGAAGAGTCACCCGGCGATCCCTGGCTCTGGCTCAGACCCCGGTCGAGCCCGCTGCCTCTCCCGCTCACCTCCGTCTCACCCTCAGCCAAACACCAGCACCAAGGTCTCAGCGGGGCACTCCTCAAACATGCCACAAGAGGAAAGACGCTGTGAACGGCTCCCTCTGTTTCTCACCTGTCAACGACGTGCAGCCAGAGGACAGCCAGCCTGAGGGACAGCTGTCAGAAACCATCTCTGCTTCTGTTCCTGCGCTCCAACATTTACCTCCATCCATCTCTGTGGTCCAGGAGAAAGACGAACCAGCTGACCTCCCTCTCTCTCCAAGACTTTCCCTCTCTTCTTGCAGGTCACCTGCAGCTGTCCCCGCGGCCCCTGAGCCCTCGTCCTCCCTGAGTTTCCTGTTGTCCCCCTGTGTGACACCCAGTCAGCCTGCTGCTGCTGTGTGTGACACCCCAGACAGCTCAGCGGTGGAGGTAAACACATTCTCATTCTCACAGCTTATTAATTAAGATCTGTTTTCTGATGCTTTACATTAATCATTTCAGGAGCCTCCTGGGTTGGACTTTGAGCATTGCAAGCAGGGTCCAACTTTCTTAAAAAGTCTTAAAAGGCATTGAATTAATCAATCTAAAAATAAAGCCTTAATTAGTTTTAAAATATCCTAAAGTAATTTTTCAGTGTCAAAACATAAAAGGTACGATTTTATTTTTTGAATCTTTTTTTCTGAGATTGCATTGTTAAATCTTGAAATAATAGGTAACTTGAAAAAAAAGAAAAAAATCACAGAATACCACTTGCATTGCTGTCACCCAAAAGTCATATTTTACATTAAAGTGAATTTTAAATTATTAACTTAAGTTATTGGTGTCAGGTCTTCTTATTATTTTATATTTATAGTAAAGTCAGTCTTAAATTTCATTTTGAATGGCACTGAAAAAGTCTTAAATTCCACTTGCTGTAAGCTGTAGGAATCCTAGTTACAGGATGTCGATCATTAAAATCATTTTTCTGACGCTTGATGCCAATAATTTCAGGAACTTCCTGGGTTGGACTTTGAGCGTTACCTGCAGCCATCACAGAGATGCAGTCTGTCACCGCGGGACACGGTTGCCGTGGAGTTGTCCCCGATGGCGGTGGATGTGGAGATGGAGAGTCCCAGAAGTCAATCAGAGGACCTGCTTACTCAGCAACAACCAGGTAGAATTGATTAATTGATTGTCAGAGAGCGTGCATGCACACGCACATGCTCTCGCACATGCACTGTGTGCACATGGGCTTTATACCTGAATAACACTAACCGATACTAAAGCTGCAGCAGGCACCATCTCTACAGTTACATGAGTCTAGTGTTCTCAAAGTGCTGAATTCATTCTCTGTAGCTCACGATGTAACGTATGTAATTCGATTATGTGTGGACGTGTGACAACATTTTGGTTATAGTTTTGTTTCTTCGTTTTCTCCCATGTTCCGTCTCTCCCTTCTTTTGTGCCCACTAGGCATGTCAAATAATTTACAAAGCACCTGGCTGTAGGGAAGAGGCATACAACTTGAAATGACTATTTTGTTTTTTCTTTACATGCCTTGAAAAGGCATGTTTTGTTTGTTTTTTTTTAAATGTGGGTTTGTTTTACATTTTGGTAATTTTTAAAGAAAACTTTTTAAACCTTTTACAAAAATAAGAAAATGGATTTGAAAGGCATATTTTCTTCTTTTTTTAATTGCAGAAATGACACCATTTATGATTAACAAGAAAGAAGAAACTGTCCTTGAACACATCATGTGGGATGCTGAAATCTTACATGTTTAAAAAATGTTGGGCAAGTGGGAAGAAAAAAAGGGGTCCCTGAGAAGTCATGGAAGAGTTTTCAAATTTGAAATTTTTGTCTATGACAATGTGTGGGTGCCCTGTAAATATCAGAGCTGCATGCTGCAACATTTAAAGACCATGTCCTAAATGATAATAGATTAAACACACTGATGGGTTTATTTTTGGCTGTTGTCATGTCACTGCTCTCACTCACTGTTGTTACTTGTCACTGTCACCACAGCTCATCCAGCGGTGTCCTCAGGGTTCACTCTTGACTCACCACAGGTCAAAGTTCCTTCTTTTTCTTTCCTCTAAATATTGATGTTTTAATCCACACTAACTGATTAACTATCGCACTGTTTTCATCAATTAATGTACTTTACTGTATGTTCCAGGTCCAGACGGCTGAGTCTGCCATGCTCCTGTTCACCCCGGAGCTGAAGGACCGGATACGCGCGTCTGTCTGTCCAAGTGACCTGATGGTCTTCACCCCTCCCCTCTGATGTGTAGCAAAAAGTTCTATTCTGTTCAGTCTTTTTCTTTTAAAACATATATAAGCTTCTTCAGTTACTGTCTTTGAAAAGAAAAAAAATGATCTGAGTGATTCTGAGTTTTATTTTTTTGGTTACTGGAAAATAGTTTTGTCTTTATAATTAAAGTCCTACTTACAACAAGGAAACACTCAGGACTCTTCATTTATACCCAACACAAATCAGCACTTCACTCTGTTTTATTAAAAGGCTCTATTACACATGTAGTTTGTTTGTGGACAGTGTGGCTGCCCTCCGTATGTCCCCTCTGCCTGAAACACAAAAATACAGTCCAGCGTACATTAGATGCTAAGTGACAGGACCCCATCTGGTGGCTGCGTGGGAAACGTGGCTTTAATTTCTCAACATGTTTTTATTTAATTTCTCAACATGTTTTTATTATAACATAAATAGAAATATGCAGCCAGTGATGTTATTTAGACTTAAGTTCATTTAGTCTTAGCTGATGTTATTGCGATCAGAAAAAAAACATCCAAGTGTCAAACTCCTGTTCAGCCTTGATAACAAACACTTAAACTGTTTCTACACACAAGAGACACACAATGCAAACAGAAAAAAAATCTCTTAGATTGTCTGGTTGGAACTAAACAACTTGTTAAATATCATATACACTAAGACATTAAGGTGCATGACCCTGTCCTACCTGTGCCTGTGTTGGGCTTTGGACAGGGCGATGCGTCTCTGAGCGTCCTGCCTGAGCTTCTCCTCTGTCATGTTTCTGGACACTAACTGGTGATGTTCCACAGCGGGGAAGAAGCAGAAGTCTAAGAACTGATGGACGGTCTGTCTCCACAGCTCCACCTCGAGCTGTCTGGTCTGTTCGCCTGCTCCTTCACCTCTGCTCTCTGCAGGAAATATGACACATTATACAAAACATATCTGACCTAACGATGTTTTGTAAAAATATAATCAAAAAAAAACACACCTGCAGACTGAGGTTTCTCTCTGACGGTCGTCTGGACATCTTGTTGACCCTCAGCGGATAATCCTGCCGGCTCACTTGTCTGCGAGAAGATTTATATGTTATTAAACTTGTCCAATAAATAAATAAATTAGGTTTTTTATTCTTTTTTTCTAAGAATGTTAAGGCTGTGGTGTGATTTGTTTGTTTTTAAGATTTTTCTGTATTGGGTACTTTGACTTTTAATACTCAGTATATTTGAAGCTCAAAGGAGTTTTCAAAGACATCAACAGCAGTGGTGAAACAATAGTAAGGAATATTGCCCCCTGGTGGTGTCCTTTGTAAACCATATAACATTTGACTACAGTTCCCACCATGCTCCAGCCAGTTAACAGGTGTGCAGGGTTTTGGGATTGTAAAGGCCTATTTTTCTTTCGTTGGATGCGTTTGAACACCACTTGATTTATTTGAATTACCACACGAGCCTCTGGACCTGAAGCCAGCCGGAAAACACAAACCATGCCATCACAACTGTGAGTAAAGCTGCTGAATAATCTGAAAGATGATGTGCTGGAAATGTCTATGAATACAAGCTGTCAAAAGCAGGACATGTTGAAGAAGCTGCAAAAATACTGAGCTCAGTGCTGGACGAACCTCTGCTGACTCAGGGTTGGAGATGCCATTCATTGTAGCCACCTGGACAGAAATAAACAGTTAAACATCCTTCTTTAGTTTGTTTTCTTGTGCAACTGGACTTTATAGTTTGACAGCAGGCTGGAACAACTCCAGTCCAGACGTCATGATGAACTGGAGAAAGGATCTGACCGACTGAGATAAGCGCTTTGTCTTCTGCAGGGTGTTCTCTGTGGCCTCGACCTCATGTAGATCCCTCCTGGCCTCACTGTCACGGCTGGACTTCTCATCGCCTTCAGACACGACCTGCCGACACTTGACCTCAGCAGAGCCCAGGAGGACCTCAAAAAACTCCAGGAAGGTCATCTAAAGCAGAGATGGAGGCGGGAGGAGAGAAATACACAGAAAACGGTGAGTAAATGAATGAAAGCTGAGAACTAATGATTGCTGTAAAGACAAGGGGCAGACCTGCAGGTCCAGACAGGAGGACAGGTTGGTGGGCTCTGGGCTCTCTGCAGCCATGATCTGCAGCAGTCTGCCTGTGGTCAGCTGATCGTCCAGCAGGTGGAGATCCTGGCAAGTACAGTGTAACAGTAACAGCGTCATCTAGATTTCACTTTTTCATCAAGTCACTCATTAAGTTGAGCAGCACCAACAAGCATTCATGTCGTCTGTTCAGTGTGAATACTGAATCAGACGCAGTTTTTAATGCAGGTGGTGTCTGTGTTGCAGTGTGTCACCTTGAACATCCACAGCAGCTGTCTGCAGCTCATGGTCCGTTCCTCTCTGCAGAGAGACTCAAAGACCTCCCAGCTCGTCTGTAAGTAGCTCACAGACACAGCTGCACAGTCAGGCCTCCTGAACACCAAGCCTGGGCACACACACACACACACACACACACAGAGTTAATATGTGAACAGCTAGAACGGCATCATAGAGAGCTACAGTGAATGTGTGAATCATATGAAGCTCAGCAAGGGTTTCTGTACGCGTTATTTCACACTAAACACACAGAAACACCGAATATAGAAAGAACCTGCAAGCAGACAAAAAAACGTCACTCTTCCTCCACTCTAATTAATCAGTCTGCAGGTTCCTCTGTCTGTCATATAGTGTGTGTGTGTGTGTGTGTGTGTGTGTGTGTGTGAGAGAGAGCGATGTTCTTAGCACCTTTTACATTCTTAGCGTGAGGCAGGATGTTGTCAGTCATCAGTTTGGAGAGGCAGGCTGCCAGGAGGTTTTTCTGAGACCTGCAGGTAAAAGAGTGAACCAAAGAACCAACGTCTGGGACAAATAAGCTGTTGATCTGATAATGGAGCTGATGTAAAGTGAGAATGTGTATGAACCACATTTATAGTTAATGTGAAAGTTTTAATAGTGGTATCATTTAATTCAAAACCACAAATAATCTTATGGAAAAAGTCAGTGGGATTCGTCGTCTGGGAACCATAAAGGTCTCTATAAACCTTGTTAGCCCATCTGATAGTTGTTGAGATATTTTGGTCTGAACCAAAGATGTGAACCAACAGACCGACTGATTTCACCATGGCTAACAGACAGCGTTTCTTGGACACTTTAAAGGTAATAATCATGTGATTCCTTACTGCAGGTCCTGATGGTAGATGTGAAAGGCAACGACCACGAGACAGCTGAGGAGTCTGTTCAGGAGGATGGGGGTGAAAGGAGAGTGGACCTCTGCTGCTGAGGCGTCCTCTGAGACACACACAGGATAAACATAAATGTCCTGTCCTCACACACATATACTGTATGTGTGAGAGGTGGATCCAGTGTGTACCTGTGATCAGATGGTCTATCTGTGCCAGTGTGACGCCGTGATGGTGGACGTGACAGTCTTTGAGGAGACGCCACAGCTGCAGGCGGGACAGCAGGAAGGTGTTATCTGGGGAGGAGGTGTGGCCAAGTCTGCTGTAAAAACTGTAGATGGACCTCAGCTCGCTGTTTTGCCTCAGCACCACAAACTCCACCTGATACACACAAAACACAAACTCACCTACCACACACCGCACAAAATTTCATTAAAAATCATTAAAATAGAGCTTACTTATCAAAAAACTACCAATGGAGGAGGGGAGGTCCCAGGGAGGCAAAGCCCCGAAAGTCCTCAAATCCTAGAAATGCACCTGTATTCACCTGACCCATGTGAATATAATGCAAGTGGCCCCTGGCCTCCTGACATTTTGCAAAAGTGGCCCTTAGACAAAGCTAGTTGGGTATCCCTGCTGTAAGAGATCACATATTGACAGTGAGCCCTGACCTGCTGGCGCTCAGTGCAGCGTTTCCTCTCAGGGAATTTCTCCAGAAGACAGTCGATGTTCAGAGACATGTCTGGTCCTAAGACAGGCGAACCTGCGATGAGACACAATAATGTAACTCTGTGAATGTCATTCCTCCAAGAGGAGCTGATGTTCTGCAGGTGTTTTACCAGACGGAGGAGGAGCTTTAAATCCACTCAACATCTGATCGTCCAAACACTCTCCTACTAAAACACGCCCGTCCTCAGACGTGAATCTTCCCTGTGAACCACACAGAAAAGGAACATTTACATTCATGTGAATCACAGGTGAGCATCATCCTCTGCACCTTCATAACAAATATTTACCACCTTTAATATTTGTTTCTGACTCTGGGGACATGTGTGTATTTACTGTGATTCTGTGACTAACCTTGCCATATTTTTTATCGTTCCTCCACTCCTGTTCATATTTGGCTCCTCCAGCGTAGTAGAAGGTTCCCAGTCCGTGTCTCTTACCCTCAACAAAGTCCCCTGTGTACTGGTTAGTCCGGAAGTACTGGGATCCATCTACTCGCCTCAGGATCCAGCTGTGAGTACCTCTGCCATGCTGACACAGAACAGAAACAGGTTTAACCCCAAAAAATCATAAACACATGTGTTTCCTCTCCCCTTTAGATCCATTTATCAGTGCAGCATTTGATTTGTGCTGAACTGTCCTTTTAAAGGAGGACAAAAATCTATTGTCCTGGAATCAGAGTGATACATGGACCCATGTTGTTGTTGTCAGTGTTGTGCTGTCTGTACCTGGACTCCGTTGTGCCAGGTCCCCACAAACTGTTGAGACAGGGTGATCCAGCTCATGGTCCCCTCTCCATGTCTCTGGTTGTTCTTCCATTCACCAGAGTAAATGTTACCTGACAGGTAGCTGTTAGGAATAAACATGTTACCTGAGAGGCAGCTGTTAGAAAAACACATCATCACCTGCTGACAGTTCAGGTGTTAACTCATGATGTACCCACCGTCTGACTCCCCATCCCTCTCTGCTGTTTTTCAGCCAGTCTCCTTCATACCAGGATGTCTTCTCCTGGTTATAAAACACTGTTCCCTAACACACACATGTACACGCACGCGTGCATACATACACACACACACAACTCATTACACACAAAATAATATATTGTTATTGTTATTAATGATTAAGAGCTAGTGGATCGTATACCTTTCCATGTCTCTGTCCCTGATGCCATTGTCCTGTGTAGGACACTCCGGTCTGTCCACAGGTGTAGGTTCCTGTCCCATGCCGTATCCCATAATACACGTCCCCCTGATAAGAGCTGCCGTCCGGCCAGCTGTAGGAGCCCCGACCCATCGGCACATTGCTCACAAAATCTCCCTGAATCATCAGAAAAACTCACTTATTACTTTATCAAAGCATTTATTATCAGTGGTGGAATGTGTAAAGTGATACTATTTATTACAGTACTTACAACAAACAAATAATACTTTGTTGCTGTACTCAAGTATTTTTTTGAGAGTATTTGTACTTTACTTGAGTTTTTAGGTTTCTGTCAACATTTAATTTGACTTCCCTACATGTCCTGATAAAACATATACTTAAATTGAAAATAAGTATACTTTTTGCATAAAGGCCTGTTTATTTGGGGTTTTTGATGTGGCAGTGAGATCCAGCAACAACTCTCCACACATCCTGCAGATCAAGTAACTCCTGAAACAGCTGAACCCTCCTGGATCATCACACAGTGAATAACAAACCAAAGACAACTAGTTAATGCTGTCTAATGCTATTATGCTGTCTCTGGGCAGCTGTTAACAACTCATTATTTAGAAGCCACAACAAGTTTGTTTCATGTATTATAATGAATGCAGCCTACCTCATATTTCAGTCCTCCTGTCAGTGTGAGGACACCATGTCCATCCATCAGTCCTCTGGAAAATGTCCCCTTAACAAAAAGAAAGACTTTATAAAATAGTTTGATTGATCTGTGTCAATATTAGAGCGTAGAACATTTTCAGAATCGGTCTGAGAGTGCATTTTAAATAAACTGCATTTATGTCATTGCATCACACAAGAGAGCATCAAAACTGACTGAATTTAAAGAAATCAGATGGGGGAAGAGGCTCCCTTTACAGGATTTTTCATTTTTGTGCTCTCAATCAAGAACTTTATTGTCATTATGCAAGCATAATGAAATTGCAAATGATTAATTCTCGGTGGTGTATACTAGTTAAAAGAAGTTATTTGAATAAGGACACATATGTAAGTGATGATAAATAATGAACATAAAGATGTAAAATCCTTTGTACAAAATAAAAGCAATATTATACAAAATATTTACAGCGCTAAGAATAAAGAATATATACAAAAGTGCCATGGTTGTGCAAACATTTGCAGCAGAGAGGAAAGGGTGCAGTGGGCAGGTATGATTTCTATAAAGTGAATATGAAAACTGCACATGCCCAATAGTGGTCATCTCTTCAGTCTTGTTTGGCTGAGATGATGGAGTTAAATGTATTTATTTCTCCCTGTTACTGTATGTTGGTTTGCACATCATCATCAATGCTAAACGCATATTTGAATAGTTAATAATTTTAGATGAATATTATTGCCCGCTGAAATGTATCTGCAGTGGTTTGAAATATTTCAGATATACTTTTAAAACTTTTAAAGCCCCAAAACCAAATCATTTTAAAATTTCAGTCAATGGACAACTATTAAATGTTCTACAACATTTTACAGTAAAATAACACGTGGTTTCAGACAGGTGTTGTATATGTAACAGTGCAGTGAACAGTACCTTGTACATGTGTCCACCTTTAAAATAAGCGACCCCCTGTCCGTGAGGCTGCCCCCCCTCACAGGTGTCTCCCTCATACCTGGACATAAGACACACACGTGTTACACTTCAGATCACAGCAGCATCCTGTGAGCTCCTGATCAGCTCTAAACACTGACTGACCTCTGTATGATGAAGCAGGTGAGTGATGGGAGTTGATAAATGTCCGTCTGCCCCTCTTCATCACTGACAGGATGAAGGTCAGCTGACTGTCTCTCCTCCGCTGTCTCACGCTGCTCCGATTTGACATGTTTATCGGTTTTTATCTTAGTTTTCTTCTTCTCTGTCCCCGGAGCCATTTTACTCCGTTTAACGATGTCAGATAAAACCGTCTCCATGGTAACGGTAAACGATGCTCACAATTACGGCAGCCGTCAGCAGTCAAAAAGGCGATACAATCATAACAAGCACATGAGTACATTTTTAGTAAGTTGTGTTACGAAGAAATAAACCGATTGTTTTTTTTTACTAACAGCATTTACTTACACTTAGGTTCTGAAAATGTTATGCTCTCATATCTATACGAATCGAACTATTTGATAAAGTCTTTTTTTTTGTTTTCAGGAGGACTGATGGACGAACATGGTGTCCTCACACTGACAGAAGGACTGAAATATGAGGTAGGCTATATTCATTATAATAACTGAGACACACAGACTCGACTTCTGCGGGGTGGGGGTGGGTCCCCACACACCTTAAAAAAGGCTCTTTTTGATACTTAAAAATAATTCAAAGGGAAAATGTTAATTTTAGATTAATATTTTTGAATAAAGAATTCCAGTGTGAATCTATTTTCATTCTGAATTCGAAAATATTTAGGGGAGGGTGGTGGACCAATCTAGCCCCAAACTATCACTGATTTGGTAGAAACGGTGATTTAACAAACACATAACAGAAATGACTTCTCTCATTTCTTTATTGGGTATTACATATAAACATACATATAAAAAATATTACCTTCTGATACAAAATACAAATAAAAGAGATATTAAGAAAAACACAGCAGTCACTGACAAGGATCTGAACCAGACAAACATACCTTACATATGTTCATGTCACAGGAAATGATTATGAAAGTTATGTGAATGATGAATAATAACTGCATGATGGTGGTTTAGATATGTCTGAAGACCATAAAGTCCTTCACAGTCTGTATGTAGACAAAAACCATACATCTTCATACAGTTATTATACTTTTATACTATTAAATTTAGCTTATATTTTCAGTCTTTCTCAGTCTTTTACGTATGAGATGTTTAATAGAAATAAAGTGGAACAAAAGCATAGTGTTGAGTCAGATTCAGTCCTGTGAGAGGATGTCCAGGTTGGCGAGGTGTCTCATGGTGGGACGGCCATGAGGACAGTTCCACGGATGTTCGATCTGTCCCATGTGAACCAGGAGCTTCTTCATCTCACTGACACTCAGAGCAGTACCAATCATCACCTGAACGGAGACAAAACATTAAATCATCTAAACAAATGGACACAGGAAAAACATAACATCATGTGTCAGGAAAGTATTATTTTAGTTTGTAACAATGTGGCCTGATTGTAGATATTTAATAAGTACATTTAAGAGACATTTATTTCATTTTGAACACAATATCTGCTGATACCGTTGGTGTGCCAATATTATCGTGCATCCCTGTTTATTATCAGAGTGAACTCACAGATTTGCGACAGGCTCTGGAGGCAAACATCTGCCGGACTCGCGACGGTCGACACATGACCCCCGGGCTGTCGCTCAGCATGAAGATCAGCTCCTCGATGTCTGCAGGACCAAACGTCCAGTTCTTACTGGTGGGCAGCGAAACCAGTTTAACCCTCTCCATCACCTCCGCTGAAGGCACAGGAAACAAAGCAGGTTTAGTGTTTGTAGTACTTCTAACTCATATTTACTGTTTCATAACGAAATGTTCCTACCGTCCTCATCAATGACGAACTCAAAGCCGTTTTTTCTGAAGATCTCGATATTCTCTATCAACACGTTTTCGCTGACGGCGGTCAGCTGCAGCTTCTGAGGACTGCATACACAGAAAAGAAACACAAAAACATGTCAGCAACAAAATAGCTCCAATCAGCACAAGTCCAAATTCACGGGCTGACTCAGGC
The DNA here is from genome assembly GCF_008729295.1 of Plectropomus leopardus. Lineage (NCBI taxonomy): Eukaryota > Metazoa > Chordata > Actinopteri > Perciformes > Serranidae > Plectropomus > Plectropomus leopardus. The sequence goes on along the minus strand of NC_056481.1, from coordinate 19,128,712 downwards.
TCTTACACGATGAGTTTCTGTCCCTGGAGCACGGTGTGCTGCTGCAGCATCTCAAAGTTGTATTTCTCATCTGTGGCGTGCTGGTCGATCATGAAGATGTCCTGGTTGAGTTTGGCGATGATGAAGCCGAGGTTAAACTGTCCGATGACCTCCATCTCTTTGAACATGTCTTTGCTGTGGGGAAGAAAGAAGAATATATTAACACTTTGAGGTTGGGAAGTCCAGCAGGAGTTAGAGGAGTAAACTCCCACCTGATCTCCTTCCTGAGCTCCTCCTCTGCGCTCTGGTTCTCTCCGGGGCTGATCTTGGCTCTGAAGCGTCGGTAGCACAGCTGGTCACCAGCTCTCTGTCTCTGCAGCTCCTCTAACCTCCTTACCTTCACAGCCAGCTCTCCTAAAGAGAACTGCAGAGGCACCGTCCTCTTCTGTATGCAGACTGGAGCGTCCACCGTCCTCTGCTGTTCACACACCGGAGCGTCCACCTTGGAGGAGGACATGTGTTCTGTCGGTGGCGTCTCTGTCCGGGCCCTTTTGGCTTCAGGACTCTTAGGACAGTCCTCAGTGGACGTGCATGGCTCAGTCTTTGACTCTGGGTCCACAGAAACACTGTCACTGTTCTCTGATGTTTCATTTTCCACACCATCAGGAGAGCTGAACTCTGGGTCAAAACTCTGAACATCTGCTGATGTCGTAATGACATCGCAGCCGTCTGCATCACCGTCTGCATCATTGCCTGCATCATTGCCTGCATCATTGCCTGCACCATTGTCTGCATCACTGTTTGACATCCTCCCATACCTGAACCCATCGAGCACAGACTTTCCCACCGAGGAGCCTTTAGCTGGATCTCTGCTGTGTTTCACAGGAGATGTGACACTCGGTTTTCCCTTAAAGAAACTCTGCAGTGTTTTCTGAGTCGGGCCGCTGCTGGCAGATTTCACCGTGCTTGACTTGTTCCCTGAACTGGAGCTGTGGTGACTTGAAAAGGCAGCTTTGAGGCCGGCTAGATTGAGAGATGACTTTGGACTCTGAGTCACTGCTTCCACGTCCTCTCCAGGTTCTGACACGTTCTCAGCAGAGGGGACAACCCGACAGACTTCAGACTCTGACGATGTTTCTGCAGACAGACAGGCGGCAGTCAGAATAAAAACACTGGAAAATCTCTCACTGATAAATAACCGGTCTGTTCGGATCTTACTGGTGCTGAGGCTGGCGCTGGGCGTGTGTTTGCTGGGGATGGGTGTGACGTTTAAGCTGATCTTATTGACTCCGGCCTCGTACATGTTGATGAGAGACGTCTTTAGAATCGCCAACAGGAGTTTCTCCTCCTGAAGGAAAATCTGACGTTTGTCCGGAGTCACGTTCACATCCACACACTCTGGAATAAGAACAGAAATGCTCATGTAGAACAGGAAGTGTGATTCACAAACAGCTATTCAGCAGTTTTTTTTTTTCTTACCAGAGGCCACAGCGATGTTCAGGGCCACAAATGGATACTGGTGTCTGTTGTACATGTGATACACTTCATTCACAATTTTGGTCACCTGCAAAAAAAACCAAAAAGGGATTAAAAAGACTAAGACCACTTCAGTAATAATCAAGACTATGCCTTCATAATAGAAGTTGTTAAAAACTTGAAATACATCTGCTAAAAACCATATTAATGTGTGTCAAAAAGCACTTTTAAACATTTGTAGACTGCTTCTAAATGCTTAAGTGACCTTGAGTGGATCACAGGGTCGGTTGTTGATGAAGAAGAACTGTCTGTCTGTGGTGCTCCTCCCAACTCCGTGGTCTCCTCGGGACACGAACCCTGACATGCTGCAGAAAACAGTTTTCACTCAAAACAAAGAAGAAAAGGACAAACACGCAACTGCCAAACTACAGAGACACTCACGCGAAGAGCTGTTTGGGCAGATCTGCATCTTTGAGTCCATATTCTTCTAGAACGTTCTCTGAAGGAGACACCTGTTGGAACGGCAGCAGACTCTGCAGCTGCACAACACACAGAGGAGACAATGTGAATGTTTAACAAACACAAGAAGTCAGTTTTACTTCAAGATGTGACTGACACGGTTTCTCCTTCAACTCTTCCATTGTGACTTAAATGCCATCAGATTCATTCAGTCAGATTGTAAATAATCTATGTAGTGAATGTTGGGACCTGTTTTGGTCCGAATATGGCCCCAATGTTGTCTCTCATGCCGTGGCTGCCGCTGGTGCTGAGCACCGTGCTGCGTTTGCCCTGCCCGTTCTGATTGGAGCAGGTGATTCTCACTCCTGTGGAGATGATACAGTACGCCTGAAGCACGTGGAGCATCCTGCCGTACTCCTGAAAAACATAAAAAACAAGGATACGTCTGGGATTTATTAAGTCAGCCACTAACTGGCTCTAAACTAAAATATTCAAAAGTATGAAATGAAACTGTAGTTTGTTCTGAAACAGCTGCATTGAACATGCGTTTTGTTATAGTACTTTTTTTTTGAGAATTATTTTAACTTTTCAATTACATATTTCAGTTTCTCAGTGTTTGCATATTTCCTGTTAAAATTCCTCTTATAAATGTTTATTGCATGTTTAATCTGTGCACCAAAAAACAAAGAAAAATTCCTTGTAAGCTGAAACCAGCTTAGCAATAAATCCTTTTCTGATTCTGAAAAGTTAGGTTATATGGTGTTCTCTCACTGTTTCAAATCCTGGATAAGCACTCACATTTACTGGGTTTACTGGGTTTCACACTTAAAGCTCCAGTGTGTAGGATTCCAGAAATTGAATATAATATAATCAGTGTGTGTGTTCTTTTGTTTTCTTAGTGTATAATAAGCTGAAAATAAGAATCGATGTTTTTTCGTTATCTGGGAATAAGCTGTTTATATCTACATAGGGAGCGGGTCCTTGTCTACAGAGATAGCCATGTTGCACCGCCATGTTTCTACAGGAGCCCAGAACAGACAAACCAAACCCTGGCTCTACATAGGGACATTCATATAGTTCTCCTACATCCTGACACACAGGAGAGGTTTTAGAAGTCACTAAATCCTACAGACTGGACCTTTGTGTTGATGATTCATCACATTGAACATTTATATTGTTATAAAACATTTTAAAAGTTTTGCAGGTGGTGTGCTGATGTGCTTTTGATAAACTCAGACATCCGGGTCTTGATACTGAATCCTAACAGAGAGTAAAGCCATTGCAAGACAGTTTTAAAGTCCTCAAATGGACGCAAACGGCTGCTTCAAATGTAGGAAAAAATGTTGAACCAAAGAACTTTGATGCTCAGGAAATTTATCATTAAATGTATGATATTTGTAGTGACACCGCAGCAGAATAAAGCATGCAGAAACCTGAGAGAGAGTCTGACCTTCTTGATGTTGCGCTGGAACTCTTTGTGTCGGACAGGCAGAGTGTAGAAGAGCTGCTGCAGGCTGACCGTGGTGCCCTGCTGACGGGGATGGGCCGACCGCTGCACCAGGTGACCTCTTTGGTCAAACACCAGCTTGGTGCCCACCTGGCTGGACTCATGGCACGTCACCACACTCAGGTCACTGCAGCAGAGCAGGAACATCAGGTGACAGGTAAAAACTGTTTATGTGCCGACTGAACGTGGCTGTTGAAGTGTTTTACCTGAGAGCACACAGAGAGCTGAGGGCTTCACCTCTGAAGCCAAATGTTTCCACGTGGATGAGATCGGAGAAATCCCTCAGCTTCGACGTGTGATGCTTCAATGCTGCGGATCAGACACACACACACAGACTAGGTTTTACTCAAAGATCAGGCAGACTTTAATTAAATATAAACATTAGCAACAGACTTAAAGATCAGGCCAACTCTATAGAGCTGACACTTACTCAGTCCCTCAAAGTTGGCCTCTTCAACTCCTCTGCCGTTGTCTGACACTTCCACCAGTTCAGCTCCACACTCCTTCAGCCTCACATCTGCAACAGAAACATCGCGTTGAAATTTCTGCAAAATCAGTCTCCTGTTGCATTGGACTATAAAACATGGACACCTTGTCAGGTTGACAAAATGATTATTTTGTAGCTGTCATGAGTAACAGATGGATTATTATCTAACACTCTCCAGTCTCATGTTTCAGTTCTTCAAAAAGACAGACAAAAGAACGTGCATTGCTCCTCACCGACGTTTGTGGCTCCTGCGTCGATGCTGTTCTCCACCAGCTCTTTGACAGCAGTAGCCAGAGTCAGCACCACCTGACCGGAGCAGATCTGATGGACCGAGTGCCTGTCTATGGCTCGGATGGCTCCTGCAGGTTCACTGCTGCTCAGAGGAAAACATAATGTTTGACTTTAACGTCTGCTACATTTATATTGGAGCCAGGGTGTCTTGGGTTATCAGAAACTTTTTAAATGCTTTAAAGTACTTTTTAAAGATTATTTTAAACCAAATTTAAGCCCATTTTTTTCTGTTTCAAGCATTGTAGGTCAGTATAAAGGTCAGTATATATGGTTGTGTGCAGATAGAGGTTTTATGTAGGAATATAGTTATTCCTATGAGTTAGGTTCAACTACATTTTGCGCAAATATAAAGTGAAAAGACAGATTTAAGTTCAGTGTCAGGTTTATAGATGTGTTACATCAGAAGTGTAGACTATGTTATGACTTTGAAGGCCTTATATTAATAAAATCTGAACTTACGACATTCCACGCAGGCATCTGCTGATTGCAGCAGTAGATTTATACATGCACAGCCGACAAAAAGAAAACAGAAGTGAGATGTTTTAAGTCCACTGAATCCATTAGGATTTGTAGGAATGTTAGCAGGTGACCTTTAAAAAGTTAAGCTGTACTGAAGTTATAGAGTTGATTGTGATGCCGAACTGTAGAGCGGATCCATATTATTCATGTCAGCAGGTTTATTCTCTGAATATGAGCTGATAGCCTGACGTCACGGAATTACGTTAATACGTGTACATAATAAGTACAGACACTGGTACAGATTTTTCAGTAAAGCGTGGCACGGGTTTAAATAAACCTTTATGACAACAGAGGGGACTTGGCCAAATATGTAATGAGTGTCTTAAGGTGAGAATAACATGGTGTAAATTCGTTGCAGCCAAGTGAAAGTGGACAAATAACGTTACTCTGTTGGCTAACAGTTAACTTACCAAGCCTCAGACATCCTTAACTGGAGGAATTAATCCAAAAGTTAAAATGTGACTGAATGTAAAAACAAAAAACATCTAACAGGTCACCGTTCACACAAATGGAGCCAGTTTGTTTTCGGGATAAAACGCTTCACAGCATCATTTTGTAAACACACTACATTGAAGTTGTAGCGCGCACTGCGCAGAGTGTTCGCGAGCTTCAGCCACGCGCCACACTGCGCAGATTCATTATTATAATAAATAACATCGAATTTGTAAAACAGACAACCGGAAAACACACAGAGTGTTGATACCAGCGTCAGAAATCATATCCATGTGTGAAAATTTTGTTTTATGAAAAACTTCGTAGTATTTCATCACCAAACTGGAAGCTGTGGCGTAACTTTGGACCCAGGCACCGTCTGCATTTACTTCATATAGTAACAAACGAATAAATGGCTTTTTATTTCAGGGTTAATGGTTTGAATCTGTGCTACTAACATTATAATACAAAACAACACCGGTGTTGGTGCTAGTCTGTGAGTTTGAGGTACATTTTCATCATTTATTATTGTTGTAACTGAAGCAGCTCCATTGTCAGACGGTCCCTGTGCAGGTCTGTTCATCATGGCCGCCGCTTCTGACTCCGTATGGAAACAAATGTCCGCTACTGGTGCTGTTATTACAAATCTCTGACAGATTCACACGATGTAAACACTTCGGGAAGGAGAGATTAATCGTGACGGAGCTTCCTGCAGACATGAGCCGACTGTTAGCGTCTTAAAATTTGATCTTTGTTTTGTCGAGTCATTAGTTTTCATAAATAGGTGTAATAATGTTAAATTCAGCGTGTAAGAGCAGCGGACTGAACATGGAGGAAAGCTCTGGAAGCGGCAGCAAGAACCTGTTGGTCCTCAGAGACATTAAACCCGTCAGTAGGACACATCAGGGACAGGGACAGAGTGATATTGTTAGTAACTTCAGTCTGCTACACCAGAGTCAGAGCCTGCTGTCTGTGGCCGGAGAGGAAGAGGAGGAGGAAGAAGTACAGTTTGACAGTAAGATTATTTTATTCTTCTTCTGGGTCATTATAATGTTTACTGTTGGTTATCTACATCGTCTGACACTATGACACCAGAATAAAGGAGTTATAATCTATTTATACGATCAGACAGGGGCGTAGATGAAGTTAGGGGGCCAGTGACCCCAGTATCTCTCAGCCCCCTCCATGGGATAACACCTAATTTTGGAGGTGAACAGGATCATCATCAGTTCAGCTCTGAGTGCTTTATGTTGGACCCATTTTTTTCATATACAGAACAAAATAGACCTCAGAGACAAAAACATAGTTGCGGTGATAGTCAAAGTTATCTAAGAAGGTAAGACTGCAGAGAGGAAACACTGATTATATGATGTTTGATTTTAGTAGGAGTTTGTTATATGATATATAAGGTGAAAAAGAAACTAAATGTGTGTTTTGTGCCACAAGAAGAAAACTGAACCCCTGCTTCCTCTCTCTCATTGTTTCTGTTTTTATGTTTCGTCCTCAGTGTAGACATAAAACAAATGCGAAAGCTTGTTGTACTTTTCAGATTGCAGTGGGGTAGAGTGGGAGAATGAAACATACAGAGTTATTTAATTTAGAACAACACATATTGTAGTTTTGTTCAGACAGAAACTCTTAACTCTGACAGTCCTCTGTTAACCAAAAAGAGGAAGTTGTACAGAAAAAGACATCCTCTATCAGCCCTTGCAGCAGAAAAGCATAATTCACCCAGTTCAGGAAATATATCTGCACCTGGAGACTTCAGAGTTTTAATACCAGCATTTAATAACAGCACTTTCTGTTCAGGTGTCCAGTCTTTTCCTTAACTTTGGACAGTATGTCCTCCTATTAAGGCCACAATAACGTCCTTGTGTTGCACAGACTGTTACAAGTGTGCAGACTTTAAACTCTGTGTAAACTCTTCTTCAATTATAGACATAATAACCGCCTGATCAAAGATTTTCCTCCATATTTAATAGACACAGTACAGTCCTGTCTCTGCTGTATAAAGAGAAATCATGAAAAACCTGTGTAAGGCCTCTGAAGTTGTCTGATAATGCAAATAAAGTAGATTTCTCCCAAGAGGACTATTGCATTTTAATGTTGGAACAACAATGAGGTCAAAACCAAAAAATATACCAGAGTATATGAATATTAGAGGGAGGTCTTTCTGTACAGACCAGCCCTGATCAACAGGCTTAAAGAGGCTGTGCAGTCACCTGATATACAGTACAGGGCATTTATAAAGAAGGAGGAGCAGAGTATGCAGACTAAAAATATAACTCAAAGCAATGCATGTTGGGATATCCAGGTTGTTTCCTTCCAGTATGAGTCTTAATACTTCATGTCCCATGATGCTGTTTGACAGCATCTTTCATTGGACCCCCCCACCGTGTCTGTTAAATGTCTTTCAGACTGCATGCTCGCAGTTTGTGAAGTTGATCTGGAGTCAAACTCTGGATCACCCCGATGACATCATCAGGGACCTTTTCTGGCAGTTGCAGCTGTCGAATCAGTTTGCATGGGTCATCATGATGCAAGATCATGTCACATTTGAGTTCAGCCTCAGAACAAGGCCAGACCTGCTCCTCCACACATGCTGTAGTATCATGAAATAAGAGGCAGCTCCTTTAAGAATCAGAAATACTTTATTGATTCCCCGGGGTAAACTGTGTTTTATTACAACATGGAGAATTAAGAGATACAGTAATAAGAAATACAGTAATAGTAAACAATTAGCACTAGTATGCAAACATTTAAACCTTTTAAAAATAAAGTATGTGTGATATACTGAGTGTGTCAATGTGTGAAAATATAGATGTTTCAGCCTGGTCATGTGTTTACAGTCAGTGTGTGGGCACAGTAGGCGGAGGGGGCTGCCGTCTGCTGCACCAGCCTGATAAGCATTACTGCTATACACGCCCCCTCAAGTACAGACAAGATGAGCGCATTTTGAGGTGAGCTGATCATCAGATCAGCTCTGAGTGCTTCATATTGGACCAAAACAATTTTTCATATACAGAACAAAATGGACCTTGGAGACAAAAACATAGCTGCGATGATAGCTAAGGTTATCGAAGAAGGTAAGACTGCAGAGAGGAAATACTGTGGTTATGCGATATTTGATTTTAGTGGGAGTTTGTTATGATGTATAAGTTTAATAGAAGCTAAACGTGTGTTGTGCCACTAGAACAAAACTGAACCCCTGCTTCCTCTCTCTCATTGTTTCTGTGTTTATGTTTTTTGCTCAGCTTCAGACACAGATAATAACCGTGAGGTGCTGATGGCTGGTAAACATTATCCATCCATTCAAGAGTTTGCCTCTGCGATCCCCAACCACCTCCTGCTGGGCTCCCTGTTGGAGCACCTCTGCTTCGTCTACGAGAGCAACCCAGCTCGCTCACGGATGCTCTTTAAAGGTACAGACTGAGTGTGGTGATGGTACACAGTCCCACCTGCAGGCATTGTTTGTGTTTTTTTTTCATTAATATTTTATTGAACCTTTTTGCAATCAAAAAATGTCACCTATGTCCTTAAATCAAATAACTCCTATACATGTATATAAACAATAATAAATCACCAAATAAAATAATAATAATTATTATTAAAAAATTTAATATAAGTAATTTATTTAAGTAATTCCAAGCAAAAAACACAAACAAAACGAAAAAATAAAATTAAAAAAAAACATAAAAACCTAATCCATATTTCTAAATAGTCTTCACCGCATCTGGAGATTATTGTTGATTTGATGTTCCTCTTCCAGTCATCGGTCAACGTCTGGCAGCCATGAACCTCCTCTCTCCTCTGGCCGTCAGTGATGAGTTCAGCACCGTCAGACTGCAGCACAACCGAGCCTTCACCGAGCTGCTGCACGCTGCCAGCTCCTCACTGTACCCACAGGTAAGTGCACTAAACACCACTGCGTTTTCAGTTTGGGACTATAAAAAAGACTTGTCAATAAGAGTATTGATCAAAACATGGTAAAATGTAGTGTTAATTGTCACCATGGTCACAGTTGGGTTTCTGTGTTTCTCTGCAGGGTCAACCAGGTCTGGGCTCAAACGCACACAGTGCTGCTCACAGGTACGCTCAACTCTGAACAGTTTTGGGGGTTTTTCAGCTTTATTGGACAGGACAGACTTTAGAGTGAAAGGGGGGAGAGAGAGGGGAAGACATGCAGCAATGGGGAAACTGATGGAGGCAATGTTAGAAAAGCAGCTCCTGTCTTAAGTTAGCTACAAATACGTATAGATTTTTTTCTTCAATGGAGTCTGGTGGCTTTTAGGAGAGCGTAGACAGATATAGTGGCGCTTCAGTTTGCCATTATTAAGGGGCTTTTTGACTACAAGGCAAAGTGCTGAAAATATTCTTAACATAGTGTACACTTAAAGTAATATTTATTCAGTCCCTAAAGTCCCAAAACATGATAGTTTATTGTATATGTGGGTACAAGTTATTATATTGTGCACACAAGATAAATTAGTATCACCTTCAGGACTTAAGAAGCTCCCTTGACATTATTTTTTTAGGTTTCTAAATATGGTATCGCTGCCCACATACTCAGCAGTACACTCTTTAGCTTCTGTGTCATTACTTCTGTCTGCTTCTCCAAACTTGGGGTGTGCCAAATGTCATCTATTACAGGTAATACACTGACTGTGGATATGTATGTCTTATGAAACTATTAAAAAGATTTCAACAGTCCCTTTAAATGAAAGACATCATTTTTTTTTGCTCTCCCTCAGATTGAAGGAGGGACTGTTTCAGGCGCAGACATCTCGGTATCTCAGTGAATTTGAAGAAGTGTGCAGACTGGGAAAAGGATCATATGGAAATGTTTTTAAGGTATTTTGTTTTTTCCTGTCCTGTGCTCCTCCTCTAAAGAAAAAGTGACGTTGATCATCACCGTCATGCTCTCTGTGGCATCTTCTCGTAGGTCAGGAACAAACTGGACTCACAATTTTATGCTGTGAAGAAAATTCTTATCAAAAAAGTTTCAACAGATGACTGCATGAAGGTGAGCCATGATCAGAGTTAGAGCCTCTTGACATCCAGAAATAACAGACCAATGATTATTGTTTTATCAATCATATGCAAAGATATAATAGAGAAATAATAATATTAATAATAATAATATGTGTTTGTGTGCAGGTCTTGAGAGAAGTCAAAATGTTGTCCAGCCTGTTGCATGTAAACGTTGTGGGTTACCACACAGCCTGGATGGAACATGTTCAGCCTGCAGCACCACGTCAGTATCTAACTGTTGGATTTGTCGTTTTTCAATAACAGCAACTTTCTTTTATCACAAGAGAAGATTAATGTGAGAGACATGTCTCTCTTGTAGATACAGAGCCTCTCCTGCCTGCTCTGGAGTCACCTGGACAACAGGACAGGTAGGACGTGTGTCCAGCTCATCTGAAATCAACACCATTGCCTGTCATTGTATAAACCACATCATGTGTTTAAAGGAAATAATCAGCATATTTATTTATTATGGAATTAATTGTACATTAATTGTGCAAGTATTCATAGACAGCTGTTACCTCACTGCGTCCCACCAAATAAAATGATAATATTTTGTCCGACAACACTAAATCTGTCTCCACGCTTTGTCCCTAACAAATAAATGAAATATGTTTTTTTTGTTGTTGTCAGTAGTGATGAGAGTCCTGACAGCAACAGCAGCAGCTCGTCCATCGTGTTTGAGAGCCTCAGTCAGAGGACAGACTCTACCTCCAGAGAGACCGAGCCCGTCAAATCTATAGTCCCAACCCAAGAGACGGGACAGGTGGTGTGTCCCAAAACCATGCGTCGTATTCCCAAAAACTACGTCCCCTGCGTGTTCCTGGGAAAGGGAGGTCCCTCGACGACCACCAAATGTCCCGCCATGGGGTGGGACAGTTCCGTGCTGCTGGAGGACGAGTCCGGCAGGAGCAGCATTGAACTCAACAACAACTCCTGCATTGACAAGGACTTCCAGCAGTTGGCTGACAAACGCACAACAAAGATTAATAAAGAGGTATGTTCTCAAAGGGACAGTTCACTCCAAAATCTTCAACTACATATTTTCACTCTTTGCCGTAGAGCTGTTTATCAGCGTTTACAGTTTTGATGTGAGTTTTTGGAGAAATCGGCTGTAAAGATGTCTGCCTTCTCTCCAATATAATAGAACTTGATTAAAAAAAAAAAACAACTTATAAGCAGAAATCCTGAGCAGGTTACTCAAGATAATTGTCACACCTTGTTTCATGTAAGAACTGTTTTCTTTTCCACCAAAACTAACGCTGCGCAAAAAGAAAACGTGCATTTACCGCTAGCTCACCTAGCACCACTGAGCTAGTTAACATTACATTACAGATAATGTTTGTGCTCGCTGTCATGAGCACAACCCGTTGACTTCCTTCTGCGCAGTGATATATTTGACGGGTGTAATTTGATTAGAAAAAAAAAGTCCTCCATGAAACTGCTCCCAACATGTTATGTGAGTTATCTTTAGTAACCGGGTCATGATTTCTCCTGCTGAGTTTTTCAAATTGATTTTATTTGGCTCTAGTTCCATTATATTGGAGAGAAGGCAGACATCTCTACGGCCTAACACCTAACAGCTCACACTAAAACTATCTACTTTTATAAACAGACCGACACAGAAGAGGAGACATGATTTTGGGATGAACTGTCCCTTTAAAGAAGCCTTCAGTGCTCAACGTGGAATCGTACCATGTATTGTTTCCATGTGACAAATGATTACAGATAAAGATTGAGATGTTTTACAGCTTACTAAAAGCAAAAATGTTGCTAATTCTTTTTAAATGTACATTTGTAAAAAAACAGTGTAAAATTTTCACCAGGTGCAGTTCCACCTCATGCTCTACATCCAGATGCAGCTGTGTGAGCGCTCCCTGAAGGACTGGATCTCTGAGAGGAACGCCACACCCAAACACACCTCAACAGGTAACTCTTTAAAACATGTGCTAGTTTACAATATGGTGTTTTTCCATCACAGATTATAAACAGTTATATAAAATCAATACATTGTACCTTTTTGTTTTCAGGTCCTTATGGATGTGTTGATGTTGAACACACACGCAGCCTGCTGAGGAAGATCCTTGAAGGAGTAGAGTACATTCACTCCAGAGGAGTCATGCACAGAGACCTGAAGGTGAGGTGCTTTTATTTGATGATTTTATTTGGTTATCTCTGCAGCAAACAGTCCTGCTCAGTCTGTACTGTCACACAGGTGTCATATGGGAGTCATATCTATTGAATCATGAAAAGAGTCCTGTTCAGAATCGGTCACAAAGGGAATGTGTAAATCCTCCCAGTGGTTGAACACAAAGTCATAGAGCTTCTCAGGAAGGACTTTTCTTAGCTCCTCTCCGTTTCCTCCGACGTGTTTTAGATAAATGTGTCTCTTGCAGAGATCCTGCAGCCTCCTCGGCTGCTGAGTTAGTGTCAGCAGCTGCTCTCTCTGTTGGTAGAAACAAGGCAGCGATAGAGTGGAGGGCAGGAGGCCCTGTTGGTTGTAGACGGTGAGCGGGGAGGTGAGGCTGAGCAGTTTGAGCAGCAAAGAGCTGTTCTTGACATTGGGCTTGTGGTTCAGGAACAGGAACAGACAGTTCTCCCCCGCTCCGCTCAGCTTGTTGATGTCGGCACCGTACCTGAGCAACAGCTCTACCGGCTTCTCGTTACCAACGCTGCACGCCTCCTGTAGAGGCGTCAGTCCGGCTTCGTTCATTGCGTCGACCTCAGCACCGCGCCCCAGCAGCTCAGAGATGCAGCTGATGTCGTTCTCCAAGGTTTTAGAGGTCTTCATCGCCATCGCCATGGCAGCCAGGTGCAGAGGAGTGTTTCCAGAGTGCCTCACTCTCTGAAAATCAGTCAAGATCAGCCTCAGTTTAGTGCTCATATTTCAACATGCTCTGAAGACACAGTAAAAGCGCAGGTGGAAAACAATACAAACCATGTTGATATCTGCTCCCTCCTGGATCAGACTGGTCATCACGTCCTTATGGAGGATCCCAGCAGCCATGTGCAGTGGTGTCATCCCACTGCTGTCCACAGCATTAACATCAGCGCCATAACTAGACAGGATTTGGACAGCAGAAGGAGCCATGTGGCGTATTGACAGGTGGAGAGCTGTCTGCCGACTCCCCTCCACCTGCACAGTAAGCATTTCACAAGGACTGGTAAAGAGATATTTTACAGACATCACTGATGACTCATCCCTGTTGAGTTTCACAGAGAGGAGCTTAAATTAAAAGGTCTGTACTCAGATTTTCTGTGTAATAAAGTTTTGACCTCTGCATTGATATTGACGCCACGCTCACAGAGGAGCTGTAGACATGCCTCTGCCTGCTGACGCATGCCCATCACAGCTGTTTGGAACTTTGAAGGTGGATTTTGCTCGGCGGCCAGGATGCTTGGCCATCCAGCGATCACCAGGTGCAGAGCAGTTTGTCCGAGCTGGTCCCTGAGACACAGGCAGAGGCAGAGACAGTTCTGCAGATAATTAGAGATATGAGGACGTAGTGACAGGCGAGTTACTTAACTGGGAGCCACTTTGCATGAGTTGACAGCAGCTGAAACAGGAAGTCGACTCTGACTATGCATGTGGTCTTCCTTGTTTGAGGAAATACACTAGACTGAGTTTTTATGTTTGATCTTCTGATAGAAGCACCGCCTCTCTGTGGTGTAGATGGGCGTGTTGTTTGGTGTTGATGTGTGTGTCCGGGTGTGTGTTTGTGCATACCTCAGCTCAGGGTCTGCCCCTGCAGACAGCAGGATTTGCATGCTCCTCAGTCTCCTGTAAGAGGCAGCCAGATGAAGGGGACGGCTAGGGTGCCCCTGAGGCAAGACAAGACCAGACAGGACAAACTGGAAAACTGCATAACACAAATACGTTGCAGCCTTCAAACACTGCAGGAATACCTTTTTTTTTTACACTTTTATTTTCCCGAATCAAATGATCGGAGCATTATAGAATGAGACTACTGTAAGTAACCATTAGCTTCTTGTAGTTGTCACTGTCTATATGGTTTGGTGAAATTACAATATAAAAGATGTGACATGTTTGCGTCATGTGATAGCTTAAAACTTACATTTTTGACAAGTTTCAGTTCTCACTAGTCATTTGAAAAGTTGTTTTGTTGTATTTACCTTCCAGAAGACTTCTCGCGGTGCACCGCCTTGTATCTCAAAGAGGAAGTTGCTCCCATACTTTTTGGACATGTCTTGTATCCGTGCCACGTCTTGGTCCATGATTGCAGTATAGAATTCATAGTTGTGAAAGTTGACGGTGTTAGTACTCTTTTCCTCATGTTCCCCGCTCTCCTCTGACATGGCCAAGCATCGCAGCCTCCCTGCTGTGTGTGTGTGTGTGTTTGTGTGTGTTCAGTCTGTCAGGAGGTGTGATACTGCTTCAAAGCTGGTTCTTCTGGTTTGTTTGCGCAGCCGTACTTCTCTCATCACACAGAGGGAAACATTTAAATGTTACATCCGTTTTCTGTGTTTTCTCTCAGCCTGATTTCATCATAGTGGTTTGACAGTTATGAGTTTGAGTTTGATGTGAGGCCTTCCTGTCCCTGCTGATAACTTGTTGCTGGTGCGGGGCCTTTTATGGGGACTGCATGGTGTCACCCTGCTGCTGAGAAACTTACAGATCGATAAAGATCTTCACCAATCCATCTTTAAAAAAAAACTCAACAAATAAAGTTCAGTTTTTCCAATTTTGAACTTTATGTGATGAGAAGATAGCTGCTCTCCTCTCACATGCAAAAACCCTAAACTTTTGCATCTTTACACCATCTGACATATGGAACTGATTTTTTGTTTTTTTTCCACACAGCCGAGGAACATTTTCCTGCACGGTCACGACTGCCATGTTCGGATCGGGGACTTTGGTTTGGCCTGCAGGGATCTGATAATGGACGACCATAAAAGCAGCAACTCCTCCAGCTCTGGTAAGACTTTCCCGCTCTGCTCATACCTCACAGAATCACCACTTGATGGCGCTGTTAGATTTAAAGTCACATCTCTGTTGTGTTTTGCAGATTGCTCACACACGACAGGAGTCGGCACCTTTGTGTATGCTGCACCAGAACAGCTAAAAGGCTCCCAGTATGACTCAAAGGTAAATACAGTCACACTCCCTCAATGATGACGTATCCACATATAATTAAATGGAGTTGCTGTTTTTTTATAACTTAGCAACTTGGTCATTTTATTTAGTTATTTACTTAATCCTTTATTTAAATGGGAAGTCTTGTTGAGATTAGTATCTCTTCCTCAAAAGAGAGCTGGTTACAAAATAACATCTACAGTTCAAACATAGACAGATACTCAAGTACAACCTTTTAAAATGTTCACATGGAATACAAGAGTGTAAATTTCATAGTTTATTCCATATCTACACTGCATAGTATTTAAAGCCATGTTTTTAAAGTTCAGTGTGAACAAGAGGTACAGCTCATGTTAAGATGTCCTGAGACCTGACACTGTAATTACTGTGTTTGAATGCAACCAGAGCAGAGGTAACTTGGGATTTTTTGCAACAGAGCTATACCTGTTTTGTCATCAATCTTTATTATCGTCATCTCTTATAACCTTTTTTTGATCAAACCATATTTGTTATGTTGTTCCTCTCCCAGTCAGACATGTACAGTGTGGGAGTGCTGGCTCTGGAGCTCTTCCAGCCCTTTGGGACTGAGATGGAGCGGGTCCGGACCCTTGGGGACCTGAGAGAGGGGAAGATCCCTGACTTGTTCTGCCAAAAATGGCCTGTCCTGACCAAGTACATCATGAAGCTGATGAGTAAAGAGCCTGCTGCGCGGCCCACAGCCAGCCAGCTCCTACAGAGCGAACTCTTCTGCAGTGAAGACATTGTATGTTTAGATAAAAATGGATAGTTTTTTATCTTCAAAGACTTTTTGTGCTATGAAAAAAAAATACTCATCTACGAAGTATCTGGAAACAAATGTAAATACATTTGGGATTACTTGTAATGTGCAGCTTTTTTTTTTTGAGTGTATATCTGCTGAATGTGTGACCAAAAGGTTAAGACTGAACAACACGTGCATCTGCAGAACAGTTCCTGATAATAATAGTAATTACCAACTGAATTTGATATTTTTGTATTTCCTCCTCAGGTGATCCATGGTTTGCAGAAAAGAGTTGAGGAGCAAGAAGAGGAGATCCTGCAGTTGAGGAGACAGATCAGTCGGCTTCGGAGTGCAGAGGCTCATTTCTCTGAGTCGGACATCAGCTGAGCCTTAAATACCCTCTACAGACTGACAAAACTTGATTTATTTTACCATTGATGTACGGTGGTACATGTGATAGAGCGTGTGTGTGTGTGTGCGTGCGTGTGCGTGCGTGCGTGCATGTGTGTATATATACCTGGATGTAAGAGTGCAATTATTTATCTTATTAAGCTGTTCAATAAAACCTGTACCTGCTACATCCTGCAGGATTTCTGAGAGGCAATATGTGATTACTTTTCATTTGAAAGAAGCACACTGACAACAAATTGAAAATGTGACCTAGAAACAGAGTTGCCAGTGTGTTTTATGATTTTGTGCACCTGAAGAAGAAGCTGCACATTGTCAGCAAACTGAAAAACAACTGTGGACACAATCAGCCTCCTAATTCTGATTTTACGGGGACATCGGCACATTTATTTCCGTGTATGGATGTTCAGACAGGTAGCCTGTAGTACATGTGGTTTGAAGGCTGAGTCAGTGGTCAGAGGGGATGCACTCTGTTTTATTTATAGAACTTTTATAGTAGATACAGTAGGAAGTCTGTAACAGCTCATATCGGGAGAGACACAACACTTTGTGTGATCACAGTGTAATAACTTATTCTATTTATGTATAATAACATTATAGATTTATAATAATGACAGATTTATTATAACAATTCTGTTTGTTGACGGTACATTGTGTACACAGAGGTCAGAGGAGCGTCCATGCGACGGATCTTCCCGACACACGTTTCTCTCAGAGAAACGGTCGGACCAACCAATCAGAGCCTTCGTTTCATCGCAGGTACCCGGATGTACCCGTGGGGCAATTAGCTACGTCATTGTTCACCGCCGGACACCCGCTGGAAATACGGGATGGATTTACAACCGCTGTTTACGGTTTCATAACGGGTTCCAGGTGAGTGTGTCGGTGCTTTTACGGTCCAATGGGTCTTTAACGGGGCAGCTGTGGTATTCCAGTGGAGCTGAGCCGCGGAGGGTCTGTGTAGGAGCCGTTCACCGGTCCGGTGTCATGTCGGAGGGAGCAGCGCCAGTGAGCACACTGTCGCCGGTGTCCAGCCCCTCCTTTCTCCGCTAACAGACCCCCCGTTAACCGTTAAACACATTAATATCGAAGAGGAGACAGTAAGCTGCCCAGTGACGGTTATAATATAAAGTAAACGGTTCTCTCCGCTATGTCAGCCAGCCGCCACCGAGCAGAGCTAACGGTAGCTAGCAGCGCTAGCATCAACACTGCCGCACGAGCACAGCCGCACGCGCTGTTAGCCAAGTTAGCCAGATTAGCTCCGTCGGTAGCTAGCTGTGTTCGGTTCTCTGTTTCCATGGAGTCCGTTTGTCCGTGTGTCGGTAGGTTTTCTCTGGACAGTTTGTTCCAGACTCCGGCTTGAGAGGTGAGCTTTTAACCGGGTCTGATTTCACCCGGAGTCAGTAAATGCCGCTTTAATCGGTGTTTTAGAGAGGTTTACCGACGCTGCGTGTTAGAGGCCTAACAACCGCTTGTTAGCCGACTTGAGCCCGACAGCAGCCCGTCAGGAGCCCCACTGTCTGCTGGGGCAGGTGGGAGGGAACAGCCGCCGGTCTAACGTGCTTCTGACAACTGGGACATTTACTCCAACCAATAACGGTCAATAAGTGACTTTAATACGGAGACACACGTTTGTTTGTTTGTATGTTTGTGCTATTTTTTTTCGGTTCATTTTAACAAATTTTCAAGAAGAATGCACATAATAAACAATAGATAACAGAAGTGATCAAAAGGAAGAACTAAACAATGTAGGCCAAAATGGTTTCAGGCTGAAGCCTTTTTACAGAACATATTCTCGTGAGTAATTCATTTATTACAAAAGTAACTAATTTATTACAAAGTGAAAGTGAAAGAAAGAAACAAGAAACAAAAATAAAATTCAAAAAAACGTCTTACAAATTAAAACGCATACCCCAGATTTATATTAGTCTACCACCATATTGTATACAAATTTTATTTTTAAAAAAATAAAATTTATTAAAAAACATTTTTTTACTACACAGTTTAGGGTTTTATGTCATGTTTACCTCTCTGACAGATACACATTTAATGTGAATGTTGTCCTTGCCCCTAATTTATTCCCCAAAATTCACAGTCTCCGATTTCAAACAGCCTCTGCAGTTCAGAAGCAAATTTATTTTGGCTTTGTAAATTATATTTGTAGTTTTAAAGTCAACTACTTCACCTGTTATCATAATAGTTTGATCGACTGACTATTCTTATAACTCTCTTATGTTGCATAAAAATTGGTGTACGTTATGTTTTTCCCCCAAACCTCAACACAGTATGTCATGCATGAAGCTATAGGAACACAGTATGTAGAGTAATGTGTCACTTATGTGTCACCATGTCAGCATTTTATACTTAATGTCCTGCCAGTAATTTTTTGCTTTTTAGGGAAACAGCGTGTCCATGTACAGTTCTGGCTGTTATTTTGTTAATTGATTAGTTGATTAGAAACTTTTCTTCAACATCCAGCTGTTGTGAACTTTTGTGTACTTGTCATATATTCAGTGCTGTGAAAAAATAAAATACAACCAGAGATTTCATAGCTTTTTCATACTGCTGCCACTGAGTTTGGTTTCTTTGTCACATAATCTGTTTAGAGTGAACAGCCATAAATCTTTCTTGTTTTTTGGATTTTTCAATTACAGGTTAAAGTTACTACAACAAGTCATCAATCTACTGTTACATTTTTGCCTGAATGAGTGTGATAGTTCTGCATTAGAAATTGGCTTATTATTACAATGTATCTGACTGCAGAGTGATTGTTTGCAATGAATAGAGATAATCTGGCATTTAGTGCTTATAATCAAAATGAAATAAGTAACTGAACAACCCCTAACTTTTATCTATTTATACTTAGGGAAACTGCTGTGCACTAGTTGCAGTACAAAGTTAGAGGTGTGTAGATACAAAGCATGCAGATATACAAGGATAAATATAAATATGAAATACTGCCCTGTGATGTTATCTGTAATTAGTTGCGGCTGATATAATCTGTGAGAACAGAAAGACTTGTATAATTTACAAGCATGTTACTAACTTGGAACACTCAAAGAAGTGTTGGAAATGTTGTATTTGAGTACTGTCACTGTAATGACATGCAAGACACACATTTATCTATACATATGAAAAAATACAAAAACACAAACATCAATCTGTATTTTCAGCAGCTCATATAAAGTTATGTTGCTCTGTGTTTCTGTCACACAGCAATGAACAATGACCATAGTTGACAGATCTTCAGAGAAGTCTGACCACGAGTCAGTCGGGTGTAAGCGATCTCCCTTCACCAGCGGAGACGTGGGGATGGACGGCAGCTGTTCCAGCAGCTGGACCATGGGTCCCAGTATGCCCAGTGACTCTCCCAGACTGAAGGCTGCAGGAGGTTGCCTGGGCCCGACGCCTGGAGCGGCGGTCTACAACAGCACGCCCTCCTCCGTGGACCGGCCCAAGGAGCAAGGTAGGAGTGATCAGCTGTGTGCAGGGAAGGAACTAGAGCCTTAAACACTGTAGACATGTTGAAGAGTTGCTTGACCTGTGTTGTCAAGCAGCACATTTAATGCTCCTGTTAGTGTATGAGAGTGTGACACAACTGGTTCTGTGGGTGTTGTGTTGCTGCTTCCACTCCTTTAATTCATCCAGTTATATAACAGAGCCCATTCTGAAGAGATAGCATGATCAATCCCTCAAGTCTGTGATGCCATCAGTGTTTAGATAGAAAGAGCAGCGGAAACAAAAGTGAAACTCTGTCTTATCTTTCTCCTACAGCTTGTTTACCAATCTGGATCACATGAGTCTTTACGCTGATAACTATAACTGTGCCATTATGTACTTACAGAGGCAGTGTAAGCACATACACAGACCCCTGGTTAATTTAAATGAATCTGATCTGTGTGTGAACAGTGATAAGCAGTGGTGATGGCATTGACTCGCCGCAGAAAGTCCTTTTCCCTCCGGAACGGCTCAACCTGAAGTGGACCCAGGTCCACCGCATTGGTGCAGGTCTGCAGAACATGGGGAACACCTGCTTTCTCAACTCAGCCCTGCAGTGTCTCACCTACACCCCTCCATTCACCAACTACATGCTGACACGGGAGCACTCCAAAACATGTACGTCAGTGTATCATGGTGGTTCTTGTATAATTGTTCAGTCATCACATCTGATTCATGTCTTACTCATCAGTGTTTTGTTATCATCTATCCCTGGATCAGGTCACGAGCCAGGCTTCTGTATGATGTGCACCATGCAAAACCACATCATTCAGGTTTTTGCAAACTCTGGGAATGTCATTAAGCCCATCGGTGTGCTCAACGAGCTCAAAAGTAAGTAGTTGTGGTGACAAACTGTTTGGCTGCAATGAACGACAGGAGGCGCTGTGTGACTGTTTACCTTTGTACTTTTGGAGGGAAATCTAGTGATGGGAGTTTGTAATTGTTTTAACTTTATATCTCTGTGTAAATGTGATATCACTTATTATGTTCTTATGTATTTAACTGTTTCTTGTTTAATTTTTCCCATCACAGGGATTGCAAAGCACTTCCGCTATGGAAGCCAAGAGGATGCCCACGAGTTCCTGCGGTACACAGTGGATGCTATGCAAAAGTCCTGCTTACCTGGAACCAAGTATGTTTCACACAGCATAGGATTATCAGTTATTCAATATCAGTTTAGCCCTGCACAATAATCAGATTTTAATCACCATCATGATTCTGGCTTCCCACAAGTAAATGAACATGGTTGTTGGAATGTAGCACATGAACTGAAAGCAGTGCTCTGCTCATTTAAATTTGAAAGTATAATAAAAAATATTTTGTCCTTAAAAACAATAAATAATGTGAGAAAAAATCATGATCTCAGTTTTGTTTAAAACAATTTATGATTTTGGCCATAATCATGCAGACTTACCATATAGTATCAAAGGTATCACTGTATTCTATGGGTTCTGTTTTGTGCTCTTTCGTTGGGCATTCTGAAGAGGACTTCCAGTCAAAATCTTGCATAAAAGCTGTTGAAGTATCAGTCTTTCTGCTGAAATATATGAAATCAGTGCAGAGCTGAGTAGGTTCTGTACACCGGCACAGCCAACATGCATGTTTTATAGATATCCTGTGGTTTTCAGGGAACTCTTGAAAAGTGATTTTAAGATATCCAGAGTCCATTCTTGTTTTGTAGCAACAGGTGGCCTCTCAACTAATTCCTTGTGCTCTAATTCCTCCCTCTCTCACTCCTGCTCTCTCAGCTGCAATATGTTGTGACTCGATCCTGTAAAATACTGTAAAGAGACTTTTTATCTCTGTCTCAGCGCAGCCAAAAAATATTTATTTGCATGTTGGATTAATGAGGCAATCAGTCAATGATGTCATTGCTTTAATTGGTTGTTTCCTCACTGTGACAGATTGGACAGGCAAACGCAGGCAACAACTTTTATCCATCAAGTGTTTGGCGGGTACCTGAGATCCAGAGGTATGTTACAACTGTTGACTGTCTTTCGTCTACATGAGGTCATGTTGTTGTTGTTTTACATTTCTACCAGATGCATAAGTAAACGCTGATTTTTCCTTTTTAGTGAAATGTTTAAACTGCAAAGCAGTTTCTGACACATTTGACCCTTTTCTGGATATCACTCTGGAAATCAAGGTAATCAGAAAAACTTCTGTCACTTTTAGGTCTGGATGTATAAAGTTAGATCTTTGCACAGATCTAAATAAGAACATGTTTCTGTCCATGTAGACGGCTCCCAGTGTCTCCAAGGCTCTTGAGCAGTTTGTCAAGCCAGAGCAGCTGGATGGAGAAAACGCCTACAAATGCACCAAGTCAGTTTGTTTTGGGAGATAAAATGTCTTATCGTTGTTAGTTTATTGATCTGTGTTTGCCAGCTTACAAACACTACATTTATTTTTCTCAGGTGCAAAAAAATGGTGACAGCCTCAAAGAGGTTCACCATTCATCGCAGCGCCAACGTGCTCACCCTCTCTCTCAAACGCTTTGCAAACTTCAGTGGAGGCAAAATCACAAAGGTACCATCATATGTGTGGACAGAACTATAGCTACAGAACAGCACCTAAAATGTCATGTGTGTTGATATTAATCAGCTGCTGTTCTGGTCCTCAGGATGTGAAATATCCAGAGTACCTGGATCTGCGGCCCTTTATGTCTCAGTCCCAGGGGGAGCCTCAGGTCTATGGGCTCTACGCTGTGCTGGTCCACTCTGGATTCAGCTGCCATGCTGGACACTACTTCTGCTATATTAAGGTACTGGCTCTGCTTTGGACCATAGCTCTGATCTGTCAGGGTGCTGCTTTGGCCATGTGCATGTGGACATATGTTTCTTACTTAAACAGCTTCATACAGAGTTTGTACAACAACCTAAACTCTTAAATAGAAAAAAAGCTTTGTCTAGTACAAATGAAACCAAATATGTATGAAGCGTAATCTCATCATGCTTAATGCTAATGCTGACAGCTTTTATAAAAACTGTTCTGTTGTGTTTGACAGGCGAGCAATGGTCAGTGGTATCAGATGAACGATTCCTCTGTGTCTCTCAGTGACATCAGGTCTGTCCTCAACCAGCAGGCCTACGTCCTCTTCTACATCAAGTGAGTAAAGTCTTTTATACAAACACTGGTCATGTTAAATGTCTTCTTTTGCTAACATCCATTTGGTTTGTGTCACCAGGTCCAGTGACATGAAGAAAGCCGGGGACTACAGCCACTTGAGCCATAATAATCCGGGCGTCCCCGGTCAGTCGTCTCCACGGCCGTTGGTGATTCCACGCATCAACACCACCATCCACCACAACAACATTGGTTTCATTGGCCCCCAGCTGCCTCCACACATGACCAAGGTACTGCACACTAACATCTTAACAGCATCATCAACAATATCTAAACACTGATCACAGCCGCATTTAACACATGTCCTCTTTGTGTCCTGTTTGTGTCTTTCTCAGAGCTCTCTCCATGTTAATGGGAATGGATCTCTGAGGGACTATCCCAGTAACTCCAAGCCCAGCACCAGCAGCAGTGTTGGGGGAAAACCGAGCCACGGCCTGGGCTCCTCATCATCCTCCATCTCCCACTCCATCAGCCGCCCCACCATGATCCCAGACCACGACAAGCGCCAGAAACTTTCATTCTTCATCGGACAGGGCAAACAGAGCCGCCCCTCGTCCTCCTCCTCGTCCTCTTACAGCCAGCCGTCCTCTGCCAGCTCCTCCTCTAGCTCACTGTCCTCCTCTCAGTCTACCTCAGACGTTCGCTTTGTTCCGCGTCAGCTGAACCACGTTAACGGCACATCCTGCGGTAACGGGGCTCACCACACAGGAGGAAATGGAGCGTCATTCTTGGTGCCGTACGGCCAGGAGTCCTCAGAGGAGTCGGATCAGGAGAACTGTGGAACTCTGGATAATGGTTGCTTAACTAAATCTCATCTGAATGGAAACAACAAAACGGGAGACGTCTTTGATAATTCTCAGACGAAAACCACCAATGGAGAGTCGGGGCCTCATCACAACGGGAACGGACTAAATGGACCGACCAACGGCGTCTCTAAAGCCAGTCAGAACGGGCACCACTATGGACACCACAGAGTGAACGGACACAGCACCCTCGATAAAGTAGATCATGTACTTTGTGTTTTTGCTATCTCTTCATAATTAATTTTTTTCAATTGATATGGCTTTATTGGCATGATACAATACTATTCATAGTGCCACAGCATATTTAAATGTAGAAAAGTAAGCATTTATCAGTTAATTATGATATATTGATAACTTCATCATTATGTCTTGTCTCTGCTCCACAGATTTCCGACAGTAACCACAGCGCTATATCCTCTGCGGCCGCTGCTGCTAATGCTAACGGGCTTGACGCTGACCACAGTAACACGAGGTGAGATAAGCACAAAATCGGCATTCTCATAAGTTTTCTTACATTTTGTCATTGCATCCCTGAGGTGTGACACAGAGTTAATATTTATGTGTTTGTATATTCTGTTTTTCCAGCAGAGAGGCTCATGGTTCGTCCTCGTCGCAGGCCAGTTGTTCTCAGAGCGTCCAACCTGCAGCCAATGAGAGCCAGATCCTCTCCACTCCTGACACAAGGGCTAAAACTGTGTGTGAACCTCTGCAGCCAGCATCCTCTGCTCTGAGCTCTCCACCTCCAGCTGCTGCTACAAACACCAACCATTCTGTCTCATCCAGAGAATCTGCTTCCTCCTCTGCCCAGCATGGCAGCCATGCGGCCTTATCCACTCCATCAGACGGCTCCCAAAGCACCACCGAGGCCTCGGCAGCTCCTCACAGGGTCAGCAGAGGTGAAGCTAAGGATCCTCCACTGACCGCTGATCCGTCAGCTGGGACTGAAGGACGCTCAGAGGCTAAGGAGAAGCACCAGTTCAAGCCCAGCTCCAGAGGCACTGAAGGACAAACGTCCCGGAATAGGGACAGAGACAGACAGTACTCTGACTGGAGCAGAGACAGGGACAGACACTACAGGGACAGGAGTCGGGAGAGAGACAGTGATGGAGATCGTTATCGCTACACACGGGACTACAGAGATTACTACCACCGCTCCTACAGGGATCGTCTGCCTCCTCGAGACCGCTCCTACAGAGACTGGGACTCCGAGCGGCGCTGGGACCGGGTCCCCCCACACCCCAGGGAGAGGGACCGGGACAGGTGCTCCAACCACTTTCACCACCGCCACCGGTCCAGGGAGGACTCGGGCCGCGAGCGGAGGGGATACGGATATACGTACTGCACAGAGCCTCAGAGTCGGGGGAGGTGGCAGCAAGACAGCAGAGACTCCCGGGTGATGGACAGGAGCAGCGGCAGGGACTATAATACATCCTCACCTGCCACAGAGACCTCCTCAAAATCAAAGGGCTCGTCCCCTCGGCCTCGTCTTTCCACATCTGAATCAGCTCCAAACAGGGAGGATCAGAACCACAAGAAGAACAAGGACAGGGACTATCACCTGTCCTCACCTGCTGCTGAGATAGAGACCTTCTCAAAGTCCAAGGGTTCTTCCCCTCGGCCTAGTCTCTCTACGTCGGAATCAGATCAGAACCACAAGAGGAACAAGGACAGGGACTATCACCTGTCCTCACCTGCTGCAGAGACAGAGATCTCCTTAAAGTCAAAGGACTCGTCCCCTCGGCCTCGTCTCTCCACGTCTGAATCAGCTCCTAACAGAGAGGACCAGAACCACAGGAGGAACGAGGAGAGGGAGGACAGCTCCGAGGCCCGCCGCTTCAAAAAACACAAGAAGAGCAAAAAAAAGAAAAAGTCAAAGGATAAAGACAGACACCGCGATAGTGGGTGAGTCACGCTATCTTTGACTTTTCTTAAAATGTGTAAATATTGTTTTGGATATTAATCTTTGCCAGCAAGTGTAATATCAACATCAATTGCACTGTCTGCTGTTTTTATTATTTTAGAGCTGGAGCAATAAGTCAATGAATCAATTGTTCAAGCCACAGAAACAATATCTACTCAACTCAACTACTACTCAACTACTCAACTATTTTGATCATTAATGTTAGTTATATTATTTTTTTAAGCCCCTAAAATGTTAGGATCTTTTTCATTTTGCAGTGAAGTCAGTATATTCAGTCCCTTCAGGATTTTGTGGGCTGTTTTTGGGATTGTTGTGGCCTGAAATTTCTGATTTCATAGCAGTGTCCTGGAGGGGCTGATTTTTGGGTTTTCGCAGAGAAATGAAGACATCTTGGTGCCCTGTGAAGCTGTGACTTTTAAAAATATTCTCTATACTTAAATGATGATGAGCTGTAGCTCTGCATGATTTGTCTTTGGCTGATAGCGAGGGCTGACTCCTCAGTCAGTTTGTGTCAAGTCATGGATTGAGAAAAATAACAGTTTGTCTTTTTCCCTCTGCAGCTCTGAAATGGATTCAGACAGAGCCGCTGAAACAAAAAAGAAGAAGAAGAAGAAGAGGAGGCAGCGGGACAGCGAGGTGGAGCAGCACAGCCCCGGAGCCACACGGAGCCACAAGAACAGGAGCAGCGAGGAGAGGGAGAGCCGCAAGCGCCGTTACTACGACACCAAGGACGACGGTTATTCACCAGAGAAACGGCGGCGCACAGACTACACTGACGGCAGCAGTTACCATCAACTTTCCTCCAACCACACATTAGCCACTAACGGTTCAGCTCACCGCCATCTGAACGGACACATAGGTATGACGGGTTCCTCACATTAAAAACAGACGCTGCTGCGGAGCGGATCCTGTTTTACAGGAAACGGTTACAGCCAAACCAACAACAGCGTACAGCGGCTTCTAACACTGACTGAGAGTGATGATGATCACAGGAGGAACTCTCGGCTCTGCGGACAGATGAGCGCACGGAGGAATTCTTCTCCACAGACACATTTACACACGACTCAACAACAGCAGAGGAATGACATTTCTGATGTGGTGCTTCTTCCTCGGGAATATATTAGCGTATTTTTACCACAACTAAAGTGTTTTAAATGTTCCGAAACCTTTTTTATTTGCCCTAATTCTCCTAATTATGGTTAAAAAAAAATAAACAAACTGTCTCCTGTTTATGATGAAAAATCTTAATATATATACTTGTATGAACACAAACAAACAAACAAAGCCTGGAGCTTAAACATCTCAGCTGCTGCTCAGTGGAACTCAGGACCTGAAACCTGCTTCAAATAATGAACCTAAAGGGAAAGAAGAAGAGTGAGGCGGCATCATCACGTCGTTTAATAAGATGTCATTACAGTGAGTTTCTTCTTCTGTGGTCCCACTGGGAGCACTGGGACAAACACTTGACTGATACCTCCACATGAACCCTGGACAGACTTGAGGACATTTCCCAGCTTCTTTCTTTTCTTTCTTAGTTTCCATGTTTTTGCTCTGAAGCCGAAGATTCACTCTGTCGTTTTTAAACTTTTTCACGGATCCATCATGCCTCACTCTCTCTATCTCTCTCTTTCTCTCTCTCTCTATCTCTCTCATATTCTGTTTCTTTTTAAAAAACTGAGACTCTGTCATCACGGCTGTGGACCATTTGTGTTTGCTTTTTAATGAAAATACAGTTTGTGTCTTCTAGCGTCATAAAAATACTGTGAATTTAAGTTGAACTGTACTATCAGTTACTTTTATACGTAAAGATCCTGTATCAGGGTTACAATAGGTGTTTGGTTTTTAGAAAAAGATTTCATGTTAATTTAACCATATTCTCCGGACACACGGTGGGAACGAGGAGTATGGTTTTTGTTTGATTTTTAGACAGAAGTTGAGAAACTGCTGTTTTACCGTTTTTAGTTTAGCATGTCAGAATTTCTACATTGTAAAAGGTAAACGCCTTAAAATACATTCGTTCATGTCACAAATCGTAATCTGTTCTTGCTCTTTGTTAACAAGCTGCAGTGAAGTGAATGAAAAGCTCCGTCTGTCTCTGTATCATAAAGCAGGAAGAGACTGATTGTATCCAAACTTTCTTCTCCAGTTACATTAATGATGTATATTCAACTTAAGTTAAATACACACACACAATTCTCAGCTGATGATTGATTCAGTGTCTGAAATAACCAAAGAGCTGGTACGTTTTCACTGAATTCCTATGCACACAAACACAAACTGTTCTCTGATTAGCACGCCATTTTATTCAAAAGTCTTTGTCAAAGTGTTCAGGAGCAGTTTTCCCAAACTGAGATGGAGCCATATTTTAAAAAATCCTAACATCTACTAACAACAGATGAGGCTGCATGTGGTCTCGATTTCAGTTTGGAAAATCCTTCCTCAGATTCACATGACTGGACTTGTGAAAATTCCAGTTTCTCTTTAGTTTCACCTTATTTTTCATTGGTGTTTTTAACCCGCTGATTTCCTATACTCATGTCTCCCAAATATCATAATGTATCCTCAGTAATAATAACAGTGTGAGGAGGTTTCACTGCACAAACGCCCTCCTCCTCTGCTGTAAACTGTCAGCCGTTGAACTGAAAGGTGATCAGGATTTACAGAAACACAACAAAGAAGAAAAAAACATTATGTACAACATATCCTATACATGCATCATGTAAAACTGGGGGGCTGCCTCTTTTGTTTAACAAATTCAGAAAATAAATACAACAGAAACAAACAGGATCACAGCTGATCTTCAATACAAAATGACAATTAATATGGGATATTTGTAGCTTTTTAAAACTTGATATATGTCTATTTATTTCTCAACCTGCTCTGATTTTCTCAGAGAGGAAATAAGGGGCTGTGGATGAAGTCAATGAGTTTGTGGAATAAATTGTTGTGTTTGCATAAACAGAAAACAGTCAGAAACAATCAGACCAGCTGATTCTTTAGTTTGAGGCTTCCTGTCATCTCAGGAGGATAAAAAACATTGTGTTGGCAGTGTTCGAAGGACATGCAAGGTGAAGATCATCAGATGTTTCCTGGGAGTTTATTGGCAGACAGCGGGTGAGTCGGTCCTCGTCAAACAAAGACAAGTTTCCCTCCTTGGATGTAATTCCTCGTGCGTCCAGCAGAGGACGATGTCCTCACTTCCTCTGATCCTCCTCATGGCTGCAGTCCTCCATCTGTCTGTCTTCATCACTGTTCTGAGTCTGAGACCTTCAGCCTCCAGAGCTGATTCTGAGGTGCAGACCATCTTCAGGTCTGATAAACTCCCAGCTGGCTGTCTGCTGCTCCTCAAACCAACGGGAACCCCATCTCATGAAACTCACACACACACACACACACACACAAAAACACACAGGAGGACTCTGCTGGTCACGGTTGTGGTGGTGCTGCAGGTGTGTGGTTGAAGGTGGACAGTCATCATTTCTTATTGGCTATCCTCCGCTTTCTGGTGGCCAGCATGTCGTAGAAAGGATCCCTGCTGATGCTCGCTCTGCGGAGAGACCACATGAAGAACCAACAATCAAATATTTCAGTCCCACATACAGGACTGATTTGTTTTCTTTTATTACCAGTCAGATCTGTTACTAGAGAAAGAAGAAAAACACAGTCACTGATTATTTCTCAGTGAACTGACAGACCGCCTTAACAACAAAATGCACCAAGTGATGAAAAAATAAAATATGTCAACTAGTGTCATCCTGTGTGTTATTGTAAGAGAGTTTCATAGTCAGATAAATCTTCTAGGGCAGGGATACTCAACTTCAACATACCCCAGGTGTGTGGTTCCACACAGGTGAAGGGGGCGTGGCCTCGAAGGAGGAGGGAATTGTTTGAGGAAGGTTTTGATTTTGTTTGGTTTGGAGGTTTAGAGGAGAGAGTTTGGAGCTGGGCAGCCTGCCGCAGAAGAAAAACTACACGTGACTGTTTTTTTATGGTGATACCTCGACCGACTGAAGGCACGAGTGAAACCAGTGAAACCAATGAGACCAGTGTGGGTGAAGGACCAGAAGGACTGAGCCAGCATTACGCTGAGGCCAGATAATTTCTGTTCTTGATTCAACCCCTGGTGAGTTTGAATTTTCCGTTGTTTTTGCAATGCATTGCTGCATCCTTTTACGCTCATGAAGGAACGAGAGGCTCGTTAAAGCGAGAGATGTAAACATTAATGGCGTCGTCCCCAGCTGAGCTGTAATGTTAGCTAGCTCATGTGAGCGAGCAGTATCCCACTGTTAGAATATTACTGTTGCCATCTCTCATCCAGGAATTGGTGCACACTTCCCTCTGTGCAGTCATATGATTGGCAGTTGCGGTTTGGTAGAAAGAAACTAGTTCCTCCATGATTGTGTGATTTATCTTGAGTAACCGGGTCATGATTTTGATATTAGAAAGAAGACAGACATCTGTTTTAATTTGGGGTGAACTGACCCTTTAAAGTGGCTCCATACTTCCTGTAGGAGAATCAAAGCCTCAAAGTGTGGCCTAACTGCAATCATGAATAACACTGAGTAACCTGCTGCCTTCCCAGCAGCACAACATGCTGAGATTTACACATATACGTGTGTGTGTGTGTGTGTGTGTGTGTAGAACAGATGAGTCAGGTGGGACAGTGTGGACACAGCACGGACTCACTGCTGACCTCGGGACAGCCTGCCTCCTCAGCAGCTGAGTCAGGTCACAGTGTTTGAGGCGGCTCCGTCCTGCAGAGTCCAATGTGTGATCTTCGTATTCCAGCAGTGAGTGGAAGAGACTTAATGATGTGAAACTGAACTAAAACACGCCCGGTTCACGCTAAAAGCTCTGAGTGAGGTCTGCTGCAGGAGTGTGAGACGTCTAACTAGACGTGCAATTTTCAGTAACTGAGCCCTGAGTAAAAGAGCCCTCTCTGTGATTTAATGAACAAACACAGACATGTCGATGCTGAGTGTTTTTTAATCTCATAAGCGTATAGAATCTCTGTGTAACGTGATTGGTGCTGATATTGATCAGATTTGTGGGTGAAGCTGCAGCTGAGTGGATATTAACCGGCTGATCAATGACCTTCTGCAGCTCCTCTATCTCTGCTTCCTGCTTAACACGGCAGCATGTCGACCAATCTGGTAGAAGAGCTGCATAGACACATCTTAGGGCGGCGACACTCTATGCTTATGGACTGCAGGCCAAATGTGGATCCTGATAGGGTGCTGGGTGGCCCTCTAATCATTTTCTAATTCATAATAAAAAAAGTAATTCACACAGAGGTTTGTTTTGTACTTTTAGTATACATAATGTGTCAGAGTGCATAAAACAGCATCAAAATTGTGCTTGTTTATTAAAAAAAAAAAAAAAAGTACCTGTGGAGGATGTGGACGATCCCCCTCAGCCCCTGATAAAAGTCCTAGCTAAGCCCCTAATGTCCTAAATTCCTTGAGATGTGCATCAAATCTAGAAGTGTCCTGAAAATCTAGAGACATACTGAAATGCTAGAAAGGACCTAAAATGTTACAAACTCCCCCCAAATCCATAAAAAAAATGTCCTAAAACCCTGAAAACGTTTTAAAATTCTTGAAATGTCTTAAAAATCCTAAAAAATGTCCAAAAATCTGAGAAATGTCTGAGAAATCTCAAAAATATGCATAGGGCTTCTGTGACTGGCTCCTGGCAAACAAAGCAAGTATCCCTGTCTTAGGGTGCAGTGATGTGTGTGTGTGTGTGTGTGTGTGTGTGTGGTGTGTGTGTGTGTGTGTGTGTGTGTGTGTGTGTGTGTGTGTGTGTGAAGGTCAGACATGATTTCGTCCCGCAGGGGTTAGCAGCAGCCCTCTTTTATCTGAGTGCCCTCTCGGTGTAAATGGATCCTCACTAACACTCGGCGTCTCTTACTTGATGGATTTGATCCACTCCTCCTTCTCCTCCGGCGTCGGCGCTGATATCCTGTAAACCACGTGGTTGCCCTCGACGACGCGGCCGTCTGCCTCCGTCTTGCAGGCCTTGATCACCTGACCTTTGTGGTTGGGGTTGTACAGCTCGAAGCAGTTCTAGTGAGGAACAGAGTTGTTTTTTTGTGTCTGTGCATGAATGTAAAGAAACGAGGGCACGGTCAAAGAGACGGAGACGTTATCTGTCTTACAGGCTTCCTGGGTTCGTCCACCTCTCTGATACTGAGGTTCTCCAGAGGAATGATCCCACGAGGCTCTTTGTCCTGAAACACGGAGACACACTCGTCATCAACGCGTCACTCACTCACTCAGTGTCTGCATGGCTCTGAACTTCAGTGTTTTTCAACCTGGACCCTGTTTTTCACGTTTCTGTGTCTCAGTGACTGACAGGAACAACAGTTTGTGAAACTGGTCTGGTGTAGGGCAACGAGGCTGCAGCCGGCAGCAGCCGCTGCCTCACACTGTTCAGCGGTGGCTGCAGAGCTGCCGTGTTCAAGAGGAGCAACCATGTGGCGGTCTTGATGAGATCAGGATGTGTGGACAGTTAAATAATGCAGCAGCTTTGACCCTTTGAAGCCTGGGCAAAGTGGTGTGATTTCTTTCAAAAATATGAGCAATTAAAGAAGAAATGACCCCAAAATGTGCAATAAAGTATTAAAAAGTATAGATAAAATACCTGAAAATTAGTTTTAAAAAAACAAACAAGTAAAAGAAAGCAACCCCCCAGAAAATATGTTTAGAAATATAATAATTATGTAATGAAATTTAAATATGTAATTATGATAATTATAAATATTGTTTTTATTCTTCTTTCATTTTTTCCCCTACACATTTTCCCTATCTTTTTGAAAATAATTTTCCTAATCTACTAATTTCTTACAATTTGTGTAGCATTTCTTACCAAGTTGCTCATTGCCTTTTTGTCCCATGTTTCTGAAAGAAATCACACCAATTTGCTCAGTGAAGTGATGTAACTGCAGGTTTTAAAGGGTTAATCTGCAGCACAGCAGAGCTCAGTGATTGACTTTCTCTATGTTACAGAGTCTGACAGTGTCACAGTACAGATGAAGGAGGTGATAAAAGGACATGTGTAAGTTTTCATCGTGGTCACGTAAGGGACAGAAGACCGGAGAGAGACAACCCCTCCTTCCCCCGTCCTTTGTGTCTGCGGGGCCAGATGTGAGGGGGGGGGGGCTTGAGGAACAGCCTGGGGTCCTGCCTGTCATCTTCCTCCTAATGAGGGAGCACAGCGGGGGGGGGGCGCCCCAGGACAGCTGGATGTGTATCTGTGTGTGTGTGTGTGTGTGTGTGTGTGTGTGTGTGTGTGTGTGTGTGTGTACCCCGGCTGCAGCGTACTTATGCTTGTGTGTGTTTGGGGAGGATGTTGGGGTGACAGGCGTGAGGGCTGTAGCTTAGCAGGGCCAGATGTGTTTCCCATGATGCCACATGTTAATTGCTGGAATGAGGTTCATTTAGGTCAAAGGGCTGCAGCTGTTAGAGAGCAAAGACCTCTGTCTTTAACCCTGAGTCTGTGTGTGTGAATGTGTGTGTGTGTGTGTGTGTGTGTGTGATTACAAGTGTGTCCTTTATTTTTTTGTTTCCACAGTTCTTATAACCCTGCCACTCTTTATATTCTACAGTATTTATAGAGCCGTTAGCAGTTTCACACTTAGCTCACCAGACCGTCTACCACAACAAACCACAGAGAAGCTCAGACTACATCTTATACTTCATTCATTACTCCACTGTTACATTTACAGAGACAACAGTGTTTGGCTGCTGTATTAATGGTCTTAACCGCACACACAGAACCTTCAAGAACCACTTTTCTATTAATAATGTGCAGAGAGATGAATATTAGTCTGTCCAGCAGAAGAAACCACAGGTCTGTCTACTTACCGTGGTGTATTCAAAATAGTAGAGGCAGTTGTCGGTCAGGATGAACCAGCGTCTCTTCCACGTCTTCACTCGGCCGCCTGCGGACACAAACACCACAAACATTACAGTTCACACTGAACAGCTGACAGCGTGCATGCAGAGGCTGACCTCCAGCACCTCCAACATGTGATTATTATTATTATTATTATTTGTTATGTCGAGAATGTGATGACTGTTGCAGATTTACAACAAGTTAAACTGTTTTATTAAAGAGTTCAATATATGAATGTAGGTGTATGACAATATCTCCTTATAATAATAAAACACACAATGTGTCCATCTGTCTGCGTCCTCAGATCAGAGTAGATTATTGGGATTATTGGATTCTCTGTTCATTACACCATCAGTGATGCAGTTTGCCTCCAAATATAATCCCAAAAACATCATGTCAGTCTGCAACATGTGTGCACCATAGTAATACCATGTCTGCTGACTGTACAGAATGAAGCAGCCGTTACTGATGTTCTCAATATGTAATGTTCACTTGACCCACATTTTCACTCCTTATTGCCATGTACAGTCAACATCTATTTTTTATGAGAAATGTTTACTTCAGATGCATCATTTAGATGGAATGAGGATTTAAAATATAGTGTAAATAGTGTAGAGAGCAGATTATTACTGACACATGTTAAATTTCAGAACCTGACCTTTACTCTGATGCCGATTTGGTGATGCAGATTTATCAGCCGTTTGTTTTGGACACTAAATAAAATACAGTGTCACAGAGGTTAAAGATTTACATGAACAGGATAAAAAGTACTTTCCAGGAGTGTCATTTAGTCCAAGGCATATTTGTTGGTCGAGTGCAGAATTGATCTGATGGTGTGTTTGTGAATTTACATGCTGACCACGCTTAGAAAATGATTTTTTTTTTCTCACCTGTTGTTAGCAGTTAACAGTTTAGATCCGATTTAGAAAAATAGACCTCCTGAATGTTTTTTTTCCTCTTTTGCCTCTCAGAGCTTCCATACCAGCTGAGCTGACCAACAGAGGAGCTGTTCAGTGACCTTTCTTCTGAAATAAATCAGTCTAAATGAGTGTATTTTTTCAGACATGCTGTTGACTCTGGATGATGATGGATTCAGGCGCAGCAGCAGCAGCTCAGTCCTGGTTAATAATGAGTGCTTATGGAGCCTCAGAGCAGCAGTGTGTCATTTTGCAGCAGCAGCAGCTTTAAGTTGTCTTACTGATCAACGCGACAGCCAGAGAGCTTCATTCAAACTTCTCTCATTAAGCAGCGACTCCTCGGATGGAGCTAAAATTAGTCCGGAATTCACTAATGGGGAGAAACTGGACCTTAAATGAAGTGAAGGGTGCAGCTGGTTGGGGGGGGGGGGGTCTGTACAGGAAGTGTTTGGGAGGGGTTCCGAGGAACAAAGGGGTCTCCTCATGGCACGAGCAGCCACACAGCGGCAGCTTCAAATTCCTTCAAAGAGCAGACTGAAACAGCTCGATCACTGAAGCTGGAGATGAGTGTGTGTTGCAGGAGCTGTGCGACGCACAGGGCCGTCTCTGATGGGTGAAGAGCATCAGGTGACTTGATCAGCTGACCCGCCATTCACATCAGAGCAATGCACCTTAGATTCCAGAGCATGCAGCGGTTTATTTTGGATTCTCGCTGATTTTTTTTAGGGGTACTCATAAAAATGTTGTGAATGCAGCTTTGAAGACAAAAAGTACAAGCATGACTGTGTTTTAATGAGGTTTATGCGAAGGCTACTTGAATTAAAGGTTTGTGCTTTGTGTGTGCACCATCATGAGATGAGCCCTGTGCATCATCCAGCCTCCTCCACAGAGGAATTCAGCCAATCCCCATGCAGAATGATAGCTCGCTGAAATCACCCATTATCACCTCACCATGCTTTTCTTATGCGCCCAATAACAACTCCGATACAATCAGCCAATAAGCATGTTGAGCGGCCCATAATGTGTGATGAAGAGGAGGAAGCAGCGTTACCTACCTCCTGACACAGAGATCACAGAACAGAATGAGAGAGCACAACGAGAGGCTGGAGGGTTAGAGAGACCGACTGAGGGACAGAAAACACACAGAACCAGCACAGAAAATCACAGAAGAGAGCATGCTCTGAATATGAGACACAACCAAGAGGAGAGGACAGCAGATGAATGATGAGGACAGAAATCATTAAAAGGAGCATGCTTTAAAGGACAGGAGAGAATAAACCAAGAGGAGAGGACACCAGATGAATGATGAGGACAGAAAAAACCCTTTGCAGTAACCTCATCCATCATGAAGAGGGACAGGGTCCGAGCAAAAATGAGCCAGCAGGAGGCCTGAGTTAAAGTCAAATTTAGTGGTGCAATGCCACTAACGGATAGATATCTCCATCTTAGACCCTGAAATTTTGTCCATCTCCTCAAAAGTCAGCGCTATCACAACAGCATGCAGTTGGTTCAATGAACAATGCGTCTCCCCTTCCTCCGGCTGAAAAAGAGTGAAGCTAAAATATTGGATACGGCACTGCCATTTTGCTCTGGTGACATCATTTGGAGCCAGAGTCTGCGCAGTAGCGATTCAACATCGTCCAAACTCGTGACATGTTGCAGCTCTGTCAGTGGGCTTCTGTGTCTACATATTTCGAGTTAGGCTTCCCTCCGCGTTGGTTGTTACGTTCCAGGATGCAGCTACCATGATGTCAACAAATACTCATGGTGGGATGACGTGGCATGTGTTTGTGTTTAAGCAACAACAACACATGCAACAACAGAACGGATGGTTAGGCTCAGGCGACAAAGTCACAGATGGTTAGGATCAGGGAAAGGAGGCACATGGTTAGGTGTAGAAAAAAACATCACATTCAGACAGCAAGCAAACACTGGACTACCACATTAAAGTCCAGGTTTGTGGGACCAATCCACTTCCCCTCCCTCTCACCCTATATACGCCCGTATGCTCCTTATATTTCGTCGTTACCAGCTCGTCCTGATGTGTTTCAGGTGCATGTGAGAGGTGCGACAGGTGCATGGATTTTGCCGCCCAGCCATCCGTTGGTGTATAATAACTCCGCCCACTGTTCTTACCTCATGCCCTCCGAAGGTGTCCCATGCTCACACGAAAAGTGCCTTTTGGCGTGGCGTACTTACAGCATAAGCACTGACAGAGCGGAGCTATTGACAAGTTCCGAATGAAAACGGGCTGAGCGATCCCTTTAATATCAAGTTCCCACACATAAATCAGTCGTACTAATCGTTAGCAACGCTATTGAGTTTGAGCACACAGATTGGCTCACACAGCTGTCAGTCATGATGTCAACTCCCATTTTTATAGCATCAAATAACGAAATAAAACCAAACTTATTAGAAAAACAAGCGTTTGAACTAAAATCAGGGTGATAAGAACAACCCAAAATGACAAATGAGTTTTTTAGTTTGGCCCATCCACTAACATGGAGGGGGTGGGGCTTATGACCGGCACTGCGGCCAGCCACCAGGGGGCGATCCAGATGTTTTGGCTTCACATTATAGCTGTCATGTCGTCCATCATTATTACAACCTATGATTCAAAGTTAACCTGCACTGAACCCTTTGCAGTTCCCCTAACATTAAGTCTGTATATTTCATATATTTGAACACTATTATAAATGCTGGAGTAACTGGGATGATCAATAGGTTTAAAAGCTACATGCTAAGTATTTACAGGTGAAATTGGTGTTAGCATATTTCCTGTTAGTAAAAGTGTAGCATACTCGGACAAACAAAGACACAATCAGCTGTTTCGTTTCCCGTCAGCCGCCAGCCTCCTACATCATAAACAAGCGAAGTGCAACAACACAACACTCATCTGCAGGGACATAAAATGAAAATGATGAATCAACATAATAAAGGTTACTTACCGAGCTTTAGGAGCCAGCCTTCTCTGTCGGGGTTGAAGAACGTGTGCGTCAGGTCGTTCCCATCATCCTCTGGGATCTTAAAGGGCTCGTTTTTGATGCTTTCGTAGAGGTTCTGCAGTCAGGAGAGGAAAATTGTTCATCAGAGAGAGGAACAGTGGTATGGAGAAGAGAACAGTCAAACTTCTTAGAGACGAGTCCTCACCCTGAGTAGCTCTTCGGGCAGATCTCCTCCCTCGTTGATGCCTCTGTTCATGGAGATAAAGCGCTCCACGGGAGGCTTGTCTCTGACGTTAGGGTTATGGAGGCTGGTGTTCAGCATGATGATGGCGAAGGACAGCACGTAGCACGTATCTGAGAGAGACACGAAGGCAATCACGCGGGTTAGCACATAACCAGGGCTTAACTTGTGCAGGATCCTGCCGGAACAGGTATCTCTTCCCTTTTTCCAAAAGAGAAGTCAATGTAAAACATTTTAAATGATTTACTTAGATTGCTGCAATGTTATGCTCTTGAAATTAATAATGAAGTATTCTTTAGTTTTTTATTAAATCATTTAGTATATGCTGAAATAAGGTGATGTGTTTTAAGGGCCTATGCATGGTATAACATTTTCAGGTTTCATTACATACAATAGGATGTCATCAGCATATAGTGATATTTTGTGTTTCTGTTTCTTCTTCCATATATAGCAGCTTTTTATATTATTATTATAGAGAGCAAAGGGGATGGAGCTGAGCCATTTTTTATTTTATAATTTGTGCTGCATTTGAAAAATGTGTGTGAGTGTGTGTGAGTGTGTGTGTGTGTGAGGTATAAGTGAAAAACTCTACTGTGAGTGAATGTTCAGACAGACACGGGCCACTGGCTGCCTGTAAATGAATCATTCATTCTCGTCTGTCTATCTGTCTGTCAGCCTCATTCACTGACACACTTTGCTCCTGCGCTGCCTTTTGTCTGCTCACTAACACTCTCTCAGTACAGCGTGTAATGTGGGGCAGGAGGAGGTGCTAACTGAGAGATGAATGTCGGTGAAATCAAAAGAAAAATGAGCTGGATGAAGCTCAGAGAAAGATGGAGATTAAAGATCTTCCATCATTTCACATGTTTATGGGCTCGGTTCAGTTCACTTGGAGCGAAGCTGCTGTTCTGCTGCCACCAACACGTAAAACTCAGAGTATTCCCTCCTTACAGTCTAAAACAGCTGGTCTTGAATTATTAAGTAAGTGTTGTAGCTCTGTTTATCACCATGTAGAGCCTGTATCACTCAGGTTGACTCTTTGTGAATTATGGATGTCTCCTGTTTGATGCTGCTTGTTTCCTGTGACCTGGTGATGTGTAGTTAATCCTCTCTGAGCTTTACTTACAGTAACTCTGATGGCTTAATGACTGGAATGCATTAATGAAAACGGGCCACTGCTAAATGCACTGTGGACCCTCGGGGCAGCACTTCTGTTGGCACATCAGGCTCCACTGACAATCACTGCATCAGTGCATTGACTTTGGATTTCACACTCTGCTCTCATGTCCCTCCCTCCGGGTTCGTATGCAGTTTCCAAGAGATACGTGGAAAGATTAACTTAACTCATAATTTTTCAATTTTTTTTTTTAAACTGAAGCTCTTATTTGCATTGAGTCAGTTGTGACATTGACACGTGGCAACTCAGACTAAATAAAAACGAGGTAGTAGTCTTAACTCTTCAGAGCTTCAAGGACAAGCCCATTAATGGATTAGTCTATTGGCAGAATATTGATTGACAAGTATTTTCCATATCATTATAGTATTTTTCAAAAGTAAAACAGCTAAATGTTTGCTGGTTTCATGCTCCTTAAAAGTTTTATTTGTCATAAAAGTGAACAGCTCTGGATGTTTGGACTATTGGTTGGATAAGGACACATGCCATGTTTTCTGCACCTCAAATCCATTAATGTTAATAAAGCTGTGTGGAAATAGTGCCCAAAAGCGAGAGCCATTCTGTGGTAGCACGCAACTGTTCCCAAGTGCCCAAGTGGCTGCGCTCTGAGATAAACAAATTCCACATGTCTGCATGTCATGTAATGGGGAATCACAGACGACAGATATCTTCCTTTTCTTCGATAAATATCAGTCTCATAACACTTTATTGACAAAAACATTTAATTGATTAATCGAGAAAATCATTAGTTGCAGCCCTAAAATAGTTTGGTAAAGGTTGTAATAACTAAAATAGTGTATAATCTATGGATACAGTATCTAAGTTACAGATAATAAAAGTAAAGCAGTTGGAGTACAAACGCTAACTTGACCGAACTGACTAAAACATAAAATGTTCAATTGCATGCAAAAAGTACTGCAGTTTAATGGACACTGTGAGCGCAGCATGTGGATGAAATCATTAGACCAGCCTGTGGGGGGATTTTTGGGACACCTGGTTAACAATACGCTGCTGTGTATCTGACCTGTGGACTGGAAGACTCCGGGGTTACACTGGCAGTACCGCGACGCAAACGCCTCCATCATACGGTCGATTTTCTGAGCTTCACCTGGCAGACGGAAACTCCACAGAAACTGCCTAAAGCAGAGAGGAGAAGAGGGGGTTAAATCTGTGATGTCACAGTCAGGGGCCATGTGACATCGCTGATATATTTTTGTGTTAATGACTCTTCTGACCGTAACGCCTGAACCAGATTCAGGTCTGCAAACTCGTGAAGCTCCACAAATGCCTGCAGCACCCTGATGTTGAAGTCGTCCCTGGTGGTAGAAAAAAAAATACAGATGTTTAATATCTTAAACCCTTTGAAACCTAAATCGACATCAGTTTTCTTGTGCTGTTAAGATGCCTTTCACAAGCTATTTAACCCTCTGAAATTGGTTTGATTTCTTTGAAAAATACATGGTAAAATGTGACAAGAAAATGACCAAACTGGTTTTATTATAATTACCATATTTTTATATTTAAAATGATGTCACAGAAAAATGTGTACAATAAAAAAACAACAAAAAAAAAGAATAATCTTCTGCACTTTTTTTGGGTCCTTTTTGTAAGTTGTTTTTATTTTTTGCTTTTCTTTTTTGCTTATTTCAGGTCATTTTCTTTCTTTTTTACTTTTACTAATTTCTTGTTAATTTTTGGGCCATGTCTTGTGAAGTTGCACAATGCCCAGGTTTCAAAGGGTTAATCCAAAGTAGAGGAAGATAATAATAAGAAAACTAAGGGAAGACAGTTTGCAGACTATCTTCCTTCACCTGAACTCGTGTTTCTTAGCATTCCTGTCATATTTGTGCTGTTATTCATGGAGAGTGCTGAGCGTGAAGTCTGGAAGCAATTTAAACAGCTGGCTGATGCTGAGAGTTTCTGCACCCTGAGGGGGGACATGCTGCAGAAACCAAACCTACACAGACTGCTTTTTGACAGAGACTTGTTTGACCAATCAGAGGAAAAGTCAACAGCTGCTATGATCAGGTTTGTTGATCCTGATCCTGGAAAGATCCTGTGTTGTGTATTGTTCAAATGAAGCTGGGAATGTTTTGTGGACAGACTTAGTGGAAATGTTGAGGCGACAGAGTCTGTCTGCTCGCAGGAAACTCAAAACAGTGCTGGATTATGTGGGCGATGACTATAAGGTACTCTGCGCAGGCATCTGCTGCCACATCAAATGAATCCTGTCCTGTGGGGGTTTTATATACGAGTTTACTGCTATAGGTACATTTATTACAGAGAAACTAAAAAATGAAATTGCATCTATGTGTCTCAGAGTGATAACAGTGAGTGCGTTCGAGATGACAAACAGAACTGAACAATGAAAAAGGTCTGGTTCAAGAGTCATCTCCTCCATCTTCAACCATCTATTACTGCTTTCCCACCAAAATTGAGTCTTTCAAATTCCGCCAAAGCACTAAAAATAGGCAGCTTTCTCATTGCCAGTAGACCACAGCTGTGTACACGGCTCTCCAGCAGACTGGTGTGTCTGTGGGTTGTTTTGGTGTAGCCATTCGACCGGAGAACAGGTAAACCATAGACAGCAGCAGGGACAGAAGTCTTTGAAAACTTTACAGTGTTTACTTCTCTATATATATCTCCTCCTTATTCAGTCTGTCTTTCAAACTCAGAGCAGATTAATTTGGATCAATGTTTTAGCGCTGCTTATGTGGAAACAGAGGGTAATAAGTGATCTTTGTGAACTGGGCCTTTTTGGCAGTGAGACTTGTTTGCAGAGAAATGGGACAATTTTGCTGCAAATATGTGAATATATTACCTCATTTAGGTGCATGCATGGGAGCACTGTGATGGTGTTTGCTTGGCAGCACATTTCAGGGTGCATTTCGGTCTCTGGGGGTGTTTTTTTTGTCTTATTTGTGTTGCAAAGTCTTTTAGTAAATTTGCTTGTGAGTGTCGAGAACAGTGAGTGAGAAGAAATGATAACAGTTTGAACTGATTCTGGATTGAACTGTTGCTGTTGTTGTGTTTCATCATCTGAGGATGATAGGGAGTAAAATGGGCAGATGTAAGAAATCACAAAACACATTTGATTAGAATGACTTTACCGAGTTTTGATCCCTGAATGCTTCATACCGCATGTTTAACCCTTTGAAACCTGGGAAAATAGGCTTGATTTTTTATAAATAATGAAAAGAAGGCAATGAGCAACTTAAGGAGAAATCACCACAACATTAGCAAGAAACTAGTGAAAAAATTGGAATAATTCTCTGAAATAATGTCAAATATAACAACTATGACAATTATAAATACAGTTCAGTTTAAGAAATGTTTCCCTAAGTTTTTAAAAAATAATTTCCAAAATTACAAATTTCTTGCAAATTCCTGGGCATTTCTTGCCAGGGTGCTCAGTGTTAGTGAGCAGTTTAAGTACTTGCGAAAGGTTACTCAATGCAGCACAAGAAAAGTGATTTCAATCCAGGTTTCAAAGGGTTAACAGTTTAATGTCACCTTTGAGAACACCGTCCATCTCTTCCCCTCGTCTTCGTTATCCAGCAGTCTGACTGCAGACATGAGGGGCTGGATGGTCTTTTATTACCAGCTATAAGTCAGCGTGGGTGGACAGAGACGACGCACACACTGACTCAGAGACTCACGTTGGGAGGGGGCATCATGTTCTGCGTCATTAATCAATAAACCTCTCCCTCTAATCCCGGTGGGAGCATAAATCTCT
Source organism: Plectropomus leopardus (assembly GCF_008729295.1). Taxonomy (NCBI): domain Eukaryota; kingdom Metazoa; phylum Chordata; class Actinopteri; order Perciformes; family Serranidae; genus Plectropomus; species Plectropomus leopardus. The sequence goes on along the minus strand of NC_056481.1, from coordinate 19,086,014 downwards.
AAATGTAAAAAGGACTCTGTCTCACCGCTCGCCCAGGTAGTCTCCGATGACGGTCTTGTTGAGGCCCTCGCCTTTGTAGAGGAACTGGGCGATGTCTTCGGGGGTGTTCTGGAGGAGGTCGTTCTCCAGCAGGAACTGGATTCCCTGCAGAGGAGTACGAGAAAACGTCAAGGTTTAATGGCTCACACAGGGTTCCTGCTCATTTTCAAAATTTCAAAACTTTTCCATAATTTTTCAAGGACTTACAATAAATATCTACTCAAGCATAATGTCAGCCAGCTGCCATACATGAAGGAAGAGGCAGAGCACGAGGATAAGATGAAGAAACGTGCGTGATGTTAAACAAAACGTCACAAATCAATTCACATTAGAGCGATGTAATGTCATTAGCTACAGAAATCAACTCTGTCTTTACTTCAAATTTGGTGGACGGTTATCCACGGAAAATTTTTCTAACAGTTTCATTACGCACCACAAAATCCCATGACTTTTCCAAAACCTTGCTCAGAGAAAAAAATCCTTCCTTTCAAGGCTCCAGCGACAGTGAATGAGATCCATCCTGCAGGATAGTTTTCAGTTTACACAGTTTGTACCTTTTTTGGGTCCATGTTGAACTTCTTCCTGCCCATGGCGATCTGTTTGTTTCTCTGGGAGGTTTTACTGCAACACAAAATTTAATCAGCTCACTTACACTTTATATTAATACTTTCAAATATTTCCAATATCTGTTATGATGTGTATTTGATCTCCCCTTTCACATGCCGATATATGTAAAAATAGCTGATAAATGTCATCAGTCTATCAGAGATGTAACCATGACGCTGCAGTGCGACACAGCTTCTAGACTTGAGTTACTGACCTTTCTCCGACACACGTCAGCTGCTCGATCTCCGTCATCACCTCTGCGATCTCAAACTTTAACCTCTGAGGAGGAAAACGGTGAGACAGAAACAGGATGAAGTATTTAGAAAGAAAAGCTTTGAGGCATGAAGAGAACTGCGACTGAACCGTACTGTCAGCAGAGGAACATGCTGCTCTCTTCGTGGGTCTGTTTGCATTATGACAACATGCAAATATACCTGCTGTATGAGGTAGATAGGCAAAAACAGTTAAATGGTCAGACACAAATAACTGGCAAGTGTTCATACTGTACTCCTGTGTCACATTAAAGGGGACCTGATCTGTTTAACCCTTTAAACCCTGAGAAGGTTGGCTTGATTTCTTTTGAAAACAGGGAAGAATGACCAAAAAACTATATTTATAATTATATATTTAAAATTATAGTAATTTTTTTTGTGGGTCATTTTCTTGACGTTGCCTTTTACCCATGTTTTTGAAAGAGATAAAGCCAATTTTCTCAGCTATCAAAGGGTTAACCTTTTTTTTGGTCATATATAACATAACAGTGTCAGATATTGATATCAAATCAAAGTACCAATGTGAGTTTAGAAAAACAGAAATTAGTTTCGAATAATGAGGCTGAAGTATGTGAAAGTACATCAGCTTGTCACAAATTTCTGAAATGCTACTTCAACTGATGACATTACACACTTTGCTAATAATAACCACTTGCTAAAGTCAAGTTAACGTGTCAAGCGGACGTTTGTGCCAAATTAGAGGAAACTCCCTCAAAGCCTTCATCAGATATTGTTTTAATGAAACTGAGAGTGCAAAGTCACAGCGAGATCAACCTTAAAACACCAAATTCTAAACAGCTCTTTGTTGAGTCCACTCCGATGCTATCGCCAACACAGAGCCATAAAATGTTACAATGCCCGGAGGCTTCAGCTGCAGAGATGCAGCTCACACATTTGTGTCGTATCTGCAGCACATATGCTCAAACACACACACACACCTCGATATCGTCCAGCAGCTCTCTCTTCCTGCGTCGGATGTTGGACAGCTCATCCCTCTCCTCCAGAGACAGATCCTCAGGAACTGAAACACATGATGGACAAAACATAGCAGACATTAATGTCACATCACTTTACCCCCTGAGCTCAGTGCAGCAGAGAGAGGAGCAGAAGTTCTGCAGGAGTTCACTGCTGACAGCTGATTCAGCTGCAGTTACACGTATCAAGAAGAAGCTGCCTGCTGGTCCTCATTAACCAGAGACAGAGAGGAGGCCATGGCTCTTAATTATTCCACTCCCTCTGTCTCCTCCTCCCTCGGGGTGAAATTCTATTAATAAAACCACTCCAGATTAAGTTTTCAGTCATTAAGAGTGAATCTGCTAATTTAACGCAGCAGCTGTGAGGGTTCAGAGCTGCGGGCAGAGAGAGGGGAGGATGACTCGCTCTCTGTTCAGTGTTTCCTCTCCCCTCCTCTTAACTTCTTCTCAATCTTATTTTTCTATCTTTTATCCCGCCCCCTCTCTCTCCAACACACACTGTATTATTTCTTCATCTTTCTGCAGCGATGTGGCTTCATTAAACCAGCTCAGAGGCAGAAAACACAAATCTCTGAACTGGAAAATGGCTCATCTCATATCACAGCTTTGTGTCGACACGTTGCCAGAGGAGAAACATAAAAAAAAAACCATTGCTTGTTATTTTGCTGGCAGACAGGAAGCTGCACCAATTAAACTTAAACAAGGTCAGTGGGCTCAACAGGAAGATCTTTGATTCAACAGCTTGTAAAAGAGTTTTGTTTCAGACGGCGTTCAACACCGAGGCAGAAGGTGATTCCCAACCTAGTTATGTAATCATGAAGCAGCATGATGGTGATGATGATGATGATGATGATGGTCAGGTAAACAGCTGAGGGGATTCCTCAGTGAAGCTGGGGGGGGTATGTACATGCATAATGAATGAGCAGATGGAAATTAAAATGTTGACCTCTAGCTGCAACTGAGAGCTCTGAAAAGTTTTTTTTTTTTTTTATTTATTTTATTTTTTTTACAAATCTTTATCCTCCTGCTAGAGGATTCCATGTTCCCTACACAACAACTTAAACACAGCAGACGTTCACACGATAGAAACCAGCCCTCAGGAAGTGTGCTGCGCTCTGGAGCCAATTTTACATTATGGCCAAATGTGGAATGACAACTTCCTGGTCCATCATGTGATGCCTTGCAGCTCAAAAAGACTTTTTTCTTTAAATTGACTTACATTGAAAGAGACTGATGCATTCAATCTGATAACTTTTGGAAATTCTAGAGGAGCCGCAAGATTAAATCATTTTATCCCCATTTAAGTTAGCGGCGTGCTAAAACAGAAGTTAGCAGCTCAGCCTTGTGCATCTGCTGTATGGACCCAAACATGAGGAAGATTCCAGTAAATTCATTCGTGGCAGTTGATCTTTCTTGAGTTTGCTTTTTTGTTAGGATCCCCAGAAGCACAGCTTTTCTTCTTGGGGTCAAAAATGGAGAACCCTGATATTGTGATCCTTTGTGAACATGTTGCTAATAGGAAGAAGTTTCAGCCCTTAATCGGTCATCAGCTCACGGAGAGACCGTCTGCAGGTTGAAACAACGATTACAATCTGGATTCATCACAAATCTAATGAAAAAAACAGACTGCTCACAAAAGCACGACCATCATCCTCCGGTCTAGCTCTCTCTGCCTGTAACATATATACTGTAATATATATATTACAGATCATAATGTAATGTATATTATAGGCTATGCTTTGATGTATGTCACATAAATCCCAGGCTGAGGTCTCTGCTCCAGCATATAATCTTGTTTAGTGTTCTGCAGAGGTGGTCCACCAATTATATGATTAACACCCCCCCTCTTCCCCTGTGACCCTCTGTGACTCATTCAGGAAATGAGTTTAGCGTCTTCAGCGAACACGGGGGGGGGGGGTTGGGGGCTCGCTGCCTCAACATTGACTCAAACATAACACAGCTACTCTTCAATGGTACTCCACTGAAATCGCTGATGGAGTGAGTCACTGTTTGGTAGTAAACAGTCGACCTGGGAGGGTCAGACCGGTGAGACGCTGAGTTCAGTTTATCTGAGAGAAAATGAACCTTCAGCAATGAAATGTGCTCTGTTAGCTGTCTGAAAACCGTGAAATATGACTATCCGTCTGCTTTCTTCTGTTTATTCATTATTTAATTTCTATTGTATTTACCTAATTTTATCTCAAGTTATTGATTTGTTTGTAAGATAGTGGCAGCAGAGCAGCAGCTTCTCCAGCACTCAGTGAATGATGACAGAGACCTGAGGACTTCATTTCATTCTTTTCATGTCCTGCATGGCTGGAATAAAATAACGGATCCTTGAATCCTTTATTTTTCAGGGAGATTTTGACTCTGTTGCGCCCTCTCTTGTATAGATCTCCGATCTGTAGCCATTTTATCTTTATTGTTGCCAAGGGAGTCCCAGCTAGCAATTTTTGGTTCTAAAAACATTCTGAGAATGGTACAGTGCAACCAATGCAACGTTTTAGTGACGTTTTCAGTGGCAAGTTTTCTTTTAGTTATATAGTTTTAGTTATAACATCAAAAAAATGTTAAAAATGTTTTGTATTTCTATTGTCAATATATCACATTACATTACATTTTCAGAAAAAAATAGTCTCAGTCCTCAACATGTTCTGAATGTTGCTTTTAAAATGTTCTTCCTTTGTTCTCATATAGCATTGCGGGAACATTTTATATCTGTCACCTCTCAACCTCACCAAAACATCCTCAGAATGTTGCCGTTATATAACATTACTTCTTAATCATTATTTAACCTTGTAGGGGCATTATTTGAAATGATAAACATCCTTAAAACATTCCTTGAACATTAGATTAAAATATTTCTTTCAAACACTATTGCAACTTGTAGGTAACGTTATCCGATGTTGTGGGAACGTTCCCTGCTAGCTGGGATGTCTCAACTGACATGTTTACCTGTCATGTACCAACCCATTTAAAAATCAATAAAAATTTGAATTCTAAAAAAAAGAAATGGCGAGAGCTCAGAGATGCAGCGTACAGAGCGATGGGTTGAGAGGGTCCAAAGGGTTTAAAGTCCAGAACAAGAGGCTCCATCATTTCCCCCCTAAAAACTAAATCTCTCCAAATCTACTTTGAGGAGTTAATCCCCTGCTGCTGCTGTTCACACCCAAATCTAACAACTGTCCCTGACCGCCCTCTGAAACCACCAACTGTGATTTACACTAATGCACAGACCCACAACTGTCTGCTCCCACCCTCACGACTCTCACCAGGTTTATTTCATATGTCACAGCCGTTTGTTTCAAAGAAACGAGGCCTTGAGAAGTGATTCAAGGACTCGCTCTGAGTGAAAAACCCACGCTTGCTTCACACACTGTCTGTGGTCTCAGTTTTCACAGAGTGGTTTGAGAGAGAGAGGATTTGTGTTTAAACTGGAGACTTTAGCGGCTGTGATGTCTCTTAAAGTGGATGAGCTTTAAAAACAGATAACCCTGTTACCCCGCTCTGCCCTGCAGCACACAGGGACACACGCACCGAGGGAAACATCCCCTAATCTGAAGCACACCAGCCCCAATCCCTCTAACAGGAATGCTCTGGGTCATACACACAGACAGACGAAGACATACTCTGCATTAAAGCCTGGGTCATACAAACACACAGACATGAGAACACACACACTGAGTCCAGCTGGCACTGATCCCGCACGGCGCTCTGTAAACCCGATAGTGTGTCAGACAGGAAGCGTGATGTATGAACGCATACAGATGTTGCTGCTGCCTTTAACCTACTTTGTCTCAGAGGTGACATGATGGGACAGTTTGTGCAGCAGAGACACAGAGCGGGAACTCTGGGACGCTGGCACAAAGGCCAATGAGAGGAGGCGAAGGAGGTCACGATGCAGAAGGTGAAAGGTCAGCGTGCACACAGGAGTCAATATGCGAAACACATGCTGCCATGTAGCAACGGACAGGAAGTGACACTGAAAACATCATTTTAAAAATTTTCATTTGTTACTTATTGATAAAACTTAAACAGTACTTTTCCATCACGTTTGTAATTTCCATACGGTGTTTTATTGTTACTCACTGAATATGTCAACTTACCATCACACAACTGTTCGTATGATATCTAACAAATAAACCCTCCCTACTAATGCCGTCATCGTGTTAAACCAAACCTTGCTGATCACATGCAAGTGCCCATGGGAGCTGTAGTTTGTTTAATGGTCATTGCTCTTTGATTTTGCAAGTGCTGCGACAGATGGTCTATATCTTGGAAAATGGAAATTTGATTTTTCAGAGAGACAGTTGAAAGAAGAGCTGAGTGAGAGATTTCGCTGATATACAGAAGCCGGTTGGTGGAGTACATCATGAGGAATGTTTTGTTTATTATGCAAACTGTTTAAGTTTCTGCGTTTCAGCCGTGATGCCTACAGCTCCTAATAATTCAGTTTCTCTTTGTGATTTCAATTTGATTCAAACTGCTGATGCTGCTGAAAAAGCATTTTATTTTCAGAATTGTGTCATCTGCAGATTATTTATTGTTTGGTCCACAGAATACCAGAAAGTTGTCAGAGTCTGCTGTGTCCTGAGGCCTTCAGACTTTAGGAAAGATTGAACTGAGTGTATCAGACTTATTTGAGCTGCCTGTATTAGTGAGGCCGTCTGCGTTTTCACTTGGTTGGTTTATTATTAAGAAGATTGTGTTTTTTTGGTTTCAGTTTGCTGAGTTTTGCCCAGCTACACACCTGTCCTCATCAGCCTCATTAGTCCTTCAGTTTCTTCCAGCCAATCAGCTCCCTGCCTGCTCTTCTTCTTCATCACCTTTATTCCCCTCACCTGAGCTTCTCTGCCCTTTTTTTCCAGCTGCACTTCATCCCCTCATCAGTCTGGTTTGTATTTAAGTCCTGGTTTTCAGTTCAGTTAATTTGGTTGTGAGCTCTTCATTTTGCTGTTTCCCTGCTCTGACCTGGAATAAAAAAGTGATCTAAAGATATTAAAATTACATTCAAGTCTTATACAGAAACATAGCAAATCCTCACAGCTGGCCAGCAGAAAACTAAAAAATATGTATATTTGATTCTCAAAATAAATTTTTGTTCTGTTGATCAAAAATTTGATGAACTGACGAGTCATTTCAGTGTTTCACAGGGCAGAGAGACAGAAGAGGGTCAGACCAAATCTGAAAACAGGAGCTAATGTGTTTGCTGAGTCATTATTGTGTTAAATCAATGCGGTATAAAGCAAAACTGTGAAACATCAGAGACTTTTCCTGCACATTATGAGGTAGAAGACTTCCTTCAACTGTTAGTGTTGTAGTGTTGGTACAGTGATGCAGCCTGTTCAGTACTAACATCAGTATCATCAGTGCTACTGGTTGCGTGAGAAGACAGATTTGGGGAGCTATTATGTGTTTTAACTACACGTGGGGTGAGGAGGCGAAGAATGTGGGGGGTTGGGGGGGGGGGGCTGTAGAGCTGATTGCTCCGCTGGTTAATCTGCAGTTTTTTGGGAGAGAGCCCTCCTGCTGGGAGTGCATTTAATGCATTGGAGGTGGTCCGCAGACCCCGTCCTCCTTCTATCACACATCTGCTCAGCATCAGCAGCACTGTGTCAATATTTGATTCAATCTGAGGGGATCCATCCACCATATGCTGCTGCTGAAGGCCAGAGTAACCATAATCTAATGATCTGATCGGCCTCAGAGTGAATCAGATGGATGCTGTTTCTCTTGGCAGGATGAGGGCTCCCTGCTCACTCTCAGATCTCACATGATCCCCCAGGTTTTAGAACTGTAGAGGAAAGCTGTAAAAGTTTAGCCTATAAAGTCCAAGTTAATATATTTCACTGATATTCTCTCACGCTGCTGGAGAATCTCCTTATATGTTTCTGGTTCATTAGCAATCATGCTAACACGCCCTTCAACGTACCTTAAAATTAGCTTCATACTAACATTGCTGTTATATATTAGCGCTTCAGTGAATACCCAGAAGAAACATTTTGGCGGCATCTCGGCCATCTCACAGTGCTCGACTTCACCTCTGACTGTTTGGATTGTAGCTGCTGCAGGAGTGTGAGCTCTGTGTCCGACCACACGCACAGTGACAGGCTAACTGTGTAGATTTTGCTGTGGAGTGAGTGCTCTTGAATTTCAGGCTACTCTTTGGTACAGGGAGATGTGGACATGCAGGCAGTGGCACAGAGGGGAGAGAGAAAAGAAGGAGAAACCTTCTGCCTAGAAGTGGTCAATTTGCTCACAGCAACTTGTTACGATACAGTCTCTGGCTTTTGTTTGATATCTTGTGTTAGCACAAAATGTTGTTGCACATTTATGACCCATCATTAGCGTGATTAGCTTATTTACTATATTACATGAATGTCACTGTCACACTGAGCATCCCGCGGAGTCCGATCAAACTTCATGGAAAACTAAACAAATCATCAAAGATATTATTACATATTGAACAGCCAAATGTGATTAGACTGGGTGAATTGGGTACAGCCCTATCTTGAATGCAGTTATTATTTGACTGGCGATGTTTCCATACCACTCAGTCCTGGGTTATTTCAGTCAATACCTGATGTCAGCTGTTGTACCATACCTTTCTGTCGACTGTTTTGTCAATAGTTTGCTTTGATTATTGTAAAATTTAAGCTTCACAGGGTCATAGCTGATTTAATCCTGGTCTCAACAAACAAGGAACAGATGACATGGATGTGACATAGGCGACATTTATTTTTTATACTGACAGACACTGTTATTACTTCCTGTGAGTGTAAGGTGGCTAACAGGAAGCAGAACGAATGTAACGCTTTATCTGATATGAACACGCTCACCACCATCACTGTGATAGATACTGATATCAAAAGCTGTATCGAGTGCTTTTCATTCTTTACAAAAGAATGAAGTGTAAATAGTGTAAATATGTGTTGACGTCTGCGGTGACGCTGATGATGTGCAGACAGCAGCAGGGAGAGTGTTAAACCTGATGATTGATACTAATTTCAGACCTTTTGGCGGACATGGAGCTCTGTGTCTGTGTTGGAGTTTCAGGATGTTCATGTGATGTTTGTGAGCCTGCCTGCAAAAACACCGACTCTGGCGGCGCGCCGTGATCCTGCTCACAGTGACACCAGAAGAACCTTTGATGGGAACAACAGAAACCACCCACTAAGCTGAAATAACTGGCTCCTTATAGACAGATCATGTTAAATATCACCACGTCCCTCGGCTACCTGCTGGATCAAAGACATCTCTGTCCTCACCAAGTCTATTAGAAACAGGAGAGAAGAGAAAATAAACTTGATGGTGGAAATAAACGGAGCAGGAAATGAAATGAGAGAGAGCCAGAACACACTCTGAAGGTGAGAACGAGCCGAGAAGCCAAAAAACACACGACCGTCCTCCATCCTCTCTCTCTGAACAGCCCCTCCTCATCCTGTCTGTATGGTCGGCTTGTGTTCTCTGAAGAACCCTCCGTCCACTAAAACTCAAACACATTTATGGCCCGTCTCTGCTGTCCTTCATGTCCATTGGTTTGCCTGTCCGTCTGTGTACCTCTGGCTCATTTAATCTGCCGTTGCTTTTGTCTCCATCTGTTCTCTGTCTGACGCTTAAAGAGCTCCACAGCTACGAGCCATAACTCCAGGCGCGCGCGCACACACACACACACACACACACACACACACACACACACACACACACACACACACACTCAGTGCCATGGTGACGGGAACATGAGGGGAAGCCTCTCTCTTATAATCAGGTCCATATGCATTCTTCTTCTTCTCTCCACACTGAAGTTGTGCAGTTTGTTAAAGCTGCAGCTCAGTATGTGTGTGTGTGTGTGTGTGTGTGTGTATGTCTTATTGTGATTGTGTTGTTGCATGGGCTATAATACACTGTATGTTTAATCCTCTGATGTTGCCCCACAGAACCATAATAATCTTGGCAGTCAAATGAGTTTCTGTTCTCTCTAAATCTCTCGTTAAGCCTCTAAACAGCACAGCAGCCCGCCGGGTCGACCAGCGACGCTGTAAAGATAAAGAGAGCGTTTTAGCACATTTCTGTGGTGACAGCGTCGACACACAGAGGAGACACGTTTAGTGTGAAACATGCAGACGGTCATTTCAGGCCGCTTGGCTGCTGCAGGAAATTTAAAGAGGCAAATTCAATCCAGCTCAGTGTTTGTAGACCGGAGGGGGAATTCTTTCTGCAGCCAGGTGAATAAAACACATGTGATGGGTTTAAAAATGGTTTATAGCTAAAGATCGTGTACTATTGCTGCTATATAGGGATGCACAATACTGGATTTTTTTTGTTGATATCCAATATTCTGATATATAATAACTCATATGGTCCATAACTGATACTGATAATGATATATCCACATTTTAATAATTTTAACTTTTTTTTTGTGATCATAAAGTCTCTGCTGTAGTGGAATTAACATCTTATTATACATACTCTTATTGTGATGGTCCACTAGCAGCATAAAAAACATTGCTTTTCTGTGTATGTAGTATTCATTCATTGTGCAAAATGAGAAAATAAATCAGCTTAGAGTTGATATTTCATATATGTTCATTTTGTCATTAAAAAAATTTGGTTTGTAATATCGGCAGAAATCAGCATATTGGCTTGTTCTGATATTTCATTTTAAAGCCAATATCTGCCGATAACAATGATGTGCCAATATTATTTTGCATCCCTGGTGCTATATACTGCAGGTTCTGTTTTTGGTTCAATTTGTCCAGCCCAATTTTCCTGAGACTTGGTGGAGCGGTGTAGCATGGGCCTAGAAATATTCACATTTGAAGGCTGAAGTTAACTCCTCATCATTTTTTGCAAAATAATTTCAGATTAATTTTCTGTCGATCAACTACTCGTTTCAGCTCTGATGCATTTTACCTATTATCCACCTGCAGCACATCTCCAGCGAGACAGCTGAGCTCTGTTCTGCACCAAACACTTACAATACACCAGCCCGCCTCTCTGGGCGAAATTTAGCTGGAGAGCAGTTTGCCCGGACTGACTGTCTGATGTCCTCCCACACACTCAGCCTGCAGCCACAACAAAGACCAAACCCTAATCACACCAACTTCTAACCGGCTAATCCCCCCTCACTTCCACAACTCCATCCCACTGACTCCCAGCCTGCTGGGCTGAATGTGATATGAAATAACTGCAGACAGTCATCAAAACAAAAGTTTGAGGAGATGATTACAAAAAGTGCAGAGAAGAAAGGCAGTGCTTTTCTCTCTTACAGAGATATTTCCAATCATGCACGGCTGCCATGTGTGCACCATTAAACAGGCCCCCGCAGACAGTCAGATACCATTTGTTATTTCAGCGAACTTTCACACAGTCAGTCTAAAGAGAAGAATTGAAGGAAAGGCTTTTTCCATGTTACTGTTCCCACGGTCAGATAGACAGGGAAGTGCTGATGGACACAGCGAGTTTATCATGACACTCACAGAGGAAATATGGTCAAGGAAACCCCTTTAGCAAACACATTTTCTTCAGTCGTCACAGATACTTTTCTTCAGGTGGAAACCCTTTAAAAAGGTGGATCTATTCACTGTTTTAATCCCCTGAACTCTCCTCAGCAGCCCGTATTAATCCCCCAACTGCAGCAGCGTCACAGAGCGGCTATAAAGAGGAGAAAACACAAGGATTCATGGCTTCCATCCAGCTCTTTCCACTTCTCCATCCAGCTATACCGTGAGGATAAAAATAGATGCGTGAGTAATAAAAACACGTAGTTTTGAGGCGGCTGGGCCCTGTCTGTCTGTCTGCTCTGTGGTACAGAAACGGAGCAGAAAAGCGCCAGCTCTGGTTAGTGAGCGCAGTAAACATGCACTAATGAAACCAGGGCTGCAGCTGAGGCCCGCCAATAACGCACGGTGGCTCTGTTCAGTTTCACTCAGTGTGGAGATAAAATATGGACCTGTGGGCATGTTGGTCCCAACTAGGCTAAGGTGGTTTCACAGTGTCATGGTATACCAGGGAATGTAGAAATCCTGAAGCTATGTTTTTCAGTACCGTTATAAATACAGGTGCTCCTCTCTCTATTAAAACCATTGTATGTAGTGCACAGCATGCACCACTAGAGCTCAGTCTGCGGTCTGTACTGCTGGAGCAGGCAGCTGAGCTAAAAGACACTGTAACACCTGGAGATGGAAGGATAATGTACAGGACTATAAATAATGGCAATATTTTTATAGCTATATATATATTTTTATATCTAACTTGGTGAATCAAGGATTTATTTCGACCAAACAGACACACACACAATATATATATATTAAGAGTATCATGGAATCTGTTTTGTTCACTGGTTCAGAACAAATTAAAGCTTCGGCTATGAACATATGTTGTGCAGTTTGACATTTGCACGCACACCGTACATGCAGGCGTAGACACTAATGCACACATGAGGGTAATGTGCACATTTGTTGGCATGCAATATAAAGCAATTGAACATTAGATGTATTCACCGTGCTGAAAACTACAAATGACATCATATGGTTACAGTCTCATGATTTAGCTCTCAGTCAAAACACTGGAGGTCCTGATTCGAATCTTTTCTGTCATTACAGTTTATCAAAGTGTTATTTTGAACTCTCTGTCTGGTGATGAAGGTGTAACTCTGAGTCAGATTTAGCAGCACTGAGTGTTTGAGCTGCGACACCAGCAGCATATTGAGGTGTGCGTGTGAACAATGTTAAGTGAGGCAGCGAAGAGAGCTCTTAATGACTTCAACATTTAAGGTAAGTTATTTAAATCATCTCTCTGGTCTGGTTCGTGTCGTATGTTTCCAGTTATATCACAGAGCCTCTGTGCTCTCTGACATCCTGTCACATGACTCATCGACCTCATCTATGACTGCTGGAACATGTGACTGACTCAGTGTTCAGCAGACGATGGTCTGTAGCCTGGTTAAAGTAACAAAGAGTGGTTTCAGAATAATATTAGTTTCAAAAAGCCTCTGAAACAACATTCAGACCACAGTGACACACTGAAATGTCTCCCCTGAAGCAGACACATGAATGAGATGTTGGACTTTTAATGGAGTAAAGTTCATAACGTCTCAAAAATATATAGGGTGAAATAGTTTCATCAGACTTTGAGATGCATTTTTTACAGGGTCTGCTCAAAGTTGGCAGCAGTGGAAATTCTTGAGACCACTGGGGAGCATGAACACAAAATCCCCCAAATATATTGAGAATATAATGTAAGGACATGAAGAGTATCAGCATTCCATACCTTAAATCCTTTGAAACCAAGCAAATTGGCTTGGTTTCTTTCAAAATCATTGGACAAATGCAATGAGTAAAGAAAGAAGAAATGACCCAAAACTTTGCAACAAATTAGTGCAAAGCACTACCTGAAAATAAGTTGAAGAAAATAAAGAAAGAAAAAGAAAAAACATTAAAGAAAAACAACAAAGAAGCCCAAAAAAAAAAGCAAACAAGGCCTGGAAAAGTGCTTAGCATATTATTAATTCTGTACAATGATTTTAAATATGTAATTATGATGATTTTTCCCTAACTTTTTTTTTTTCCCCTAGACATTTTTCCAAGTACACATTTATTGTAATTAGTGAAACATTTCTTACCAAGTTTTTCATTGCCCCTTTCCCCATGTTTTTGCAAGAAATCGCACCAATTTGCTCAAGGTTTAAAGGTTTATGTAACAATAAAAGGTGTCTGAAAGCAGCACAAGAAAATTGTTGTCACTCCAGGTTTCAAAAGGTTAAAAGTATTGTAATCCTTAACAGGATATCCAGCCCAGGTGAAAAGTAGGATTATATAGACACACATACACCACAGCTCCTGTATGCATCATTATAACTGAAGGTCAGTGAAAATGGTCAAACAGGGTGACCCCCACCTCCTGGTCTGGGTCCATTTAGTCTGTTCAGATATGAGAATAACGTGAGAAAGAAAAGTGGAAGTCCAGATGCTGGTGTCTCTCTCAGCTCATGCTAATCTCTCACAGTTTAACTGACAAACTGTTATCAGAGTTTGTTTTTACCAAACTGCCCTCGCTCGGATTATCTGCTCACAAGCTTCCTGCACATTTCTGTCAGAACACGCACATATCATACAGCTAACGTCAAGCTGCAGCTGCCATGTGAGCAGCAATCCTGCAGAGACATCATTCAGCTTCATCACTACACCGCTCAGCTCTGTGGCTCCAAATATGCACATTATATATATATGTATGATTTTATCATACATTCACCTCCACCTACAGTAGTGGGCGTTTCTATGCAACTCAATTATTGTATTCCCTTGTTTTCCTTAAGAGGGCAGCTGACTGTATCACCACGCAGAAGGAAGCGTGCATCTACTGCTCGCTCACCCAGCACCACATTACAGCTCAGCCGAGGACGCGTGGCAGACATTTCTATGTTTCACTAAAACTGGAATTTCTAAATACATGTGGACATGTTAGTCTGATGAAAATTGTACTAAGTTGAATTTCTCGAATTTGGACTATCATGCCTCGATAATGTGGCTGGGGGTCAATTTACTTTTTTTTCACATATACGTCCAAACTGGGCCTGAACTGGCCTAGGCGCTATGCACATGCTTAGTCCCTGTATCGAGCTTTGAGCCCGAAGTTGAACATCATAAATTTATAAAGGAAAGCCAGGAAAAACCAAAGAATAAAAAGGGGAGAAAACAAATCAAGATGAATGTACCAAGTTAAGCAAAGAGTATGTGCAAAATGTACAACGCGAAAAAGTTATCCATGTTGCCACCGTTTGACATGCAACCTGTTTGCCGCTTGCTAACATGTTTGGTATGTGACGTAAGATGTCAACAGGAAGAAGGTCTAATGGCAACATATATCACCATCTACCATAGCAGAGTCGGACACACTTCCATCAATAAATCCACTGTCCTTCGGTGCTTGTATACTGGAACAAGGACAGCAGTCTAATTAAATGGCCTAATAAAGCTATAACCGTACCTAAACTGTGCATCTAAATGTACTGACTGTCACAAGGCTCTCGTCTATGAGTAGATGCTCGCTTCCTTCTGCACAGTGACACAGTTGGTGGGTGTAGTTCAGTAGAAAGAAAATAGTTCCTCCATGAAACTGCTCCCAACAAGCTGTGTGGATTATCTTGAGTAACCTGGTTATGATTTCTGAGTTACAGTTTTTTTAATGGTTTTATTTATTTATTTATTGAGTGCCATCTAGTTCCATTATTTTGGAGAAGGTAGACATGTCTACAGCCGATATCTCAAATACTTGACAACTCACACCAAAAGTATCTATGTTGACAAAAAGAACTACAGTACAGTAGCCCTGAGGGTCAAAACACTTCAACATTTCTGAAAACACTACATTTCCCAAATCACTTTACATTTACCAAAACAAAACAGTATTTCCCAGAACACTGCAACATTTTCCAAATAACTAAATTTCCAAAAACACTATAACATTTTCAACCAAAAATGAAATGTTGTATTGTTTTGACCCTCAGGGCCTGCGCAAACATACTTTGATTTTGGAGTGAACTGTCCCTTTAAAGGCACTCGTGTATATATTTCTAATCAGTGCATTTAAAGTGATTTTTTTTCTTCATCTATAATGTTGTTTTGTTCTGCACAATCTCCTGTAGTAACCTGTTATTCTTGATTCATGTATTGAAGGGATGCAGAAAGGTCTCTGATCCAGATGGAAGTCTGACAGTCTGATATCTAATCAGTTTCCAGCACTTCAAAGGCTTCAAACGGTGCAACCAGATAACGAAAGCAACTTCAAAGTCTCACAGCGACACATCACACACGGAGAGGAGGTACATGCAGGATAACATGTCTTTATTACCATGTTTTAACATGTTTCTGTGCAGGACATCAACCGCGTGTTTCTGAGGAATGATCCCTCAGTGACAAATCATCACAACAGACTGTTGTTATTGTGGGCAGGTCTGCAAAATAAAAACCACAGCATCCTGAAATACATCCGCCTCTCCTCAGACACATCCATCCATCCATCCTTCTATCCATCCATCCGTCCGTCCGTACATCCATCCATCCATCCGTCTATGCACACGGGCTGAAGACAGAAACCAGTGTGAGGACAGAGAAAATCAGTCTTACCGTGATTGTCTTCATCCATGTTGACGGCAGTACCTTTAGTGACCGGGTGATCCAGAGGGAAGGTGTGTCTTTCTGTCTATCCGGATCAAAGCTCGGTGAAAATGAGTGTTTTTCAGCGGGATTTATTCTCCTCTGTCCCCGCTGACAGTCAGAGGAAAGCGGCTGGTGACGGACAGATGAAGAGGAGGGACACGTCCGAAGATCTCAGAAAACGGAAATGAAATAAGGACAGACAGAGAGAGAATCCGCAGGCTGGCTCTAAATTAATCTGTACAGGAGGATGATATGTGAGATGAGTGATCTGAGCTCCATCCTCTTCTGCTCCGTCTGCACGCTCATTAGATACACTGCAACCGCCGTGACGTCACCAGGCCCCGCCCCTGGCAATAACACCCCCCACACTACACACTCGCGCACACACACACACACACACACACACACATAGTAAAAGTGGTTCAATTTAAAAACACTATAATAAAAAACCAACCAGGCTTCAGTTTGAACATTGTTTGATTATAGTCAGAGAAACACTGCTGGAACAGCAGGAAGGATTTGCACCTGAGGTTTTAAATGGTTCTGAATCAGTCTCAGTTTAATACTGATGTCTTTAAATGACCTACAGCCACAGAAGCAAAAGAGACCATTAGAGAAGACATCACCTGTTCCTGTGAATGGCATAATTTAACACCTTGATTGACATTATTTTTCTTGTGCTGCATTAAGATTTTTAGATTTAGAATTTTTTTTTTGCAGTTAAAAAATACAGAAAATAAATAAAATTTAAAAAAAAAAACAACACAGTATACAGTATACAGTGCAGAGAGTGGCAAAAATGGCTTTTTTGAAGCCCCCACCCCAAAAAAGGTTAAAATTTCACAATGGTTTATATAACCTATATATAAAATAACAACAACAATAATAAATGGTAAAAAAAGTGATTAAATGTAGGAAACTTTAAATGTGTAATGTGCAAAAGAAAATCTATGTAAGCATGTGTGTAAATGTGACTGTGTGCATGAATGTGCATATGCATGGCATTATAAGTAGGACATTATGAGAAGGACATTGGTTTTATGGACTCAGACCTCAACAAAAGCAGTTTTCGGCTACATGTCTCTGAGAGATAAAACAAATAAACATGAAAACATTAGAAATACTAGGAGAAGAGTAGATAAAAGACAGAAGCTAAATTGTCTTTTAAGCATCTTTTATACCCTTTTAAAAAGGAACAGTTTTTCACCAGGCAGGAAACACCATTCCATAATTTGGCACCCCTGAATCTTATTGAAAATTGACCCCTGGATTTAAATCATTTGGGATGATGAAGATTTGAAGACTGAGTTGGGTAATAAGAATGAACCTGTGAATTTTTTTTAAAGTAAGTCTTGAAATTCTCAGGAATATTTTCTTCACTTAAATGTATCTTATACTCGTAAATAAAAACACAAATATCTCCATCTATATATCTCCACCTACCTTGGCGGAGTCAGACATACTTCCATCAATAAACTGATTCACCCCTCATACTTTGTATACCGGGACAAAGACAGTATTTTAATTAAATAGCCTAATCAAGCTATAATCGTAGCTCGACTTAACTGTGCATGTAAATGTAATGAGTGTGAACTCACTGGTCTGCAGAAAGGCTTCACACTGTGAACACAGGTGAGCCCTTAGGCTAAAATGAGGAATTGAATTTGTCATGTTTCCTGTGATCTGTTACAGGTGATTGTTGGAGCTGTACCTTTTGTACTAATTATATGTGTATTTTGTAACTTTTAGAGATATCTGTGTCTCTTTATTCTTTGGAGCTTGTGGTGCATGGGGTGTGACATTTACAACTGCAACTCCCACTTGTGTATTGTCCAATAGATTTGAAATCCTGACCAATCAATTATCCGATGTGAACTGCTCACATGGTGTAGGTTGATTATATATGAGCCTGTTTGTCTTTGCCCTCTTTAACTTGGATGAAGACACAGTATAGTCTGCATGCACAGTTAAAGGCTGTAAACTGATCAGTGCGCTCCAGTCTCTTTCTTCTCCCTCAGAAAGTCATTGAGCTGAGAAGCACCTGATTTAGTCACATGATGTTGGATGATGTGCAGGGAATCCTGTTTTAACTACACCTCTAAAGATGTGTCAGTGGTGATTCTCTGATTGTGACCTCATCCACCAAACTTTCCTCGTTAGTGACGCAGGAAGCTCACACATCTCCCGTCTGTCCCTGCCCATGAGATCTCGGTCCCCACTGCGGCTTTTCCAGGGAAGATCCAAACCACAGCAGCAGAGAGGAAGATGGAGGGAGGATGATGACGACAGGACACAGCGCATGCAACAGAGTTCAGGAAGGGAGTTGTGCTCAGGACTCATTGTGCTGCTCTCTCTACAATGGAAGAAAGTTACAGAACAGGAAATGATGTCATTGACCCGCCTCCATCCATTTCCTCCATCCTCACTATATGATGAAATCTGACCTGTGTCACCTCAGCACCAGCGCTGGACTACATTTACTCAGGTACTTTCACTTCACCTATTTCCACAGCAATGCTCCTTGATACTTACACTCTATGATAATCCACTTTTTACTCCACTGAGTTTAATTCAAACAAACTTCATCAAGAAAAACACAATATATACTACAATATTAGAAGTTGTTAATCAGCCCAAAATCCAAACATGTCTCCTCTTCCCTATACGTCTGTTAATCTGTGAGCTGCAGAGTATTAAAGAAAGTGACTGTAGAAATGTCTGCTTTCTCTCCAATATAATGGAACTACAGTAGATGGCACTTCAAAAAAAAAAAAGAAAAGAAAAACTCAACAGCAGTAATCATGACTCAGTTACTCAAGATAATCCACACACCTTTTTGTAAGTAGTTTTATGGAGGAACAATTTTTTTTCTACCAAACTACAACCATCAAATGTATCACAGCGCAGGAGGAAGCTTGCATCTACTCACAGTCAGCATTAACAACATCCTCCTTAGTGAGCTGCAACATTATTTTTATCATAAGTTTCTCTGATGCTGACCTTTTTTTGTACTATTTACTTAATAATTTTATAGATATAGATAATATGCAAAATAATTGGCAAAATGCCAAATATCTGCCCCAATAATTGACCAGGCTGATAATCTGTCGACCCCCTAACATAGACAGGTTGATCACAGATGTGAACGACACAGTGAGTGTTAAACTGGTTCATGAAAAGCCTGAACAATGATGTAACCAGTATGGAAACTGGTCCCTGACTTGACTGTCCCACCCTGACTTTCCTGTCAGTGGTACAAATCTCAGTCCACCTCTCCTGTTTGGCAGTAAACAGCCCTGCAGACAGAATGTGACTCCATTGTTTGATCCATCAGGACTGACCTCAGAGTTACTGTAATAAAATGAAATATACACACATTTCCAATCAGTGCAGATTTGCTTCTGTTATAGTACAGAACATGTGAAAGTTTTTTTTGAACGAGAGAAAATGTAAAAGTGATGTATTTTCTTTTCTCTTCTCTCTTTGAGCAGACAGTTGCTTGGAGAGACAGGTGACTGTGTCGGGGACACTCAACTTACTTTGCTTGGGGGACAGTTTTGCAAAATGACAGGAGGCTAAAGACCAGTCAGTCCTAGATATGTTTCTTAGGTTTTAGGACATTTTGGGGATTTTAGGACATTTCTAGAACATTTCTGGGATTTTAGGGACATTCATAGGATAGGATGTTTCTATGATTTTAGGACATTTCTTGAATGTTCGGGTATTTCCAGGATTTTAGGACATTTATAGAGTTTGAGGACATTTCCAGGACTTTATGACATATATAGAATTTTGGGATGTTTTAAGGATTTCAAGACATTTCTAGGATTTTAGGACATTTATAGGAATTAAGGACATTTCCAAGACTTTAGGACACTTATAGAATTTTAAGGATGTTTTTAGGATTTCAGGACATTTCTGTGATTTTAGGATGTATCAAGGATTTCTGGACATTTCTCAGATTTTAGGATATTTCCAGGATATAGGAGCATTTCAAGGATTTGGATTTTCTAGGATTTTAGGACATTTCTTGGATTTTAGGATTTTTCTAGGACTTTAGTTGCTTTGCTAGGGCCTCTGCTGAGGGTGCGTGGATCCTCCACTGGCACTTTTGCTGAAAGTACAAAAACAATTCCCAGCGTGAAACACTTTACTTTTACTGTGAATCGGAAAATGGATGGCGTGGTCATGCGGCCCCCTATTGGGCGCCAGATTTGGCTCATGAGCTGTAAACTGAGTTTCGCTGCACTACATGTTATGAATATTTACTAGTAAACTACAGTAGAGTGATTCATCAGCATGTAACAATGATCAATGAGCCATAATGGTTTAATGACCTTAAAGTATTAATTAGTTCAGTCAGTCTTCTGATCTGATCACATGGCACTGATACAAACTGCTGCTGCTCTCTGCAGGATCGTTAACATGAACACTAAATGTCAGATGATATGTTCTGTCCCTAAAATAGAAATGAAATGGTTTCACATGTTTTTTACTCAAAAGCTCCGGGCATAAACAAATACTCACTGCTTTGGCAGTAATTACAGCATGTTCCCCATAAATCCCTTCTCACACCCCCTCAGAGGTTTCTGCTGCAGCCTATAGCCACCAACCAAACAGAGCGAGTTTCATCTTTACTGAGAAACATCTTCATTATCATCTCTCCTTTTCTCTTCTGTATTATTTCAACATGAAGAGTGTGAGGGGAGTGAAGGCTGTCAGATTTGGGAATGATCGTGTGTTGGTTCAGATGTCTGGAGCAGAGCAGGAAGAGGCTCCATTTCCAGTTTCTGTGAAACCAAACAGGGTGGAGTCCAGCAGAGCTCGCTCTCCCTCACTCCATGCCACAATTCAATTATTTCCCTTTAATCTATGAAATGCCAGAGTGCATTAATATCTGCTGGTCACAAGATGCACAGTATTTAGTGGATTAGGAACATTTTGTCTCCAAATGAACAGACACATGTTCCAATAGAGGAGTCAGAGGAGTCATCCTCTGCTCTGCTCAGCTTCTCTGATTCATGTTTGACCCATAACCTCAGCCTCAGTCTGACATCAAGTTACAATGCAACAGATAAAAACTTAAAAACTTTGGATGAACTCCATATTTCACTGGATGGGGTTCCTCCGAGGCAGCGTCTGTCAGCCACAATAAAACATCTGATGTGCAGGAACAGGAAGTGGGTGGACTGACCTCCAGCCTGCTGGGTGACCATGTGCTGCAGTCTTTACAGCTCGGCACACACACAAAATTGATGCATACATGTGACAACTGCCGGACCATCATCCTGCCACCATGCACTGAAATAATCTGACAAGCTGATTTTACTGAAAGTAATCTTGGAAACTGACTGCCATGAAAAAGGAAAATAAATATAACTTTAAATCTTAATTTATGTTTACTTTGTATCTAAAATTTCAAGTTTACTTATAATTTAGCTGCATTTACTTAATTTTTTGAAGTGAAATTACCTTGTTCTTTTTTAAGTGTTATCAACTTCAATAAACAAGTTAGTTATTTTTCCAATGATGGACTAATAAGATTTGCAATTTCTGTGTCGTTAACATATTTAAGAAGATACAAATATGACTGACTAGTTTGCAGCCAGCAGAATACTGATATATAGCTCAGTAAACTTGGTTTACTGAAGTTGCTAAAACACATTGATTTGATCAAAACATTTTTAAGTTGCAACAACTTCACAACATTAAATACATATAAGTAAAATTAAGTAAACTTAACAATTAGATATAAAGTTTACATAAATTAAGATTAATATTTGTCTTTACTTACATTTTTCAAGGCAATGTGTTGCCTAGAATTTTTTTAAAAGTAAATCAACTTGTCAGATTTTACAGTATGCAGTGATCCATCACAGTGAATGTCAGCCAGGGGCATAGAGTGGCCTCTTCCCTTCTTCTAAACCCCTCGCTCTGACCCCACTCATCTTCAAACTCGGCTATCATCATAATCTCAACTACACACCTTTAGGCTTTTTACTTTGGCCAGTAATGAACCTTATGTGAAGGACGTAACGTCATTTGTGGGGAATCATACAGTCTGATGTATGATGAGACATTGACTGGGCCACAGCTGAGGCTCATGGGAAGAGCTGAAGACATGTGGAGTCTTGCTTTATCTTTACTTGGAAATACACTTCAGATTATCTGCAACAAATTCATCTCTCTGGAGGTTAAGGACAGGTTTTCTGGGAATTATGGGAGATCACAAATCTTGAAAGACAGTATAAGTTACAACAATTCATCCAAACTGGAATCTCAAAGAACAAAAGCAGACAAGGACTCAAAACAGTGGAGAGTCTCTGCACAGTTCCTCCTCTGCAGTTTGTGCTCCAAACCAAACAGGCTCGGGCTAAATTTCCTGCTCTGAACTTCAGTCACACTCATGAAGGGAATGACCCTGTGTTGTGTGGGAGTGGATTCATCCAGAGCATCTCTGGGCTGCAGTAGTTCGGCAGCAATGTTGCGAGCAACTAACTTGCTTCATGACCCGTGCTGTTATAATGAGGCTGCAGAGTTTCAGTCATCTGCATCAGAGTCGCATTTATTTTGGATAATTCAGCTCAGTCCTCTGACATGTCTGTTTGGCACATAATGGAATCTGTAGCGATGTTTGAAATAACATGCTGCATTTATCTGGATTCTGTTACTGATGTTGAATCTGATTGTGTGCAATAACTTCAGGTTTCCTGTGAATAGATATTTTTATACTCAAAGCTGGTTCTCCAGAGGAAAGTTCATTTGTGTCTCAGCCTGCTGGCTTCTGAGAAATTCCTGAATCCTGTGAAAACCATCTGCAGACGTCCTACACACATTCCTGCTAATGCAAACACACACTGTGACACATTTCCTTTCTCACCACGGTGGAGAGAGTGAAGCAGCCGATAAAGAACGGAAAAGAAACTGGAGAGAGAGAGAGAGAGAATGAGAGGAGGACAAATGAAACGTGGAGAGACATCTTTAACTTCCCATCACATGCACAGCAGCATGTGATTCATTCAGTCCTTCACTGCTCCAGCTGATTGAATCTGATCACAGAAATGACTCATGGCTGATTGTTAGCATGTAGCTTATCGAGGTGATGGGACTGGACACAAGTCATCTCACAGAAGTCCACTCTCATCTGATGACTAAAGCTTGCCGTATGCTGCATGTCACATCTTATGTTTATTTTTAGGGAGCACCCAAATCAGCCTGCCACTGGATCAGAAACAATCTGCACAAAGCAAAACTGTACATCAGTGATACTCATCCTGCTTTTGGGGTGACTTTTGCAAAACGACAGTAGGCCAGGGGCCAGTCACAGCAGCCTGATAAACGTTTGCAGAGTTTTAAGACGTTTCTTGTATTTTGGGACATTTTTGAATTCTTAGCATGTTTGTGGGATCCAGAATATTTCTAGGATTTTAAGTAGTTTCTAGGATTTTAGGACGTTTTTAGGATTTCGGGACGTTTTTAGGATTTTAGGAAAATTTTGATCAACTCAGTTTTAATGCTGTTTATGCACTCTGGCACCTTATGTATACTAAAAGTACAAACATAATCCCAGTGTTAATCACTTTAGTTTTTACTGACAATCAGAAAATGGTTAGGTGGCACCCAGCACCCTATCAGGGGCCATTTTTGGCCCATGGGCTTTAAGATAAATATCACCACTGTGAAGCCTCCTGTGTCAGCTCAGCATGCAGTCAAACAAAACATCTAGAGGCAAAATCAATTCATTTTCATTGAAATACTCATATTGTGCAGCTGCAAGTTTAGTATCTGAGACTTTAACCCTTTAAAACCTGGACAAATTGGTTTGAACACTTTCAAAAATATGTAAAAGATGCAGACTACAATTTGGCCTCCAAATAAATAAAAAAACAAAAACCTGAAAATTAGTCTTCTAGTAATCTACTTAAGTGCATTTATGACATGTTTTGCACTTAACGTGAGGATTTCCATTTTCTGCTTCTTTACTCAAGAATATAGAGTGAGATACTGTGCTTTTTACCTGTACTATGGGAACGGGAAATAGTAGCAGCTGCAGCACAAATGGTTCATCCATCTGCTTTGAGCGCTCAGTTCAGCTGAAATGATGAAATCTGTCATTTTTCACTCCATTAGAGAGGTTGACTCTGCACAGAGCAGCGACAGCAGGCGCCCTGTGGACTCAGAGCTCATTCTGCTATTTCAGTTCTGATTGGCCGCAGACAGTCACTATGACTCCTATGCTAATGAGAGCACCGTGACAGGGGTCATTACACCTTGGTGATTATTTAGAGAGTTAATGATTGAACATAATGATCCGATAAAATGACTCTGCATGCAGACTGAGAGCAGCAGGGAAACAGGAGGAGAGCTGAGTGTGACAACGCACAATATAAAGTTCTCTTTAATAGGAGTTCTATGCTGTGAGGCTCTGGTACCAACTTTTGTTGTTATACAAGAGAGCACAGAAACACAACTCCAGCAGTTCTTCTTAAGTACATAAAAATTCATCTGTAATTTAATGAAATTACTCCATTGAATATCTGTTCTATCAGTGATTCAGTATCACTGAGTGTCAGATGAGAGTTTTATATGATCTTCCTCAGTTCTTCAGTCAGCTGAAGAAAAACCACAGACATGAGATGAAAAAACAAGATTAAAGGAGCAGTCTGTAGGATTTAGGGGGATCTATTAATAGAAATGGAATACAGCTTTCATAATATTGTTTTCACTTGTGTATAATCACCAACCCAAAGTAGGGAGTGGGTCTTCTTCCATATCACTAGCTCTGGAGAGGGACATCAGCCCATTCTCTTTCCAGAGTTGTCAAATACCGCCTCTTTGAAAGTGCTTTCAGTGTACAATCCTGATGCCAAAAGCTACCTTTAGCATCCATATGACATGCTCCTGGACAGCATCAGCTGAGAACGCAGCTGGACAGAATTGGTTTCAGTACTATCACTTGGTGCCGGATGGCCGTATGGCAGCCTGATTTTCACACAGGCAGCATCACTGGAGCACGCGGCCGGACGGAACCTCTCGTGTCCACTTGAAATGCTACAGAACAGTGTGAGGTTGAAATGTTACAGATCACGACATCATAAAAGGAGCGCAAGGGCACCTAATCCTAACCTCCTGTGCCCTTCTTGCCTAATCCTAATCATTAATGGCAACATGTACATCTGTTGACATCCTGGCATTGTTTGTCATGTGCTTTTGTTGCCTAAACACAACCACATGCAGCCTAATCCCAGCATGTGCCTGTGTTGACATCCTGATAGCGGCACCCGGGAATGTCAACAGCAGACTCAGAGGGATACCTCGAGTGTAATATGTAGATGTGGAAGTCCACTGCAAAGCGGCGATATGAAACAACTTGGGATGAAAACATGTCGGGGACATTCATGTTTATTTGTCACCTAAAGGCCTCTGTAAATTCACAATTCATTATTGACAGATAAATCAATATATTACTTAAAGTCAGTTAAAGTAGTATATTTTGTTCTAAAAGTGGTTTGGCAGAGGCAGTCTGATGTTTGTTTCCATGCACAATAAACAGATTTCAGTCACTGTAACAACAGAGCTCCACAGACAACAAATCATCTGCAGAAAAACCTGCTGAATGAATTAATCTGTCAGCAGAACAGAAAATAATGACAACAAACAGACATGCTGCAGTGACACGAGGAACTAGTCACAAAGTGATACTTACCAGCAGTGATTTGTTCATGGATTTACTGCTGAACTGGATGCAACCGATATGTGCAGCAGGCTGATATGAGCAAGCTCTGTGAAAAGGTCAGTGTCACACATACTAAATTCTGAAATATTTTGTGTTTATTTATCTGTAGACGTGTAAGTGCTGCCTCTGGGTTAAGTCTGTCCCTCAGTCCCTCAGTGGGACTCTCTGATGCTCCAGTTTATCTTCATTAATCTCTTTGCTCTGACTTTAACCCCCCCCCCCCTTTTAATGTTGCTGATCATGTTAATGTGTCGCTGGCTGCAAAAATCCACCAATAACTTAATCTGCATGCTCAATGTTCCTAATGTGTGTGTGTGTGTGTGTGTGACTGTGTGACTGTGTGTGCAGTTGGAGATGTTGCACAAGGAGAAAAACTATGAGGAAACATACAGAGCGTGTGTTTCATATTTTTTGGGCTGCAGTTTCACAGAGCAACAGTAATACAGTAAAATGCTGCCCTCCCATGTTCTTATGTAAAACCGCAGGGTGATTGTTTTATTGTTTTTGGAGAACTTCATGTCAAAAGAAGAGGAAACCGTTCATTATATATCAATGGTATTAATATCTTTGACTGAAGTAAAAGCAGGCTACTACACTGTACGAAAACTCTGTGACAAGTTAAAGTAGTACATAAAAAAATCTACTCATTTAAGGTTTTTGTTTTTTTTTAACAAGAAAGACTAAAAGTATGGAAAGTAAAATAACCTACGAATTTGCTCTTTTCAGAGTTTTTTTATCGTCATTTTATTGAGATATATTAATACATATATAGTTAATGCTACAGTTTGTCATAATCACTTTATATACTGTGAGTAGTTTACTATAATTTCATCTAAAATCTAAATTTACAGAATAGGCTAACCACTAACTGTAGTCGTAAACATTTAAATCCAGTGGTGTCCTCCTGAAACGTTTTTGAGTGGAAGTGGTATAACCAGAGCATTTGTTTGAGACACTATTCTTTTTCCTTATAAAGATATCAGGTTTTTTTTTTTTTTTTTTTTTCATTTTTCTGCCTTGTGCTTCACTCCACCACATTTCAGAGGAAACCAAAATATTTTACTGTATTTATCTATCAGCTGTAGTCTCCTTCTCGACCAGCTGCATCATTAAAATTCATCCTTATAATTGTAAAATGACGTAAAATTAGGATTGTTCTCATGCATTGTATCTGGCAAACATATGAGGGTTTTATTATTATATAGGCTAATCTATTTCAGTGAGGACATGTGAATACTTCTTCCACCAATGCCTTTGATAAACTGGTTCTTCTGTTCTGACCAGTCCATTTATACCAATAGCCTTCCAGTCTGTGTGACCAGTAGATTTCCAATGAACCAGCAGCCAGCAGACGGCAGAGTTTGACCGGATGTGCCTCTCATGGATCTGGGAAGCTGTGCGTGTTTTATTCCCTCAGTCTTGTCTGCAGAGTTTTTCCTGGGTGTTGCCTGTTTGGATTCCGGGATAACAACTTTGGAGTTTCGCCGTCTGCTACCGACAAGAAAAGACAAACCGGAGGATTGTTTGAACGACCACATCCATCACCTTTTTGTTCGAGACTCTCACACTTTTTTCCCGGTGTAACGTTACTTTGGTCCGGTTTAATTTTAGCCGCCGTTAGCTGCCGTTAGCTGTAAGCTAACAGAGGGTCGATGCAGGCCATAAAGTGTGTGGTGGTCGGGGATGGGTAAGTTTAAACACCGGTAGTATCTTTATTTGAACAACTAAAATGTCCCATTGTAACTTATACACCATAACCGTTAGGAGCTAACGGTTATGGTCACAGAAGCCAACGGTTCCGCCTTGAAGAAGCCACCGTAACGGAGGTTCTCGGTGACCCAGTTACCAACAGTTGTCTGTCGGCTAACAGCCGAGCGACAGCTGGTGTTGTTCTCCGGTCCAGCTGGGTCACTGATTTATACACAGTCTATATGCTCCGGTTAACGTTAGATAGGACGGGGTCACACAAATTTATACACCTGCTCCCGGTAACGGCTCATATTCATACAGGCTCCCGTTTACGGCACAGATTTATACATATGCTAACGGCTTCCGTTAACGCTTAACGTTAGGTGGACTGAACGGGTCACAGCATGTCGTTTGTCACACATGACGCAGCTAGTTTTTATCTCCTTGTCTTTATTATGTTGAACTAATGTTGGATCAGTTGTTTACTCTGTTTATTAAGGATGCACGATATGGGTTTTTTTTAATTTGCAATATTGATGTTGATATATTCACTTTCTCCCTATCCACTTTTTTACATGATCATCAAGCGTCTTCTGTTGTGGATTTACCACTATTGTGTATGCATACTGTTATTGTGATCGCCCATCATGGAGAAATACAATTAATGCTTTTTAATGTTGGTCTATGTAATATTTATTCATTGTGCAAAATAAGAAAAAAAAAAAAAAACTCAATTTAGGCTTATTTTGTACATGCCATGTTCACTTTGTGTGTGGGTGTGTGTATGTATATGTATGCACATCCTCTGTCTGCTCATAGTCAGATATATTTGTTTAATGATAGCAAAAGAAAACACTCTCATTTTAACTTCTCTGACAACAATGGCTCTTCAAGGCAGGAAACAGGATACTGCTCTCACCTTAATGCCACTGAAGAATATACGAAAACTGAAAAAAAAGTTTAAACAAAACAAAAAAACCCCACAGACTTAGAGAGCAAATCAGACTGCAGCATTCACTTCTCACCTTTGTATTTTCTCTGTTAAAATCTGATCTTAGGGCTGTGGGTAAAACATGTCTTCTCATCAGCTACACCACCAATGCCTTCCCTGGAGAGTACATCCCCACTGTGTGAGTAACACACACCAGATACACACCTTTTCACTGTACAGCAATATAATGAAACCTTGTTTATCTTGACGAAATCCTTTCACCTGCTTCCCCCAGCTTTGACAACTACTCGGCCAATGTGATGGTTGATGGGAAACCAGTGAACCTGGGCCTGTGGGACACAGCAGGACAGGAAGACTACGACCGTCTACGGCCTCTGTCCTACCCACAGACTGTACGTATTCATGCATTCATACATTCATGTATTCATGCACAGCAGGAATAACTGCTTGTGTCAGACCACAGCCGTGCGCAGACAGTGTGATTAGGAGTTATTCACTGAGTCTGCAGTGCTGTTACTCAGCAGAGTGGAGCGTTGTATCCTCAGTACCTATAGACAGTCTGTAGGAAGTGAATGGAGCCGTTGTTTGTGTGCACTCTTTGTCCTGAAGATAAACTGGCCTCAGTGTGAGCCAGAGACTCACAGGCAACTGACAGTGGGATTCAATTTATATGTTAAGTTTAAGCCCCTTTTCTACTACATAAACAAAAAGCTAACATTTGGCTTTTTAATATAATAGGAAAGATTACAATTGGCATTCACACCTGTGTCAAATGACTTTGCAGTAGTTATGGGTATTTATCACCGACAGCTCTGATCGGCATTGATGGAAATACAACATTCAGTGGCGAGATGCATTAATGAGGCGACACTAACTGTGCGTTTCAATACTCATACTGTTATACAATACAGTAGGCAAAAAAGATTTTGTATGTAACAATACATAACATGTCAAATGTAGTGTGCAAATACCAGGATGATCTTTTACATCTGGTCAGATTTTACAGCTAGCTATCATACTTTTCTGGCTATTCTTACCCACAATACTCTATGCAGCAGCAGATATGTCACATCTTAACAGCTGTTTGACGGCTGTCAGAAGCCACAATGATGGATGACAGTGCATTCAAGCGACTGATGACTAATTGAATGGTAATATTAGGATTATGAATTGTACAAAATAATAGAGATCATCAGCAAAAAAAATGAAAATAATGTTGGAGAAATGCTTATGTAGGCTTATTTGATGGATATAAAATCTTAGAATCCATAATGTATGTAGTTATGACTTAAAAGTTAAACATCACTGCCTCTGGCGAGTTAGGAGAAAAGCATTTTGTTTTATCTCCACAGTAACGCATATATGAGAAAGAGGGTCAAAATTCAGAGTAATGAGGAAGTAGTGCGTCTCGATTGTATGCATACTGCATGCAGCATTACATAATTTGTAGGGGGAGCCGCAGTATCTACTAAAAGTAAAAAGAAAAAATATGCGATTCAGAACACACCCTAAATACTATCTTTCTCCGTCCAAACAGCTCAAACAACGATACAAAGTAGTTCACACCGAGTTTAAAGGAGAGACTATATCAGTAAGAGATATAAAAGAATAAACCACCGTGAAGTTTTCTTTAGTCTCCATGCTGCTGTCGACTGTTAAACTGTTCTCAGTTCTGTCCATGACGTTGAGCGTGACACACCAAAAAATCAACAAAAAAACTGCTGTGGAGCTGTGTGCATGGTTCTGCTCTACTGGCAATGGGAAAGGAGTGTATACCCCTTTTTAATGGGTTTACCTGTGTTTGAAAAACCTGCGTACATGCACTAATTTAGGTGAAAAAGGGGTATTACTGAACCCTAATGTCAGAACATTTGAGATCTCTCTGTTTCTTTTCAGCATCAGTGTTAACGAACTTGAATGTGAAGATGTGTTTATTCTGGTCCCATGTTGTGACAGAAACATGTTTTTTAATGTCTCCTCAGGATGTTTTCCTCATCTGTTTTTCACTTGTCAGTCCTGCCTCCTTTGAAAACGTCCGTGCCAAGGTGAGAACCGCCTGCTCTCTAACAATAATGGTCATGTCAGGAATGTCACAGTCAGATCTATGCTGGCGGAGGAACAGGAGAGTCAGATCAAGGGTTTGAAAAATATATCTGATGGAATTTGAAAGTTTTTATCTCAAAATAGTAAAAGATACAAAACATTTTACTTCACTGTCAGGGTTCCCGAAGGTCCTTGAAATCCTTAAAAGTTTGTAAATTTGAGGGAAAAAATCTAGGCCTTGAAAGTGTTGAGAATAGACATGAATAGACATGTCATTCATAGAGCTTGGATTTACATATTTTGTGCAGAAATTGAAATGGAGGTGCAGCACAGCTGACAGTTGTTCACGCCCCTCTCCCTTTAACTGAAGCCTGATACTTTTCAGTGTTGTAACAGTAATGATCCTTGCTCCATGTCTAATACCATGCTGTGTTTTGTCATTGAATTGGGGGGAATAGGACCTGGACAATCCTTAAAAGAAGTCCTTGACTTTGATGTGTAATAACCCTGAAGCCCCCCAAATGCCCCACACCCCACCTCCGACCCACAGGTTACAGAATACATTCAGGTGTAACAGGAAAAACCACAACAAAATAATCTTGTAGTTGTATCTATACTCAAACTAAAGAAAAAGTTTAAGGTGACCTTTGAGTAACTTCTTGCTTTAACAAATTCATATGAAGCCATGTTTATCAGATATAGATGATGTGTGTATCCATGTCCAAGAGTACTTCAGAAGTTAGGGTTAGATGTTATTATCTTTTTAAAGGTCACATCATGTTGACCTTCCAAAATAAATCTCTTCTTTGTCTGCCATGCTGATCACCTGACTGCCCCCATCTGTCCTCACCTCCTTTGTCCTCCCCCAGTGGTACCCTGAAGTGAGACACCACTGTCCCAACACGCCCATCATCCTGGTGGGCACCAAGCTGGACCTGAGAGACGACAAGGACACCATCGAGAAACTGAAGGAGAAGAAACTGTCCCCCATCATCTACCCTCAGGGCCTGGCCATGGCTAAAGAAATCAGTCAGTTATAACACCACATGCACACAAACACACTCATTTTTTAGTGCAGGATATTTACTGATCCTTCATCCTTAGATTTTCTTTTTTTTTCTTTTATCTTTCTTAAAAGTTTAGTGCAGATAATTTAGTGACATCTAGTGGACAGGTTTTGTAACTGAAACTTCTCTTTTGATATTGATGAACTGTAAAATGAGGAACCCCCTCCCTTTTTGTATTTTTGACAGTTTTTAATGGAAAAATTAAAAATTGGAGAAGGGAAAAGGGGTTTGGAAGGCATATTTTCCTTAACAAGTTTTTGCTTTTTTTCCTTTTAACATAAAAAGAAACACAAAAATTTGGCAAAATGGCATCATTTATCACAGCCAGAAACTGTGAAACCAGAAAATCTTGTTGGATTTTCAAATGTCTGACAATCCTTAAACACATCATGTTGGATGCCGAAATTACATTTGAGTAGAGTTTGAATGTTATATATTTGAAAAATGCTGGGAAAGTGGGGCAAAAAAAATTTGGCCCTTGAAAAGTCGAGGAAAAGTTTTGTCCATGCCGTTGTGTGAGAACCCTGGAAATCCATTTATTGGGAGTTAAAAACACAACCCCTGCAGCCTGAGTGATTTGGGATGTTATAGTGTCCAGTCATGCTGTTAAACTGATCTGCATACAACATTTATATGTAAACGTATGCTGAAGCAAACAGAAACCAGCTGCTCTGCTCACCCTCCTCGTCTCTGGTCTCCAGGTGCAGTGAAGTATCTGGAGTGCTCGGCTCTGACGCAGCGTGGCCTGAAGACGGTGTTTGATGAAGCCATCAGGGCAGTGCTGTGCCCCCCGCCCATCAAGAAGAGGAAGAGGAAGTGCAGGATATTGTAATGGAGAACCACAGGGAGTAGATTAGGAGGAAGATGATGATCTGTATTCACCCCCTGTGTCCTTGCTTCAGTAGGAGCTGAGGTTGATCAGAGCTCCGTCTGAAAATACTCCACAGACTGAAGCTGAAGGTTTTCTGTTTGCTTCCGTCTGTTGAGTCTTTTCAGATCCAAAGGAAGGAAGTGACCTCCGTAAGGCCTTGGGAGGGAGGGGGGTGGTGGTGATAAAGGGGTGATTAAGAAGACACAACCATTCATTTCATATTTCGCAGACATTGTGAAGAAGAAACACTACTTGAATGTGATTTGATCATGAACTGACCATAGATGTAACTCTGCACTCTTTCCCCGAAACATGAAGAGATTCCTGCTGCCTTGATGAAATTTTACTTTAATGAGGAAACAAATGTTTTTAGAAGCTCTAATTTGTCCTGTTGTCGTCAGCTGTGGTCGACAAAGCGTTTTGTTTACATGTGTCATCTGACCCGACTGAGCTGTCGCCAAAACTCAGTCAGCCGTCTTCACTCTGTAGTCTGAACACTAACACGTCTCTTTCTTTAATTTAGTTTTAGCAATATGTAGTCAAACAGTTTAACCCTTAAATGACTTCTAACAGGTGTTATAATGACTCATTTCAGACACGGTCTGAGCTAAAAGTTTAGTTCCTAAAAGCTTCTTAAATGAATTCATTGCTCTCTTCTGGCTCTGTGTCAAACACAGTATTTGATGACTGACTGATGACGTGAAGGTGCGGAGCAGCCGCTGTTGATGTTCTGTAACGATTTTCATCATTTCTCATTTTGTTTTTATGAAGTCTGTGAGCCAGTGTATCAGCATTCAGAGGTTGCAGCTGATTTTAATGTTTTTGTTGTGAAATATGAGAAGGAACTATTCAGCGGCACATTTTATTTTGAAATGAGAAGGAATCACTCAGCAGCACATTTTATTTTGAAAGGAGCAAAGATCAAAGTGCATGGCTGTAAATCTGAGCTCATGTTATCAGTGTTTCAGTGGTGCAGTGAAGCTGCACACTGGGATTGACTTCTATTTTCACAAATTCATGTCCTGATTTTTTTTAAAAAGCAAAATAAATTCATTGAAAATGCTCGGCTGTATGTTATATTTTCTGTTCAGCAACTGGATTTAAGTAAGACTTAAAGTTACTTTTTTTTCAATTCAGTCTATAATAAAACACCCATCGCAGTTCTCCGAGACCAATAACACACACGCACACACAGACACACACACACACACACACATATATGTATATATATATCCACTTTAATAATGTATGTTTATAAAATTAAATATGTCTATGCATATGTAAATATGGGCAGGTGTAATCAGCCAATCACGTGCCTGATTGAAATGTAAATGGGCGGAGGGACTGATTACCTGAACTAACAGGTGTGTGTGATCGCGGGTGCAGGAAGTAGAATCCTGAGAGACAGCAGTCGGTGTTTGGAGTGTGTTGATACTGCAGCTTATTGCTCTGTGGTAAGACTACAACATTTAGAGAGTTTTAGCTGTTCCGGTGTGAGGGGGATCTGCCGAGTTAAGGCTCCTCGTGTCGTGGCCTGTCCACCTGGAGACACACTGACAGATGAGAAGCCGATCCTCGGGAAACTGGACAGAGTCTCCAGCTCAGAGAGGGTCTCACCCACCATGAGAGCTAAGTGTACTCTTAAATATTGTCATATCTCTATAATGTCAGTATTTCGAGTTTTTTATTTAGTAAGAGGAGAGAGAACTGCTGATTGCAGGATCATCAATGAGCTTCACCTTTAACTACAGTGTTTGTCCTGAGTGGATTTGCCCACAGACTGTTTAACATGGGTTTAACTGGTAAAGGCTTGTACCAAGCGGGTTGACTGATGTCTCCAGCAGAGGGTGTTATTGTACCTTGTTTGAATTATGAAGTCCAGAGATCTGGAGTCATTTTCTCAAAGCTTTCCAGTACAAAGAGTTGCTCCTAGTGACGACATTTCCCAGAAATGTCTTAAAATCCTACAAACGTCCTAAAATCCTAGATATGTCCTGAAATTCTAGAAATGCCCTACAACCCCAGAAATGTCTTAAAATCCCAGAAATGTCCAGAACTCCTTGAAACAATCCAGCAATCCTAGAAATGCCCCCCCCCCCCCAATGTCCTTAAATCCTACAAATTGTACTAGTAAGTACTAGAAATTTCCTAAAATCCTAGCAACATGTATGGTGCTGCTGCGACTGGCCTTTAGCCTTCTGTCATTATGCAAAAGTAGTCCCTAAGCAGAGCAAGACGAGTATCCCTGCTGAGATTTTTTTTTTAAATAGAAAAAAACCTTTCACACAAATCACTCGGCTTATCTTAAAAATACATCCCTGCATTCCTCTTCTCTACCTGCTGTGTGTTAGGACTCATTGGATCTGTTTTTCCAAAGGACTTAGGAAGCTTTTTGCAAATCATGACTATAATGTGATGACTGCAATGAGAGCAGCAGGTGGACCAGCTTCAGTAAACTCAGTCTGTGTCAACGTTTCCTTTGAGAACTTTAGGAATCAATGTGTAATTTGGACACAATCTAGTGACTTACCATTCAAAATTATTTTTAAATTAAGTTTATTCTCATCAATATGTTGCGGAGACACTTTGAGGTGATAGTCCTCTCTTCAAATTGAAAAGACGAAACACAAAATAGGAGCTGTACGAGTGCAGAAAGACAGAATCAGATATACAGCGAGAGAAGAAGAAAGGTTGTCTGCACAATGAAATTTATAACAAAACTATGTGGACACCTGAACATTACATCCTGCTGAAGATCTTGTTCCAAATCCAGGGACATCAATCTTCTGCTTTAGCGGGGGGGCGTGACTCTCAGAGCCTTGGGGTCGAGGTCAGAACAAACAGCGAGACCTACAGCGCGGCTCTTCAGCATTGATGCTGGCTGATGCAGCCCAGCAGTGAGGGACAGTTTGACACACTGCAGGTCTGCACATTGTCTTTGTGAACACGCGTAAATTTAGCCGTGGGATCTTATCTCCTTTATGTAATGGGAAGGGGCCCGTCATCTGTAATCACTCCAGGAGAAAGAATGTGGAGTCAGCTGGAGCTTGTCCCCACCCTCCCGTCCTAGTGGAGGGATTCCTGCGAGCAAACACGTCCTTCGTCATGTCTGCAGTCGGGGTCAAGTTCTGGGACAAACCAAAGAAAAAGAGGCCGTCTTCCTGTTTCCAAGTGGGAGACACTTGTGTCCAAATCTGGGCAGGATGGGACAAACTCAGCCGTGGGGTCTGGACCTCAGCCTGAAACCAGAGACAGAATTGATGGTGTTTATGTTCAGGAATTCATGGCAGGGAAATTCAGAGAGGACACAGGATGTGTATTGATTTGTATCAACATTTGTCATGAAGTGTTTTTCACAGCGTGTTGAATCCATCTCAGTGACACCACTGGAAAGCTAATCAAACGAGAGCGACCGACACAGAGGCCAAAAGCCCGCCACCATCACAGAGAGACGTCTTGTTACTCTGTGGAATCAAACAGAGATCAAAAACAGGATAAACAAGAAGTCGATCCAGGGTCTCTATAAATATATGTATATATATGAAGAAATGAGAACTAAATCAGTGAGGAAGGAAATATTATTACTGTAATGGCTGTAATGGTCAATGGCTTCACCTACATTTGGGAGGCCGTCACATGACCCAGATAATAACATGACACTACATGAGACATTGAGAAAGAGAGGCGGCTTTATTGAAGGATCAGGTCATGTCTATCATAGAAAACCTGTTTCCCACATAGCTACATTGATTTGCTGGGTCATCATGACGGTTTCATTTTTATGTGTCTGAATTTTTATCTTCCACACTTAAAAAAAACCCAAAACAATATGTGAAAAAGTAATTGGTAACTTTCTTATACCCCTTTCCCACCAAAATTAGTACATACATTTGGGCTTCTTGAACATGGGTAAACCTGCTAAAAATAGGCTATAGGCTGCTTTTCCATTGACAGTAGAGCAGAGTTGTATATGCGGCTTTTCAGCAAAGAAGTGTGTGTGTAAATGTGTGTGTGTGTGGTGTTTTGTGTGTCCGTCAGATGCCATCGGTGGACTGGAGAACAGGTAAACAGTAGAAGGCTGCATGGATAATAGTCTGAAAACTTTACGGTGGTTACTTCTCTTAATATGTCTCTGAGTTATTCAGTTTCTCTTTCAAACTTGGTGCACAATGACTTGATCAAGATTTTAGTGCTGCTCAGGGGGAGACATTAATCAATATTGGTTTGTTATTACATACAGGTTAAGAAGCTGAAATTAAACCCAATTAAAGCCGGTAAAAACACGACTATTGCAGTCATATGACCCAATTGTGAATGCTGATTGTACATTCCCATTGCATTAAAAAGCCAGGTGTAAGTTTTATAGACCCTCATTCCCAAATGCATAAAAACCCTGTTTACACTCGCTAACATCTGGATTTTTAATGCAATGGGAATGTGTACGTTCGACATTCACACTGGAGCCAAATGATTCTGCAGTAGACACGGGTATTTATCGTCTCTAGCTCCGATTAAAATTGATGGGAACACAAAACCGAGGTGAACACCCTAATTTCAGCTCCTCAACTGGCAAGATGCAATGATGCGCTGTCACTAATTACCGTCCATCTCCTCCTAAGCAGTGCCAAAACATGAATCCAGTGATCCAAACATAACTCATTTTTTGTATGGATTAAAAAAATGTATTAAGTTGTTAAGTTTAACTTTGGACAAATCTAGCTCAGCTTTGTGTTCCTGATTCTGGTCTTTACGCCAAGGTAGGCTAACCATCTCCAACCTCTTGTATTATACTGTATTATCTCACAGAGCCACAAAGCCAAGCCCCCATCCATCACTATCCAAAACACTCTTTCCCGAGCAGCGACACATAATGAAGGTAACACAACCTAGCTCTGATTTCAACATTACCGACAGGTGTAAATGAGCCTTTATTTGACACTAAGCGGCTCCTCTACAGTGAGCTATTGGTGATTATTTGATACTTTCACAATTTTTTTCAAAACCACTGGTAGCCACTGAAGAGGAGCTTAAGAAGAGCAGGCTGCTCATTTAGCAAAAATAAATTAGTTGTCAGTACATGCACTTGCAGAGAGTTGGAGATATTGTGTGATCAACTGGGGCCAACAGCACCTCTGATCATATTAATATCTCCATTCACAGAAATAGAAGACCTGATATATGTCATAGAGCCCATCATATCCACAGTGATCAGCACAATCAGTTATGGTTTAATGTGATGTTTGACATTCAGCAGCAGTGTTGTGTTGTTGTGTTGCATTTTTCGTGCTCTGCTGTGACTGTTTTTATCTCTGGCTTCAAGAACAAACAAAATTTTTAGTAAAGAAACAGCAGCCAGCAGTCCGCAGTGTTTGTATACAGAGCTGCTACGACAAGCTGATAAACGTTTGAATTATTGATTATATGATCGTTATCAGCAGCCAGAGCCAAACAATGTGAAAGCTCACTGACAGAGGGAGGATGAGACAGACTCCAGAGAAACTAGTCTCACAAAAAGCATCAGCACAGATAATCATTACCAATGTCATTTCTTTAGTGAAAACTTTCACTAAAAGTTCCACATAAGTTGATGAGAAATTGCAGATTGCTCAACGGCCTCGAGGAGCCTCACCGCAACATGTCCTCTTTCTCTCACCTGCTTTAACTTGTCCTCATTATCTTTTGTCTACAAAACATGTCACCAACTCTTCATGACCCCTCTTCTAAATATAAACTAGCAAACTGGATAAACAAGTTAGATTACAATCATTGGCCATAAATCATCAATAATGCTTTTTTCATTTACTTCCAGATTCCTTTTTAACTTCTTTATAAATATAAAAAATCTCTATTTCCTACACAGATTCAGTCATACGTGACAAAATGAGATGTGATCATGTGACCATGTGAGGTTCTCGAGGAGCCTCTGTGTTTAGACTGAGCTGCTTGCTGTGTAAATGGATGATAAATCTTTTGGGTGCTGAGCTGACGGACTCCCCCCTTCTCTCTCTGTTTTCCCATACCAGAGCTAATCTTTCTCTCCATCTCCCGCTGCACGCCTCCTCCACAGAACACGCATGTGTTGATAAAATGAAGCTCCATCACATGTGAGTGAAACATGGTTAAAAGAAAATAAAAACAAAGAATTGAAGGAGAGAGCGGGGTTTAGGCGTGGGGGTGGGTTGAGATGGTGCGCAGGGTTAGAGGCATCTCTGAGCCCGAGGACATGTGGAGCTGTTAAAGGACATTAGAGGGTTGAGCTCCGTGTCACGGCCCTGTTAACGCCCTCAGTGTCCAACGTTACGTCCCACTGAGGCTGTCACTGTAAAGCTCCTTTAGATAGTCAGTTCAAAATATGGCTTGATTTCTTTCAAAGACATGCAAAAAAGGCAATGATCACCTAAAGAAGAAATGACCCAAAAATTAGCAAGAAATTAGAAAAAGGTACAAGAAAATTACCTTAAAAGTAGCACACAAAAAACAATAAACCCCAAACAAACCATAAATAATTTAAGATAAATGAGAAAATAAAAAACAACAAATAAAAAAAGGGAAATTAACTGAAAAAAAGCTTAAAAATTAAAATAACTCCATCAAATAATATCAAATATGTAATTATAGTAATTAGAAATATAGTTCCCTGGACATTTTTCCTTATCTTTAATAAAAAAATTTAAAAAACTGTTTAAAAATGTACTAATTTCTTGCAATTTGCGGGCCATTTCTTACCAAGTTGCCTATTGCCCTTTTTTTTTAAATATGATTTTCTTCTGTCTTTTTGCCTTTATTTGACAGGACAGCTTAAGCATGAAAGAGGGAAAGAGAAATGGAGGAGATGACATGCTGCAAAGGGCCAACGCTGGAATTAAACCTGCGGCCACTGCAGCAAGGACATAACCTCTGTACTCTACCAACTGAGCTACTGGGCACCTCATTTCCCCATAAAAATAAAATTATACAAATTTGCTCAGGGTTCAAAGATTTAAATACTCCTGAAAATGATGTCGATCCAGGTTTAAGTGAATCAATGCATAAGTTGTTGAGAAAACCAAATTTAACCACCAAATTGCAACTGAATGATTTACATCAGTGTAGGAAAAGTACCAACAGATCTGCGGTGTATATTTAGATCTTCCTCGTTCCTCTCAGTATGCTCTATATTTACTGTGTCTCTAATGAGTCAGACCAGGAAATGTCTCATCACTTCTACTCGTCAAGGATTTCTCTGTTTGCTTAGCCTTTCTTCTCAAGGCGACTGCATCAGTTCTTGTAGTTCTGCTGTAGGACTCCTCCATGTGATGCTCATGTTGTTTCACCTTTTTAAAGAAAGAAACGTTCAGTCAGGGAGACAATACTTCTGATTCATTTCTCACCATCTGCTGTTCACTTCTCACCCGAGGACAGACTCTTTTGCTGTCTTTGACTGTCAATTGAAACAAGGAATGCACAATAATATCAGCAGATATTGTAAAATGAAATATCAGAATTGGCCAATATGCTGGTTTCTGCCAATATGACAAAGTAATGTTTTTATTTATTTTAATTGACAAAATAAACATGTTCAAAACATCATACATAAGTTGCAATATTTTACTTATTTTGCACGATAAAAATATATTACATACATGGAGCGACATCACTTTTCCTGCAGCACTTTCAGATGCCTTTCACAGTATTAAAACCTTCGAACCCTGAGCAAACTGGAGTGATTTCTTTCAAAAAGAGAAAAAGGCAATGAGCATTTGGAAATAAATGTCCTACAAATTGCAAGAAATTATCAAAATTTGGAAAATTATTCAAAAAATGCCGAGGAGAAATGTCAAAAAGCTAAAAAAAAAAGAAGGAAAAACCATATTTCAAATTATTATAATTACATATTTAAAATTACAAAAAAATTATTACTTTTTTTGTACTAATTTTTTCAGTTCATCTTTCTTGTACTTTTAAAAATGTAGTAGTAGTAGAAGTAGTATTAGTATTATTATTTTACACATTTGATTGCTCATTGCCTTCTTCCTGTGTATTTAAAAAACAAAATCTGACCTATTTGTTCAGGGTTCCAAGGGTTAAAAAGCACTGTATTTCATGTCTCCATCTGCTGGTGGTCTATCATGATAAAATTTATACATGATATGATGTTAACTGATGTTAATTCCACTACAGAAGAAACTTGATGATCATATCAGTTATTAGCCAAATGAGTTGTAATGTTTCGGCAAATTGAAACATAAGCTGATCACGTTTAAATGTGGTTCTCTTTCAGCCTTTGGTACGTGCATCTTGCAGTTGTGTTCGGCCTCCACCTCCCCATCACCTCCTCCACTCCACAGTTTCATCATTTCATCAGATTCATCCGTCTCAGCAGAGTCACCAACACCTCCACCAGTGGCGAGGATTTCATGAGGGGATTCTTCTGCTGCTCAGGTCAGACTTTCCTCAATCACTAAGCCTTCCTGTAGAGTCTCAGTGCCAAAGTCTTTCTGTCAAATATTAATTATCACAAATCATCTGTTTACCTGTATTAACCCTTTAACACCTGGATTGACAAAAGTTTTTTTTGCGTTGCATTCTGACGGCTTTCACAAGCATTTAAACTTCTGAAAAATGAGAAAATTGCTTTGAGTTCTTTCAAAAACATGGGAAAAACATAGTGTTGGAGTCAACAGGCAGTGAGAAATGAAACTGAGCAGTTTCACCTTGATAATGATGCACAGATGATAGGCAGTGCAGCTCTGTTCACTGAATCATTAGGATCTATTCGGTAAAAAGATTCATTCAGAAGATTTGTTCACTGAATCGTTTAGTCTGAGCGGCGCTCCGACTGCAGCAGGTGGGACAATCTGGTGTGCAGGGAAGTTTTCTAAACTCTGAGCTGTACTTCTGCTTTCCACTGATTCAGGTGATTCCCAGCCTTGAATTTGTTTCAGCAGGCCATCTGTAGAAAACCCTGTCAGTTGCATTATGGGAATTGTAGGATCCAGTGGTTCTGACGTTTGACTCGCACCAGAGACCAAAAGTCAGATATCTTGGCCTTGCAACTTCAGTTTTGTTCTGCCTCTCACGTGTTCCCTCACTTTATGTAAATGTGCAGTGTTACATCATCGGAGCGCTCCTTAAGTGTGTAAATATGCTCACTGTAACAACTTTGTAAAAATGAAGATCTGTAGGATCTCATGCAGCCGCAGAGCTTTTCTTAACCTGAAGAGTAGATGATGACACTTAAATGTCTCGGTTTCAGTTTTCTTAGAAAATAAAAAAGTGATTTCCTTCTTGAACGACCTTGAGGCCTTAGGGGTCGTTCACCACTTTTATGTTGGTTTGACGTTGTTATTTGGTGATGGAGCGATGCGGTGCCTGGAGCTGTGTTTGGTGGACAGGATGTTCCACGGTCCTCGACCTGTTTGTTTTTCTGGCTGAACGCTGCCACCTCCCACCCCCCCGGCCATCACTCTGCCTCAGCAAGAATGTAAACACATGAGGATACATGCGCATGTTCTGTATGTGCTGCATGCATGTTTGTGTATACATGTACAAACACTAAACACACAAGAGCAGATGTTGAAAAAGTGAACATTTAAAACAGGATTATTGGAATCATTCTGCACCTGGATTAAAGTTTAATCTCCTGATTCCACCGTACTGACACTGGCCGACTGTAATGATGTAATATTCATTCACGTAACTGTCCTGTATTCACACATATGATCTGTAGCCACCTAACGCCTTCACCAGATTACAGAGAAATATTTGAACTCTTCACCTAAAAAATGTCGAGGCTCCTGAACTCAGCAGAGATCCAAACAGTTTACACATCGACACTACAATCTGTTTAAGCTTCCACAGAGCACCTGTCCTATCCGCCAAACACCCATTAACAGGAGATCGTAAACATCTGCAGTACTGTGTTTACCTGAAAGAAATCCACCCGCCGCTTGAGCTGAGGACGGATCCACACAGGCACGTTGATACAGATGACCTCTTTCAACTTTCACTGCAAACTCACTCCTGAATTGATGACTGTTTGTGTGGACTGATGGGAAATTTACCCAACACATTCACAACAGAAGGAGAAGAAATTGCTTATCCTGCAACTTTATGAACATTTCACCTGCTGCTGTTTCATAAAGGTCAGCATCACCTGACTGTGAGTGGTCTAAAACACCAAGTATATTTAAATGCTCTCAAGAAACACACAGGTGGAAGGCATGGATACCCATTCCTTCACTGGCACGAGGCGGGTTTCCATTAACCATCAAATTGCGCAAATTGAAGTTGAGAATATAAAATACGCCTAATGGAAACACGTCAATTTCGAAAAAAAACTCCCATTTATAGCAAAAATGTTTTCTTCACTTGTGTGAGGAGGTATTTTTGATGATTCAAAAAAGCCGTATTTCACAAAACTGCAATGGAAAGACTTTTGTTCACTTTTAAAGGTCCCTTGATGTACAACAAAAAGTGTTGGTACAAACTGGCTCCCTCGGACATGATGCAGCAGGCGCAACAAGAGGTGTTATTGCATCGCATAACTTCTGTCACCTTTCAGGAAATCCCCCATACTTGGCTGCTTCCACATGTAAGGGGCTTGCCTTTCCTTTATTGCTCACATAACACGCCTACATCGTGTTCGATTGGAAGTAATGATGGCTAGTGTGGCGGCTGAAATAGAAATAAACTGCTGATGTTTTAGCATCCATCACCATGCTTCTTGGAATGTTATCTCAAGATGAGAATCTGCATAACATCGCAAGAGAAGTTGCATAACATCGCTAAGTGGAAAAGCAGTCATCTCGCATTGTTGTTTTATCGACATTTCAAAAATATCACTTAAGTTTTGTGTAATCTGTAATGGAAACCCACCTACTAATCCCAAAACAGACTAGAGTGCAATGCAGCCAGAGAAAAATGACATTTCATTGATGTGTTGAAAAACAAGCTGAATAAGCCATTACATTTTTGAGCCTGTGTGTCCATTGATGTAAAATTGATTAGAAGTTTTTAACCCTCGTTTGTGGAATGTCAAAACTCTTTCTGGGAAATAGATGTGGTAACACAATCCACCTAACCCTGACCCCTGGAATGAATATCACAGATGATTTATAACAAACTGAAACTGAATGTGGACTTCCGTATGCAGGCAGTAAATCCCCTGCCGAGTCCATTGTAAGTTTCAGCTTTTACAAATGGATGACTTATATATTCTGTATTCTGCTAATTTCCAGGTTCATATGTACATATATTTTGGGTTTCTACTAGACTACCCCCTTCCTCTCTTTTATACCCACTTTCCACCAAAATTAGCATTTGTGCTTTTTCAACAGCTTAAAAGCCACTAAAAATCAGACTCCTTTCATTGTCAGTAGAGCAGAGCTGTGTACACAGCTCTGCAGCAGACTATCATGTCTTTCTGTTTATTTTTTTCTGGCATGTCACGTCCAATGTCACAGATGAGCTGAAAATAAGTTAGTGAACAGTGAAAAGCAGCATGGAGGCCTGTGAAAATGTTACAGTGGTTACTTCTTCTGTATTTCTCTTGCTGATTTAGTCTCTCTTTCAAATGTGGTGAAGTCTAAACCTTCAAGCGCTTGTTTAACCGCTGCTTTGTGGTTTCCTGTGATTACATAGTTCCAGTAAAGGGGGTAAAATTATCGGTTCACCTGGGCGCTAGATTTCCATCACTGCTGATTGGAGTTGATAAATACTTGTGACTGCAGAGCCATTTCACTTGGGTGTGAATGCTGATTGTAATGCTGATTGGGTCCGCTGCCATTTTCAGTGGA
This sequence comes from Plectropomus leopardus, assembly GCF_008729295.1. Taxonomy (NCBI): domain Eukaryota; kingdom Metazoa; phylum Chordata; class Actinopteri; order Perciformes; family Serranidae; genus Plectropomus; species Plectropomus leopardus. The sequence goes on along the minus strand of NC_056481.1, from coordinate 19,041,829 downwards.
CCCACATTAATAACATCCACTGACTCATAATTACAGAGTCGAGTGTGCAGTCCGAGTCCCTCAATCTTTTCCAAAGTCTTTCCTCATATAGAGGTCAGATTTGTTCGGAAAAGAAAAGTTTCAGCTATTCAAATACAGCCAGGGTCTGACAGTGACTATATGATACAAAGAAAACTGCTGAAACAAGCTGCTTTATGATTGATGAGAGCTGCCTGACAGATCCAAAACTGTGAACCAAAATAATGAGCTAAAAGATGGTAAAACACTCTGTAGAGCTGAGAAACAGAAAACTTATTCTCTGTGGTTTAGTCAAATCACACATTCATTCACAGTCATGTGTTTCATTACAAAAATGCTGATTAGAGCAGCTGTAAAGACAACTGAGCTGCAGGCTTCAGTGTTTGCTCTCGTTGAAGAGGTTTCAACCATCACAACCATTCAGTGGGTTTCAAATGGACACACTTGAACTGTCACATTACGTCCTCTTCACTTCCTGTGCAGCTTTAAATGAGAATCCCACCAACAGCCTGAGGCCGTGTCTGCTTCAAACTGCATTACTGCCATCCAGGTCTTTTTAAAGTGCAATCCAAATGTTTGATGAATGTATTTTCTTCATGCACAAAATCTCATCTCACTGTCTGTTAGTTGTGGAAACACATTCTCATGCTTATGGAGCTGGAATGATTTATTTCTTTGGTTCATTCATGCATCGCAGTCACACAACAGCATGGCCTGTGCATTATGAGCTCTATATATTTTCACTGAAATGAAATCTGTCACATTTATACCACTAAAACCTTTATCTTGTGATAACCTGGCTCAGTATATGTGACAAAGAGAGAGGCCACAATCACCATCTAATGAAAAAAAAATTCCACACAGTGAATCTCTGAGGGTTGCTCCTCCAGTTCGAAAGGATGTGTCTTCAAATTGCGTGATGATTTAGATTTTTTTCTTTTTCTTTAAATCTTTTTGTTTTTTTCTGTGTAAAAAGAGATATGTCCCAGCCTTGTGGAGAAGATTTTAGCCAGTTAAAGAGCTTAAAGTAGAGAGAATATTGGACTTAGATTCAATAGATGTTGCTGGTGTGTCAGCACACAAAGGTTTCCCAGCACATATCAACCTATCCAATCGCATGATGATGAAGCGTAGGGCTGTCCCTTGAAAGTTGGAAATTCACATCATCAGACGGAGACCCTTTAGTCAGACTGCTTCCGATCAAACAGTTGGGTTTTTTTTGTGTAATTTTGGGGAGGTTTAGGTTCCCAGATTTTGCTGTGGAGTGAGTGCTCTTGACTTTCATCCTACTCTTTGGCACAGGTAGCAGTGGACTTGCAGGCAGTGGCACAGAGGAGGAGAGACCTTTCTTCTTAGAAGTGGTGAGTTTGCAACTCGCAGCAACTAATACGACACAGTCTCTGGCTTTTGTTTGATATCTAGTGTCTGCAAAAAATGTTGTTGCTCATTTATAACCCCTGGTTAGCGCAGTTAGCTTGTTGGTTTTTTTTTTTAAATATACTCCATTACATGAATTCTGCTGTCACACTGAATGTCCCACGGAGCTTGTTCAAACTTTAAAACTTTTCATGGAAAATAAAACGAATCATCGAAAATTTGTATTAAACAGCCAAATCTGATGCGACTGGCATAATTCTGAGTCGGGTACAGCCATAATAAAAATGTCACACAGTTTTAGAAGGTCAACCAAAAAAATGATGCTGCTGCTTTAAAAACAAAAAATTGAAGCCATCAGCCAATATGCCGTCCATTGAATTCTGTGAGATAGTTTTGCCTGAAACACGTAGTGAGACAGGCATCGTGCAGATTTGTCTCTCTGCTCTCTCATCAGCTCTCTTTGTTTGTCCTCAGTGCTGATCATTTACTTTAGTTCCCCATTAGTGAAACACTACTGATGCTCCGTTACTGTGAGAGGGAACTAAACAGAGAGGGAGGGGGCTGTGTGTGTGTGTGTGTGTGTGTGTGTGTGTGTGTGTGTGTGTGTGTAATTTAGGATTTTGGATGTCTAAGCTTGTATTTATGTGTCTGTGGTCATCATAGCTGTTGGTACCTTTAAACCAGCGTGACCATCAGTTTCTAAGCACACCACAGTGAGTTGAGTTCTGTCTCCGGCTCTCCACAGGTCTTATCTTGATTGGTTGGGGGAGGACGGGGTGGGAGAGGCGATCAGTCGGTGAGGCTCCACAGGCGCTCTCAGTGGCACTCTGTCTTTGGGGAGTACAAGCTGATCACCTCCGTCACAGCCGCAGAGGTCCTCATGGACAAGAGGAATAAAGCCGAGGACTTCTTCTACAAGGATAACCCACCTCATGAAATCATTAGAAGACATGTCAATGTCAGTTTAATGGAAGAACCAGGAAGTAGCTTGGATTCTTGGGAAATTGTTGGAAACATGAAAATTGTGAGGAACTAAAGGAAACCTGTGAAAAGCCAACAACGAGCATCACAAACTGGAGAGGAAGAATTCATGTTGTTGCAAAACACTCAACTAACTTAAACAAAAAGAAATCATCCAACTCATTCTGATAATTGTGGATCTACCTGGTGTGTCGAGACGAGGAGCGCCGTGTTGATTGGACTCCGTGATGTAAAAGGAGGATGAGTGAATGTCCTCGTGAGGTTTGAGGTGGAAAACCACCAAAGAACCCAGAAACCTGCTGCTGTCAATGTAAACACACGGCGCCATGCCAACGCTGCTGCTGCCAGGCTGGAGGACCACAGCTAGACACACACTCCTGCTCTGTGTCATCTTCACCCACCACGTAAATGAACACACACACAAACACACCTACACACACACACACATGCACTAGTTATATTTAGCTGTGATTTTACAGTGAGTCACATCAAACCTGCTGCCACGTGGTCTACGTCTCTAAATTTTTAATATTTATATTAAATGTTTTCATATCAGATTTAATTTTTTTTCCACCTGATGTACTGCATGAGGAAATATAGAACATGGTGTTTCTCATGAAACACAGCAGACACCCTGATGACACATGACTGTAGCAGATTCTTTAAATTTTTCTTTAATGAGTCATTTTTCATGGCGTTTAGACCACAGAGGTCCCAATACTCATTAACATGCTCTGAAATATCTACCTCTAAAATCATCGCCTGAAAGTAAAAACAACGTGGTATATAGGAAATCAAATGAGTAGTTGGATTTCTTTGAGAATTTAAGGGAAATAACGCAAAGAAACGTAAAAAATAAGACAGTTCACAGAGTTTCCTCTTCATTATTACATAGTAAATTCTCATTAAGAGTCAGTTTCTGGATTTGAAGCAGGTTTAGTGTCATGGGCGACAACAGAGAAGACAGCTCCTGTCTTCTTCCCTTCCGTGGTTGTCCTGCTGTAGACAGGGACATTGTCTTCTGTCAGCCTGCTGAGGTGAGAACGCTGTGTCTCAGGTGATGGTTGAGTCCTCAGCAGACTGAGCTGAGCTGTTTCTCACTGCAGTCTGAAGCTTCTGTCCTGATACTGAATGGACAAAGACGGCAGCTGTGATCTTAGTTTTAATTCTTACATAGAGAAAATGCTGATTTGTTTCATGGCTGACATCAAATTAAGAGAGGATCATAATTTGAGTTAACCCTTTAAGACCTGGACAAATTGGCTTTTGTTCTTTCAGAAACATGGGAAGAGGGCAGTTAGAAACCTAAAAGGAAATGACCCAGAAATTGTAGAGAATTTAGTAAAATTACAAGAAAATTAACAAACAAACAAAAAGGTAAACAAACAACAACAAAAAAATAGGGGAATTACATAACAAAAACTGCTTATTGAAATGATTCTGTAAAATAATTTTAAATTGATAATTATGATAATTAGAAGTGTAGCTCTATGGACGTTTCCCTAGTTTTCTGAAAAATAATTTTCTAAATCTGCCAATTTCTTGCAGTTTGAGAAACATTTCTTGCCATTTTGCTCACTGTCTTTTCTGTTCTGTTTTTGAGAGAAATAACACGTTTTTTTTTTCAGGGTTCAAAGGTTTAACTTAGGGCTGTCAAATGATTTTTTGTTAAATTCACAATTAATCTTACAATAGTTATGTGCAATTAATTATTTTTTTTCAATTCCATTATTTTAAATTTAAAAACAGTTTTGAAATCCATATTGACGAGGTAAAGCATATCTGACCAGATTATCTTGATTAGGAATCAAATAACAGCAAAAAACTGCATAGGACTAGCATAAAGTGGGCATGTCTGTAAAGAGGAGACTCATGGGTACCCACTTAACCCATTTTCACACATACCTGGAGGTCAGAGGTCAAGGGACCCCTGGGAAATGGCCATGTTGTTTTTCCATCACCAACATTTTGCCTAACTTTGGGGCATTATTCCGCCCCCTTACTGAGAAGCTAGCATGACATGGTTAATATCAGTTCCTAAAGTCTTCTAGTTTCATATGATTCTAGTATCATCTAGCTTTAAAACTCAGCCCGGTACAGCCTCTTAAAGACAGGAATGTAGGACTGCGATTAATGCGATAATAAAAAAACAAATTCACACATTAATTACAGGCCTTAATCGTATTGCAGTTAACACGTTAATGCTGACAGCCCTAGTTTCAATACTTGGGAGAGGTGTCTGAATGCAGCATAAGAAAAGTGATCCAGGTTTCAATTTATTATTATTATTAATAATGATAATAAAAACCTTTAGTGGGGGACACACTCACAGGCTGACATCAGGGACAAAGAGGTCTGTTTGCTTTGCTTCAGACTCGACTGACTGAATCTGTAATTCCAGATTACACACAGGTGAAACTGTGGTGCTTACTCCCACCAAGTGGGTGAATACAAATATTGCATCATCCACAGCTCACCATATCCATTCAGATGCTACAAATACCAATGCATATCATTGGAGATCATTACAGTTTTAATAATTCTCGAGTCGATCATTATGTTGTTAACAGAATCATTGTGAAATTAGGACCACAAGTTCCAACCTCATCACTTAAAATGATGATTATTATGACTTACTTACTCAGTGGAGGCTTTTTAGTGTATTTTTGTACAAGCATCTCAAATGACTCATGTGCATCTGAATGAACCAAACAAACCTCCCAGTTCCCATCCTTTTTTCCCCCAACTAGCCACTTCAGTTTGTGGGGAGGTTTCATGTCAGCTGGGTGTGAATATAGAAAACTGTCTGCTGTTACAGCTTCATAAATTGAGAATATGTCAGTGGGTTAACTGTAAAAATGATAAGCTATGATACAGGTAGCACAGAGCTGTATTTGTCTTTGGGTAGGAATGGAAAATAAAATTATTATCTGATTGATAACTGTTTTGTAGAATTCATTTAACCTCTTAAAGTCCTCACCAAGAAAAAAAGAATTGGAAAAAATGTTTCTTTGCAATTTTCTGTGTTCTTAGGGCTATAATCACAAAAAATCTTTTTTATTATTTTTTTTTAATATACTCTATAATTTTTGAAAATACAGGCCTTTACCAAACAATTGAGATGGCCATTCATTGTAATGGTAAAACAGAAAGAAAGAAAACATCAAATTTACAGATCATTTACTGTTACAATAGATAGATAGATAGATAGATATACTTTATTGATCTCAAAACTGAGAAATTGGGATGTAGCAGCGCCATACTGTAAGAACAGAGAATAAAGAGCACACATCATTAATAGAATATAAAGGAATATGCTTAAAAAAACTAAGAGACTGTACATATCTACATATATACATGTGTAAAATGCAGAACAGTATCTGAATAAATAGAAATAGAAATAAAGTCAGCAGTGCAGAGTGACATGGAGCTAAGACTGGAGTTTAAAGCGCAAACAGAGGTGAGTTATTGTACAGGTGGATGGATTGTGGCAGGAAAGATTTCCTGTATCTGTCCTTTCGACAGCGAAGCTGAATCAGTCTGTTGGAGAAGGTGCTCCGCTGTCGGTCCAGTGTGCGGTGGAGGGGGTGCTCAGCATTGTTCATGATGGCGAGCAGTTTTTTTAAGTGTCCTCCTCTCCACCACCGTCTCCGCGGTCTCCAGCCTGAAACCCACCACAGAGCCAGCTTTCTTAATGATTTTATTAAGTCTGTTGGTGTCACTGGCTCTGATGCTGCTACCCCAACAAACAGCAGCGAAGAAGATGGCACTGGAGACAACAACCACAAATGCTTGTGATATGTTAGAGAATACCAACATATATCAATTTGTGACCATGGAATTAGTATTATTACCAGTACTACTATTATATCAACGCATATTTACCAATACAAAAAAAAATAAAATCATATTGACATAATTTCTTTCACCAGTTATATAATGATCTAACATTAAATATATGGTATTGACAACAGTGAATAGTCATCCTTTTTTTCATAAAAAATGTTAATTAATCTCTTAGCATCACTACCAAAAAAAGGCCAACTCAACGATTGGCCATCCACCAATGTTTTTCACCTTATACATAATGGATAACATCAAATGTGTTTTAAATAACAATGAATGATCAGAAGTTCATTTTAATGTAATTAGCAAATAGTCAATTTTAATGTAATTAGCTTAACTTCACTACCTTTACCATAAAAAGTCAAATGAACCGTTTGGTAGAGCATACTCTAGGAGGCGGACTGCAGATGTACTATGTAAACACACACGTTGATATCCTGTACATTTTTTAGCCTAACTGAGTGGTAGAGATGGCTCAGTCAGGTTGATTTGAATTCAACACATTTTTCATTAAGATAAAGTGACTCAAAATGTGCTCTACTGAACGGTTGAGCAGGAAGTTAAAGGGTTGAAACCTGCATTTTTTTGAATGTAACTTTTTATTGAAATAATAACCTTTCTCTCTCTGTTTAGATCTATGTGCAGGTAACAGCCTCAGTGCTCGAGAGCCTGATTGCCAAACGGACTGAATACTGGGAGAACTGCAACACAACTCTGGAAACCAGTGCTCTCTCAGAAACTGGTGAGCCTCCTGTCAGCTGTTCTTATGTTAATTATCTCAGTTATTATTTTCCTTGTGACAACTAGATTATTGCTCTTTCACAGGAATCTACTGTAAAGGAACTTTTGACACACATTTTTGTGTTGGCCCCATTCATCTCCTGGAAACGTGTCCGTCCCCTGCCCTTCTTACTTACCATGGATCAGTGAGGGTAACGTTAACTTTTACCACTTAAAAACAACTAATGTATGACTTACCAAGGATCAGCAAGGGTCACACCATATTTTACCACTCAAAGAGTCACTAAACCCCCGAATTTTGGCTTGAATGTTTGAATGTGAAAAAAGGCTCAAAAACGTGCTGGGCTGGGAGGGCAGCTAAAATGAACGCAGTCACCCCGTTGTGCTGCCTCTTGATCCACAGCACCTCCCTACGCCCCAAACACAAAGTAGTCAGTTGGTTAAAGGGCAACGATGGGGCACCGTCAAAAATCAAGAAATTATTACTCTCCTCATCTGTCTGTATTGACAAAAAGAAAACATTCTGATATCAGTTTGTCTTAAATATCCTGCAGACGGCTCCAGGAGGGCACACCGAGAATGTTTAGAAAATGGGAGATGGCGACGGAGAGAGAATTCCTCAGAGCCGTGGAGGGATGACTCCGAATGTAAGGAGGACCATTACTTCAAAGACAAGGTGATTATGAGGGGGACAGTTTCTGCTACCACTTACTGTTGCCCTCCCTTTATTGGAAGCATCTGAAGAGGTGTTGTCTACTTGTGTATGTGTGTGTGTCCAGGAGGATGAAATGCTTCGCCACACGGCCCTCAGGCTCATCTCTGTCATTGGCTATTCCCTGTCCCTGACCTCGCTCACCCTGGCTACGCTCCTGATGGCCATGTTGAGGTCAGTGGAGGGGAACATGGGACTTCTGGTGGTTATGGAACATTTTCTGTGGAGAAAGAACAAATAACAAAGCCCTGGTCCTGATATCTCACAGTGATGGTAACATGATACACCAAAGTTTTTACTGAGATCTGAGAACAAAACAACAACATTACCTGTGACCGCTGTAGCCATATAGACCACGTATGCACGCACACGCCGCACACACACACACACACACACACACACACACACACACACACACACACACACACATACACACACACACACACACACACACACACATACATGCAAGACCATCTAGTGGTTTGTTGAATGAACAACATTTTAAGCTCTAGACAATCACAGCACAAGACGGCAGGGCCTGTCTCAACTCTTTTGCATTGCAAGAAGATGTGCATAAAAATGCGTATATAAAGAAATGAAAAAAAAAAGATATATGAATTAATAAATAAATGTATAAATAAATTGATTTTAACATTGATAATAATATTTGAGAAATTGAAATAAATGCATTTTATAATGAATAAATAAAATGTAAAACCAAACACCAAACAAAAAAGGTAAATAAAGCTTAAAACAAAAATATCAGTTTATGTCACATTTTATCAATTAATTAATTATACTTTTATTTTTAATATTTATTTATATGTATAATGGCATATGTAATGTATTTATTTAGTTAGGGTTTTTTTTTATTTCAGTAGCTTCTGTCCTCCATATGGCACAGATTCACTAACTTTAACTAATAATGTAAAGCGATAACCCAGGAGGCAGGAGAGATATTTACAGGGGTATGAAGATGAGCAGTCCTTATAAATTACTGTATAAAAACCAGGAATCATTTCAATGTAGCTGCAGGATCATTTTTAATACCTCTTCTGACATAATGCACACAGTGATTATTTTACTTGAAGTGTGGATCAGTGCCTTCCTGTATGTGTTCTCCAGGAAGCTCCACTGCACCAGGAACTACATCCACATGAATCTGTTTGTGTCGTTCATCCTGAGAGCCGTGGCCGTCATCTCCAAGGAAATCATTTTACACATCATGTACTCTAAACTTCCAAAAGACGACTCGGGATGGAACTCCTACTCGAGCTCTTCGGTACTGAAAGCTCTGCCTTATTATTCACACATTAGCTGATACTGGAGTCCTGAAGCAGAGCTGTGAATGAACCAAACTGTTTTTAACACTAATTGAGGGTATTTCTTTGACTGCAGATTGCGTTGGTGTGTAAATTCTCCAAAGTGTGCATGGAATACTTTGTGGCCTGTAACTATTTCTGGCTCCTGGTGGAGGCCATCTTCCTCCACACGCTACTCTTCACAGCCGTGCTGACCAAGAGATGTCTGCTCAAGAAATACATGCTGCTGGGATGGGGTAAGCCCTTTTTGTTTTGTGTGTGTCTGTTTATATGTTTAAATTTTATAAGAATAATGTTTTGACAGTAAAATGTTGCCTGTTTTAGGAACGCCTGTTTTATTTGTAACACCATGGATGGTGGTCAAGATTTTATATGAAAACACAGAGTGAGTGTTTTATTACAGACTTCACAATTAGTCAACGAAATGTATTCAAACAGTCCCCGTTGTTTGACGTTTTAACCTCTTTTTTCGTCATTAGATGCTGGTTGATGGTGAACAGATGGTTCTGGTGGATAATAAGGTCCCCCCCCCCACCCCCCGTTTGTGGTGAAAGAGTTTTTTTGGTGGGTGGATAATAAGAGGCCCGATTACTTTGTCAGTGCTGGTGAGTGAGGAGTCTGAATCTTAGAAAGATGATCTAAGAGCCCGACGTTCATGATACAGATGTTCATCTTATCCCTCTGCTGCTGGCCGTCCAGTAAATGTCTCCCTGAGTTCATGCTGCGTTTCACGCCTCCTGTCTCGTGCAGACATGTGATATAGAAGCTGCTATATAGTTTAGTAGTCACAAGCATGACTGATCACTAATGTCTCAGTGAATAAATTCGCATTGACAGAAACATCACAACATGCACATTCTTATACAAATGTAGTCTCATCAGTTTCCTCAAAGTCTGGATTCTGTGTTTCAGGTGATTTTCTTCATATTCATCAAGATCCTGATGCTGCTGCTCTCCAAACTGAAGGCAGATCAGGTGAAATTTACAGACTACAGATACAGGTGACTTTCAACAACTGCCAGCAAACATGTTTGATTCCCCAAGTGCTCTCTTTAAATAGTACAGTAAACAGTACAATAAACAGTAAAAAGTATCGTAAAAATATAATAAACAGTAAACACAACAGTAAACAGTACAATCAACAGTATAGTAAATAGTAAACAGTACAATAAACAGGAAACAGTACAGTATACAGTATAATAAACAGTAAAGTAAATGGTCAGCAGTACAATAAACATTAAACAATACAGTAACATACAATAAACAGTACAGTAAATGGTAAACAGTACAGTAAACAGTACAATAGTGCAGTAAACAGTACAGTACACAGTATAATAAACAGTACAGTAAATGGGGAACAGTACAATAAACAGTAAACAGTACAGTAACTTACAATAAATAGTATAGTACAGTAAATGTAAACAGTACAGTATACTGTCAACAGTACAGTATACAGTATAATAAATACAGTAAACAATAAGCAGTACAGTAAACAGTAAACTAGACTGTACAGTCAACAGTACAAAAAACAGTATAGTAAACAATACAATAAACAGTACAATAAACAGTACAGTTAACGGTACAAAAAAACAGTAGAGTGAACAGTACAATAAACAGTACAAAAAACAGTACAGTAAACAGTACAATAAACAGTACAGTAAACAATAAACAGTGCAAAAGGTTCCTGGTTTAAAATCTGAAAAACAACCAGCGCAACTTTCAGTGTCAGGTCTCTTTATTTTGTTATGACTGTAATTATACATGTAAAGAGCTCCCCTTTCTGCCCTCTCCGTCTGTGCCAGTATATGTTTATGTTTTAGCCTCTCCTGACGGTGTGTGATGATGCTCCGCTGTGTGTTTTTGTTCCTGTCCGTCAGTTTGGCCAGAGCCACACTGGTTCTGATTCCTCTGCTGGGAATCCATGAGGTGGTCTTCACAGTGCTGGTCGATGAATGTGTGGAGGGCAGCAGTCGCTACGCAAAGACCTTTATAAACCTCACCCTCAGCTCCTTTCAGGTAATACCTGTACAGGTGATTACATGTCATGTTGTCCTAAAACCACATTAACCATCATCTTTGATGTGAATCCTATTTCAGGGGTTCTTGGTGGCTGTGCTCTACTGTTTCGCTAACGGAGAGGTAAAGCTCCTCTGTATGTGATCTCTCATTTTTACTTTAAAGCTGTGCAAAGTGATATTTTATATTAACGATGGTTCAAATGATTGTGGTGTTTGAATGTCATTCAAAAATACATATCATCCATCCTTGTATAATTAGCCCCAGAACGTTTTTGCCTCTTTTATCTCATTGTTTTGTTTTTAGACCACAAACTGGCAAGCATTTAGTTGTTTTTAGCAGAAACATTCATATAAACCATCTGAATGACACCTGCCCAGCAGCAGATGGCAGACCGAGTTAGCAAAAGCCGATAGACATAGTGGAGCGTTTAGCAGCTTAAAAGTCAGAAAAATAAAGTCAAAAATATTATGCTAAAACAAACATGCGTGCTGGCCATAGATTAAAACTAAATTAAATTAAATAAAAATAAACAAATAAATTAATTAAATTAAATATTTAATTAAATAATTAAATAAAAATGAGTTACAGTTACTGAAAAAAGGCATTAAACTGCAGATACTAATAATATGTTGGTGATTACATAGGAGTTAAATCTAAATATATTGTTTTAGCTAAGAAGTTTATGTAGATTTAAACATTTGTTCTCTGTTTTCTTTTGTCACAGCTTGTATACGGACAGTTTTTTTCTCTGTCTTGTTTTAAACATTACTTTGATAAAGTAGTTAAATTACCTACAGGTTGCTAACTGGTAAAACTTGTCTTTATACTGGACTCAGGTCCAGGCTGAACTGAAGAAGCGCTGGCAGCTCTTCCTGTTCACCAACCACTTCCAGGTCAGGAGCTGTTTCCGGAGCGCGCCCCTCAAACACCTGTGGAAGTTCACCGGACGGCGCCGCACACACGGCTCTCGGCAGAGTGACTTCTACGACGAGGACGGCACCTTCTCAACACAACCTCACCTGCTTCAGGTGGCCGTACACGGAGAAGGTGGGGGGCTCGGACGAAGCGAGGTCAAAGGTCAGCGGTCACAGGGCTGCGGCACAACAGGGCTTGACTTTCTCACCAGGAAGAGCCTGTCCAGTAGTGACGGAGAGATGACGCACGGAGAGACAATGGAGGAGATTCTGGAGGAGAGTGAGTTCTGAGCACTTTCACTGGTCGCTGGTGGGATGATGTCGCATCATTTAACCCTCTGAGACTCACCATATAACCACGTTCAAAGGCAGAAAGCAGCTCAACGGTGTCCTTTTTAAATCATAAATCTGAAATAAACATTGTGTTCATTTTAAAGGTTCAGATTTTATTAGAGGCTCTTAGGAAATTATGATTGAAGGGGGGCACCTGGTTGCTCGCCTGGTAGAGCCGGCATCCCATGCAGAAAGGCTACATCTGTGCTGCAGCTTTAAATTTTAATCCAGGCTGGTTACCTAAAAGCATAATTCAGAAGTTATAAAGAGTTATCTCTGAGTGCTCTGCAGTCAAAGAATAAACGTACCCTTACCGACAATTGAATGCATTACAATGTTCGCTTTTCATATTTATACACATAGTGAACCTCATAGAGGACCTTGTACTATACAAACACATTTTCACTGTTTTATTTACCATGTAAAATATTTTACTGTGACAGACCAGTCAGAAACATCTACACATCACAAAATCTGGACTGAAATGTGTATATTCATGTAAAAACACCATTTGTTCTCTGAATGTGAATAATTCAAAGACACTCTGTGCAGCGGGTTTTACAGTTTTCTATTCTAATGAAACTTAAAATGTATTAAATGCTTTTATTTGTTGTACAGGTGAAACGATCACACACTATTTGTACTTCTAGTCTGACAACAATTAATGTGTACAGATTAAACAGCAGTTAGACTGATGAAATTGTCTTCTTTTGTCCTCCAGTTTGAAATGGACCTGACGGCTTTAATTTACTATCATTTATAAAGGAAACATCGTTTGTTGCAGTAAAACTGGTTTTCGGCAGATTCCTGTACTGCAACCAAAAAAATAAATGACATTAAAATATAGAATTGAAACTAAAAAAAATACTTCTGACAGTAGAACTGAGACACAGAGAGTCAGTCCAACAGTCAGTCAGGAGCTGAAGTCTCATATGAACTTGTAAGGAAATTACTAATAACTGATATTAACCCTTTGAAACCTGAGCAGACTAGCTTGATTTCTTTCAAAAATGTTGGAGGAAGGCAATAAAAAAAGACATGACCCCAAAATTAACAAGAAATTAATAAACAGTTCAATAATATTATCTGTTTCTCTTCAAGTGTAAGTTACGTGCTATTTTTAAAGTGCTGTATGTTATGAAGAAATAAACCTAATAATTCTCAAAATTCTGGCTGCTTTTTTTTTTTCAGCAATTACTTTACTTCCAGTACCGAAGCATGTTTATTATCATAAATTACTGTTGATACTTAAGTACAGTAAATATCAGTTACTTAAAGACTTTACTCGAGTAACATTCTAATAGGTGACTTAAACTTCTACCAAAGTCATTTTCTGATCTGATCTTATTTTTACATGTGGGTTTTACTGTGTCTTTATACTTCTATGTCTATTCATGTGAAGCACGTGGTGCATATTTCTTTTTTGTAATGCAAACTATTATTATTATTATTATTATTATTAGAAGTAGTAGTATTTTTATTATTTTCTGGTAAGAGATATCTGTACTTTTACCCAAGTGTGGCTTTTAGGTACTTTATCCACCCCAGCTTGTGACACAAAGACAACTGAACATTTTTCATTTAAAAGTGCAAATATTTATTTGATAATAAATAAATGATTGTTATAATCTCTTTTGACCTTTCTGGTTTATACTTGAGTGTATATCAGACCTGTTGCCCCCTAACATAAAATGTAAGTCACTATACAAAAACAAATAACAGAGTGTATCCGATTCACTGTGGCTTGAACCACTGATCATTGTTACAGATAGAGTGTCTTTATTAAAACCCGTTCAGACCTGATGTGGGACATGTGAGTCGTATTTACGCCCTGATTTGAGCCAATAGGATGGCAGCGCGAGTCACAGGGGGCTGGGGCTTCTCATACAGCTACTTCCGGGACTCCCAGCAGATTATAAATCTATGATCAATCCCCGGTTTTCCTCTTGCCGGTGACCATCATCCATCACTCCCGGTCAGCAAGTGATCATGTCCGGAATCCCGGAGAGCCGCAGCGGAGCGGAGCGTGTCGGATACATCACCCGGATCCAGAGCTTCAGCGCCTGTCACAGACTCCACAGGTACTCTCCGTCTTTTTTTTTTTTTTATCTGCCGACAGATTATTATCAGAGATGGATAATATTTCCTAAACCTGTCTACAACATTGATCCTGGCTCATGCAGACGGAGGAGCAGGTTGTGTAGATTATTATTATGTGAAGAAACAGTTTATTTTACGGATGATAAGTGAGCCAGTCAAACCAGCAGCCGCGCGGATTTTGATTTTGATGCGTGTCTATTAGTTATATTATGGTACGGGGGCTTAGAGCGGCCAAAAAATTCTAAGAGTAAATTCTGTTCTTACTCAGTATAAATAGAAATGGGCTGGTGATATATGGACTGAACCAAAACTGTGAAGATTTAGGATGATAAATTCAGCTATCAATATGGTATTGAGAAGGTATTGGTATTGATGGTATATAATTTAACTGAAAAGCAAAGATCCCTATGTGCTCAGTTTAGATCAGTTATTTTACCACTGATGGATGAAACTGGACGTATATGAATTTCGAGAAAGACATGCAGCTTTTTGGTATGTGTTGTTTGGCTGATATAGAAAACAAGTTTCATTTTGTTTTCTAGGGCCCTTTTATGTGGAACTGTGCAAATTTTTGTTTAGTAAATAAAAATAGATATTGATTTAGTGTATATGGATGATGCACAAAGATTAAAGTGGTTATTTACATATGAAACATCTATATTAGTTCATTATCTGGAGAAAAAAAGCATGGGAGATGAGAAAACAAGCTGTTTGTCAAGATAAACTTTAGGGCCCAGATTTGTAAAAAAATTAAAATCTATTTTTCACTGTACAATTCATGTACAATTTTTTTTTTGCAAGAATATTGGTCATATGTTATTTTGTAACTTAATTTATTTTGACTACCTACTTTTTTTTTTTTTGCTGATATCTGTATAACTGGAAGATGACACATGCTTTGCATTGTAATGGTGTCTTGTAATCCCATGTGGGATCAGCCAGAAATGGAATGACACAGAAATAAAAACTACTAAACTAACTAACTAACTAACTATAAGAGCATTAGAAATTATTCTACCGCTCTCTTTTTAAGGGGAGCTCCAAAGTCAAAATTACATCAAATAATCATCTTGATCCTGTGACAGTTTTTTTAATGGGTTCTATGAACCCTTCAATGGATTATTGTTCAGGGTGACTCTGACTGTGTCCTTGTCAAATTTCATGTGATTTTACGGAGCATTTTATGAGAAATTTAAAGGCAAAGTCAACACAAATGTCTCTATAATTTTCTCGCATAGGATAATGTTTAATGGCTTCTGTTGAGAAACTGATTCCTCATTTTGTCTCTATTCATTTTTGAATGAGATTTTTTTTTTTACAATTAAGGCTATAACAACGCTACACATACTTACTACACAAGTCTGAGCGTATGAGTTTCACCTGGAGGCAGCACGTATCAAAAAACCCTTTTCTTTGTCACACAAACTGATTGAAAAAAGAAAGACGTTATCATTATCTGCGCAGCAGGTTTTTAATAAAGTGTTACCCCAACTGTGTTCCAGCATCCACTTGAGTGATGAAGAGAACAAAAGAGTTTATGGAAAATGCAACAATCCCAACGGTCATGGACACAACTACACAGGTTTGTCACACTCTCTCATACACTCCTGTTGTGTTACACATTACATGCAACGCTGCACCTTTAAAAACGTCCCTCGTTTATTCAGTACTCTCATTTCTGTCCACAGTGGAGGTGACAGTGCGTGGAAAGGTCAGTATCTATCTGATCACAATGTTCTTTTACTCACTGAGACATTTTTTTAAAAACTTCATCACTTCATCACCGACCAGCTCTTCCTTCATCTTTTTGTTTTTTAATTTGGGGTTCAGTGAACTGAAATACATTTCTATGATTTTTTATAGGCTGATGAAAATGTGTTTAGGCTCAGTGTCTGATATAGAATCAAGGAGTAAATTCAGGCACTATGGAGGACCAGAATGTATGCACGTCATCATTTTTTGGCTTATATCTACATTTATTTATCCGTTTCCTGTAACCACTGATCCTGGAGGGTTCTGCAGGAGGAGACAGACAACCATTCACACCTACAGCCAATTTAGAGTCACCAGTTTACCTGCATTTGTTTGGACTGTCGGAAAACCTGAAGAGAACTGACGCTGACACAAGGAGAACACGTTAACGCCACACAGAGAGGATCCAGCCGGCAGCGGGTTTCGACCCTGAACCCTCTTACTGTGAGGGGGCGGTGCTTAAATGTTTGATTTGATTTGAACTTTATTCATTTAGTATATGTTAAAAAAATAGAATGAAATACAATAAGAATATAATATAGTTATACACAAACATACGAACATATCTGAATAGGAGTGGGAGGAAGTGAAAATGCATTAAATCCCACCTCTTCTCCATCAGTTATTGAAAAATAAAATTCTTTGCTTCCATTTTATACAAAAAAGAAATTTCTATGCAATATTCTATGTGCAATGTATTTACATTGTTATTTAGGAAAAGAAAAAAAGTGCAGTAGATAGAGAAAAAAATGATAACAATAACAATAATAATAATAATAATAATAATAATAATAATAATAATAATAATAATAATAATAATTCAAATAATAAGCAGTGCAAAAATAAAACAGAGGACTGAAATTATTTACTAATATGAAACTAAATCAGAAAAGGATGAAACCTGTTTGACGGTGTTGAAATGTAGAGCTATATGATCACATACATACATACATAAGGTCATAAATTAGAATGATTAGAATAACATCTTTCTCCAAGCTATGTGCTTCAACTTCGCCTTATCTTGAAATATAATATAATGACCATTTATGATATTAACAGTCTCCAAAAATGTATTTTTATTTTTAAAGTGATGTATATAAACAGACTTAGCATAAAACTTTAATGATTTTTTTAAATCTACAATTCTCAGGGTTAGTTGTTAACCTACCAGACAAATAAATATATTTTTACCTTTTATCAGTATATTGTGCATCTAGAGGATGATACTATTTGAAATACCGCAGAGCCAAATTATGGAACATGAACTTGACCTTTTTAACCAATTCTTTGTCTTTGTCCGGGTATAAGGAGAAACTTTAAAAGTGGTTTCATGTCAAAAAGAATTTTAACTGTATAGATCATAGCTGTGTTTCTGCACAGTGCTGATTTATTTGGTGTTATATTTATTTCTTCTCACTAGTGATGATTGGTTTGGAAGATATGTATTATATTCATATTATACATTGCATTGTCTTGTATTTTTAAAATGTTTGTAGATTTTATTCCTCTCTTTATGTGAGATCTTTAGAGAAGCTCATTGTGGGTTTCGACCTCACCTGCACATATAAACAGTTTTATTTTCTTTATCTTAATGTGCAAATGAATAAAACAATAAAAAATAAAACTAGACAAACAAACAAACATCCTGTACTGTACGAGAACACAGTAAACATTTAATATTTAACCTTCATCGTGTCACTGTCTACAGATCAACCGTCTCACCGGCATGGTCATGAACCTGACAGACCTGAAGAGGTGCATTGAGGTAAGATCATCTAAACAAGCGATGTTTACTTTATTAATCCCTCAGGGGGGAAAACGACCCGAAATATACACCATGCACAAACAGGACCGACACACATGCATCAGCGTACACTGTTTCCTCAATGATTGTCCTCGAGCAACAGTGCTGAGCTTTTATTTTGTGCAGCTTAAAGATATTTAATCCGTCCATGGACATGTGAAAGGTGCACTAATAGTAGATGTTGAATTACACAAAACGTTTTCCACATGCTGTGGCCGAAGTAGAACACAGATACAAATCAACTGCATAGAAAATGTATCCAGACACACTGAACACAAATTTAAAGGCAACATGCTCCCATGTTTCTCAGGTGTAAGTTGAAGATCTGAGACATTTTAACGCACTCAATAGATATTTTCTGTGAAAAACATCTCTGTTTTTTATTTGTCAGAATTAACTGTACTGTGGGGCATTATAAGTTCTACTCAGATATAATAATAATAATAATAATAATAATAATTCATTTATATGAGCGTTTTAAATCACTCAAGGACACCTTACAAGACAGTTAAAACACAAGCAGCAATGCATCCATAGACCATAAAGTCAAACAATCATTAATAAACAATAATAAGTTAATATAATAACTTGACAAGATCAAATATCCTTCAGGAGATCAGCGCTAACAGAGTTTGTTTAGCTTAATGTTTCAGTCTGCAACTTTTTGTTGACTGATTTAATGACTGATTTGATTGTCTCGTGCAGGACGTCATCATGACTCCACTGGACCATAAAAACCTGGATAAGGACGTCCCATACTTTGCAGATGTTGTCAGGTGAGTCTCCTTCTCAGCTGCTTTTCACAGCAGCTGCCACAGCTTGTTTCCACGTTACTCTGATTACTTTTTTGTTTGTCTTTGTCCATTTAGCACAACCGAGAATGTGGCTGTTTACATCTGGGACAACATGTTGATGGTGCTGCCGCCCGGTCTGCTCTACGAGATTAAGATTCATGAGACTGATAAGAATGTTGTCATATATCGAGGAGAGTAGAGTGTTGATATAGACTCAGTCCTAGTCCACCCCTCGCCTTTTTCGTGCATTAATGTCTTGGGGTAGAGCGTCATGATTCCTGTTGCTTATTGCAAACTGGTCATTCTCAGAGACAGATACCTTATTAGCTGGGGGGTTATTGACATCTAGTGCTGTTACAGTGTGCACCTTTCAGGTTGATGCATCAAACCTTATTGTATGTAGTTTTTCCAGTGCAGTGATGAAATAGTTTCTTACAATAAATGCAACTTGTTTTTCTTTTAAACAAAATGACAAATGACATCATTTTTGAAAAATACCCTTACTTTTCAAAA
Organism: Plectropomus leopardus; assembly: GCF_008729295.1. Lineage (NCBI taxonomy): Eukaryota > Metazoa > Chordata > Actinopteri > Perciformes > Serranidae > Plectropomus > Plectropomus leopardus. Next base: position 19,022,603 of record NC_056481.1, on the reverse strand, counting down.
ATAAAAATTTTCAAAAAGAAGAATTTTCCTTCCCAAAGATTTTTTCAAAAATGACCTCAATAAAAAAAAAGAAAAGCCTTGCCAAAGTATCTTAATTATTTAAGAATAATTTCCCCTTTCTAGGAAGAATTTTCATTTTCAAATTGAATTCATTTGTCCTAAATGACTTGGTATACTATAAATGTCTTCACATTCCTAAAATTTATTGATTTTCAAAAATGAATTTGCTTTCTAAAAATGACCTCACTCAATAATGTCTCATTTTTTGGGTTGATACAAAAGTTGTACATATATATATATATATATATATATATATATATATATATATATATATATGTATGTGTGTGTGTGTGTCTGTGTGTGTGTGTACAAAACTAAACACACTAAACTTATCATCCTTCATATTCTTGGATGTAGGTACACAAAATTTAGTAACCAAAGTAACCAAACAGAAAGACAGCGTCCTTGCTATTGTCCACAACATTGGGAACAAATAAGTAAAGACAACAGCCTTTACGGGAACTATCCCGATTTAAAATAGACCCACGGATGTGGGACTCTCGTCTTTCTCCTTTAAGTCGATGTTTTCCTCTGTTTCAAACTTTCAACCTGTTGCTGAGGCGCCTCTTAAATACCCGGGCAGGTCTGTACTCCAGGCTGTGAGTTAAGCACCTACTCCAGACTGTGGAGGGCAGCAGTACACTTCACAGTGTACAGCCGGCCGGAACGTCAGTAGAAGAAGAAGGTACTACCGGATGTCGGAAGTGGAGGCAGAAGAACAAGCGAAGAAGAAGAAAAACAACAACATCAAGAGATCGACATGGCCGCCGACAGTGATGTGAGTTTCTTTAGCCCAGTAGCTTCGTTAAGAACAGCGCAGTTTTCCAAACGAGCGTCACACAACAGCAAGTGAATTCATGTCAAATGTGTTTGCGCGTCTCTTGCAGCCAGAGTCGGAGGTGTTTGAGATCACCGACTTCACCACCGCGTCAGAGTGGGAGCGGTAAGAGACGCATCTCTCTCAAGACAAACACTGCACATTGAGATGTAAATATTAGTCATATTCAGCAGCTACCGCAGCGCCTCGCCGCCACAGTGACACGTCCACATAGTGGTTTTCTCCGGGCCCGGATCCGTCCGCTTCAGCGCGGCTGTAACGTCACCGCGCAGACACGCACCGGACATTAGTTTGGTGGCTGCAGCTGATTTTCAGCCCTGCTCGGTGCTCGACTCTTGTGTCTGTGTTCAGCATCCAGCTGGCAGCTTCTACCTGAAACTGTCTGGTTTGGGGTTTAATGACTCCTACCGTCATGTTTGCTGTATTAGATATCTGACAAGTTGATCTTATAATAATCATAATTTTGGAAACTGATTTCCCTGAAAAAGGAAAGTAAAGTTCACCTAAAACACAAAAAACTTGTGCTAACTGTTAAGTTAACTCAAAGATTAGCTGCATTTACTTAAATTTGTGAAGTTGTCGCAATTTAAAAATGACAAGTGAAACTATTTTGTTCTTTCTAAGTGCTAGAAAGTCCTGTAAACCAAGTTAGTCTGCTTTGCCTTCAGTTGAATACACATATATAGCACAGTAAACCTGCTTCACTGAAGTTGCTAAAATTTAGAAAGACTGATTTAATTAAACTTTTCATTTTTAAGTTGCAACAACTGCACAAAATCTAGTAAATGTAACTACAGTTTAAGTCAAGTTAAGAATTAGATATAATAGTTATGTTTACTTCCAGTTTTTAAGGCAGTCAGTGTAGTGTTGAAGACTTTTTCCTCATCAATATGTGTTACTCCTACATCAACCTTACTCAGACCCTCCAAGGGACTGTATTTTATTTATCAGAGGAGAGGAGTGGCTGGGATGTTACTTTTTTTTCATCCCCCCCCCCCCCAAAAAAAAGCTCTTAATGTATTTCCCAATCATTCCCTCCCCTTCCACCATAAATAACTTCTTTTTTTTGTATTCACACCACATCTATGTTGTATAGGAGCCAGTGCAAAAAGCATCCGAACAATCATCAGAACAAACATTTAATTTCTTAAGCAATATGCAAATCCTCCTAAAAATAAAGGACTGTTGAAGACTTTGCTTTCGTTTTTACGTTTCCCAACTGTGATAATTGGTGTGATTTTGCAGATTTTTATAGAAAACATGCTTTTCAAACCGGCTTGTGGGATTTGGGGTTCAGAGATTATTTTAAATAAATACAAAATGATGCTATTTAAGATTGTATGTCCTTCACCTAAGTCAAAATAAAAGCTTATATTTTAAAATGCCTGACCTGTTTTGCACCACACCTTGCCCCCTTCCAAATAATGAACAGCCCCTAACCACCGAGGGAGGCGTTATATCAACAGGTGGGAAACTCATCAATGAGGAAATGTATGTCGACACAACACAGGGAGCATTTTTACGTTACAAAGATGTTTAAAAACAACTATGGCAAATGGTGAAAATGCATTAGGGAACTGTGTATATCCAGCCAAACCCTGTTGCTGACTGTTAAACTTTGATCTACTTGAAGGTTTGTGTCCAGAGTTGAAGAATTACTAAATGACTGGAAGCTGATGGGGAACTCAGCAGGACTTTCGCCTCCTGAGAAGGTAAATGTGTCCTCACAAGCCTTCAATTATTCAGCCGAATCACACCAGTGAGCAGGGCGCTGCCATTAATCTTCACTCTTACGATGCGTCATTATTTTATCACAGGGTGAATACACCAGCGGCACCTGGGGGGAGAAGTCTCAGGATATTAATTTTGCGGACTTTAAGTTCTACATAACTCATTACTTTCTGAAACAAGAATGTGAGAAGGACAATGGGAAGGACAAGCCTGAGGAAGGTACAGTTATGTTTGCATGTGTTAAGTTAATAGCAATATTTTAGCAGTCTCACTTTAACCTCTTGAAACATGGAGCAACGTCACTTTTCCTGTGCACCTTTAACAAGTATATAAATCTTTGAACCCTGAGCAAATTAGCATGATGTCTTTTGAGAAACATGAGAAAAAGGCAATGGGAAACCTGGTAAGGAAGGTTCCACAAATTGCAAGAAATTAATAGATTTAGAAAATCTTTTTATAAAGCGATGGAAAAACTATATTTATAATCATTATAATTATATATTAAAAATTGTGTTACATAATTATTATCATTTTTTAAGCAACTTTCAAGGTAATTTTGTTTTTATGCTTTCTTTTTCTTGTTTTTTATTTTAAAACTAATTTTAATGTAATTTTCTTGTGTGTTTTGCTAATTTCTTGCTATTTTTGGGGTAATTTCTCTTTTCATTGCTCAATGAATTCTATCCATGTTTTTGAAAGTAATCAAACCAATTTGCGTAAGTTTTAAAGGATTAACTTAATATTTACGGTATTGTATTTGTGTGTGCTTTTTTTGTTACATTTGTGTGTAAGTGTTGCTTTGCGGCATATTCATTTTCTACAGTAAAGTCCTAAAGCCTAAAACGTTGTGTTTAAAGAAACTGACTGCGTCACTCTCTTTGAAAGAGACTTACTGAGTCTTAAAATCTTAAATGGCACTGAAAGGTTATTAGACAAGTGAAAAATATACTTAATTCAGTCAATAAATACTGCTGCTTGTTAAGTAAGTAGAATGGATTATAATAAGAAATCAAAAGATTCTGCAGTTTTTCCCCCTTTACCAGTTTTTTTAAAAAAAAAAAACCCAAACAAACAACAACTTTCTATTTCTTGGTCCTCACAATTCACAATTTATATTTTCCCCTATTTTCTCCACATAACATTCCCTGTTCATTTCTAATTTCCCTTATGCATAGATCATAGGGAATATTGCCTGAAGACATTTGTTAATAAAAGAAGGCAAAATTTGACAGGTGAAAGAATGCACAGACAGTACAATTCAGCCCTTTATTACCCGATGTTTAACACAATTCTCCGTGTGTCCAGATGCCTTCCCCGTGGCAATGCAGGACCTTCTGTGTATGAACAACGACTTCCCTCCTCGAGCCCACTGCCTGGTCAGATGGTGAGTTATCATTCATTATGTTTTCATGCAAGAAGAAATCAGGTTATGCTGATAACTGTGTGAAAAGGTGTTTGTTTACCTGTTTACCCGCAGAATGTTCCGGGTGTTATTTTTGAGCATGTCACAGCTTTTGCAGTCTTTTCTTGCCCCTGTCCCAACTTTTTTTGGAACATGCTCAGAATAAGTGACGAGGACTCATTGCTTGTCCGTTTCCTGAATGTTCAGCATCTCCTCGAGTGCCTGTTTTACATGCTCTGCTCTGTGAGATCTGCAAAACTGATGAGCATGCTGCACTGCACGCTTTAAAACAAAAGTGGAGTCAATCCAGTGTGCAGTGAGGCCAAGCAGTGACATTTCGCTAACACCAGAACTCCAAATGTTTGCAATAGCAGTTGCATCTGACAAAAGAGGTACGTAGGTGGTCACTTACCTTTTTGTAAAGCTCTGGTAGGGCATTCTCTGAAATGTTGAGTGTCATACTCCAAAAGCTCCAAAGGCTGCAAAAACCTGCATTTTCTGCCACAGCGATGGGCTGGTTGTTCAAAGCGATGTATTCATTTACCTTCTCTGTGATATTTTTTTCCCTTCTTGCTGTCACAAGGAATTTTATTCTCTCCTTTTTCATTCAAACCTTTAAGTAAGACTCGAGAAGACTTGGGAAATAAATTGGGAGATATTACTTTCAAAATGCGAGAATGTTTTTGGCTTCCCTTTTAGGACGCACTGTCTTTGTTCTGATTCATTTACTTCATCAACGATTGAACGTGACAGTTATCTTTAGTCTTTGTAGTTGTTTGATAGCCACAGATCAATAAAACAGTCTGCATTGTTTGAAGTTTGACTGACTTTGGGCACAAAGATTTCTAACTCACTTGTCTGACCCTGCATATGAAAAAAAAAAGCATTGAATCCTGGGAATATACTGCCTCAGAAATGCAAACTGGTGTGGATTGAGAGCGAAGTGGAGGAGAATGTGATGCTGATGTTAAATGTTCTGATGTATCTGTGGCGACAGGTACGGTATACGAGAGTTTGTGGTCATCAACCCTGGAGCCAACTGCGAGGCTATCATCAGCGAGTCAAAGTGCAACCTGCTCCTTAGCTCAGTCTCCATCGCTCTGGCCAACAGCGGCTGGTGAGTTGCTTTCCACACTGAAGGCAGCGGGCTTTTCTCTGAACCCCAAATTCCTCCCGATGGCTGTTTCATCTGTGTGATTATATGTAAATGTGTGCAGATCCATTTACCATATACCATTACATTAACGTCCTCATTGTAATGCCTCCTCCTCTCTGTCTTGTGCACTCAGCCAGGTGCCGATGTTCGTGCAGATCCAGCAGAAGTGGAGGCGGGTGTATTCTGGAGAGTGCCAGGGCCCGGGTGTGCGCACTGACTTTGAAATGGTCCACCTCCGCAAGGTGCCGAGCCAGTACAACCACCTGTCTGGCCTGCTTGACATCTTCAAGTCTAAGATAGTAAGTGCTAAGGAATAAGACACATTAACGCACGCACGCGCGCACACACACACACACACACACACACACACACACACACACACACCCATATGCAGAATCACTTAAAGGATTTAGGGTGATAAAATAGCAGAAATTGAATTAATAAATATGTTTTTTTGTGTATATATCACCTGAAAATAGGAATCTTTGTGTTGTTACCTTAGAATGAGCCATTTATGCCTATTTAGGGAGCAGGTCCTCGTCTACGGAGATCGTCATGTTAACCGCCATATTTCTACAGTAGCCCCAAAAGGACAAACCAAACACTGGCTTTAGAAAGGACCATTTGTGTTTTTGCCTCATCCACCGTAGTTAGCTGTTCCACCACAAGAACTTTTGTTTTGTTTGGTTTTCTTTTTTCTTTTTTTTTACCAGTTTAAGTTACCAGTTGTGTTTGTTTTGGAGAGGAGGAGACCTTTGTGGATAATACTGATGACTAATGGTTCCTGGGTGTATTGTTTCTTTGGTTCCAAAGTTTCTTTAACAGTTTGGTCAGAAAGAGCTTAATCATCTTGTCTTTTGTTTTTATTTTCCCCTCAGGGTTGTAACCTTTCCCCTCTACCTCCCATCAACATTGCCATCCGTTTTACCTACATTCTCCAGGACTGGCAGCAGCATTCGTGGCCACAGCAACCTCCAGGTAGGTAAATACAAAACAGAGGCTGATGTAGTTACACATTATGATTAAATAATAAATGTCTTTTATCACATCTGGGGGAATCGATGGAAAGCAGTGTTGATATTATTGCAGACAGCCACAGATAAATGCATGTATGGGAAATCCTGCTTGATATCAGAGTACAATAATATATTATTGTGATTAAAAAATCTAACAGTTATAAATGCAATATCATTAGGGTTTTGCAATAAATGTCATTAAATTATGTCAAAGGTGGTTACACATTGATGTACAAATATTCAAAATACATACATACAGACATGTTTCACATATTTTCCACCAGTGACACTGAAAATGTCTGAAAGTGAATTTATGTGCAGTTGGTATCGATTGGGAAAGATGACAGATGTAGAAGGTGTCTCCTGTCTCGTCCATTGAATGCTTTAGCTCCTGTAAATGCGTCATAACCTTTTGGTTGACTTCCTGGATGGGGCATGCCGTACATAAATATTTTGTTTTTGATGACAGATTTACCGCCTTGTATATTTTGTTTGGCTTTCTGGCAGACTTTGACACACTCCTTGGAGGTGAGGTGGGAGGAGTCGAGTTTGGGAAGCTTCCATTTGGAGCCTGTGAGGAGCCAATCAGGTAAGGGCATTGCAACTCAGATGACAACACATTTCAAAAACTTGCAGTACACTACAAACCAAGCTGAAATTGTTTTGTCTTTAGTACTGATGTATGTGAGATCCCAGCTCAATATTTTGGTGCATGAGGGAGGTTGTATCTTTTTGTTTCTGTTTGTTTATGTGTTTTTTTAGTTGCATTCACTTTCTGCAGAAATACCTCCACTTCAGAACAGAACATATTTTTCTTTTCAGGGTCCATTTTCTCCGTCCTCCACAGACTTAAGTTTCTCTCAACCTTTTTTCATCATGTGGGCAGGTGGGAGGTGGGAGGAGGTTGTATCTTTTGTTTTTGTATGTTTGGGGTTTTTTTGTTGCTGTTTTGCTGTGTTTGCATAAAAATAAAAACAGTTGAGCTAAAACTGTAAAAAAAATGTTACACAGTGAATGTTTTTATCTCTTAAGAAAGCAAAATTATTTAGTGTCTGTTTTTGGATGTTGCAGTGAGCTTCATCTTGCAACCACTTGGCCTCAGCTGACAGAAGGGATAGTTGTGGATAATGATGTCTACAGGTAAGAGTTTCCTGGATTTGCAGAGCTTTCATAAATGGTTAGATGACAGTGTATTTTGTTTACTCATTAAGATTTTTTAAAACTTGTATTTGTTCTTTTTTGTTTATGATATGAATGTTTACAGGTTGCTGTAAACATCATTTTTCTTAGGGAAACAATAAAAAGCATGATTTAAAAAATAGCTAGATGGAAACTTATTCATGCCATTACACAGCAGCAGTGCACAAAGATGTATGCTAAAACAAATGCCAAACACAGGTACTAACAGGGTGCAAAACAGCATCCTCGTCTTCATCACAGCCTCCAGAGAGTCCAGCTCAGCTCCTCAGCTGGTCTTTTTAATCTATGTCTATGGCCGTCCTGTTCCATCCCCAACACACCGCAGCATAAAAGCTAGCGCTGGCCATCTCAGACTAATGCAACTTTTGTAGCATCTTGTTGCAGACGTCAAAGCCTCTTAACTTCCATGGGAAGTAGAGTCAGCTCTGGCCCTCTTTGTAACTCCGTATCATTAACGTCTGCTAGCAAACAACCCCAAAATACCTAAGAGCTGATTTGTGTCAGGATGCATTGTTGTTTATAGATGGTAAGCTACAGTTATTAGCAGAGTTTTGTTAACACTGCACCTTAGTGCCCCTGCCAGCTCAAACACTGGCCCTTTCACTTAGAATATTGAAAGATTTTGATTTGTGATTTGACCTTTTCTTCATTTAAATGAATAATTAAATAAATAACTTGCTGTGAAACTGAATTTACATGATTTTTAATAGATAACAGTAAATAAATAATATTTGTGACCTCAGTAGTGTTTTCTCAGATTTAGTCTGTTGACCATAATCTGAACAGAAATTTGGACCAGCAGCATGCTTTATGATTTAACCAAATATACACTCTCTTTTTTTATGACTCGGCAGTGACCTCGATCCTCTCCAAGCTCCTCACTGGTCAGTCCGAGTCAGGACAGCTGAAAACCCTCAGTGTTTACTGGGTAAGGTTAATCCATTGGTGTCCAGTGGACATTACAAAGCATAACCACAATTCAGTTCCTCTTTTTGAGCTTTTCAAACTGTGTGTGGGTCGCATCTTCTTGCAGGAACTTTTCCAAACCATTGATAGCTCCAGTGCAACCTTTGCTGATACACAAATACTGAAACAGCCAAACTTTTGAGAGCTTAACGCGGAGGCGACCTGTTAGATTAATTATTACACAGCCTCCGGTCCATAGTCGCGTGGTCGTTCACACCAGGAGTTCATTTCTTTGCAACTTTCAGCAGCGATTCTCCGTCTCTGCTCTGCTGTCTTCTAATCACACAGAGGGCTCTGTCCCTGCTTGCCTCTGTGTAACTGTGTCTGTGAGCATGTGTGTCTCTCTTCCTCGGTTTAGACACAACTGTAAGGCATTGTGGAAGAACTGGATACATATTTTATCATTTATCATGATTAAATCATTCACATCATATCCAATATGTCCTTTGTATCTCTCATATGAGAGTATTTAATGTGTTTTCCTGTTAGATTCACTCGTGACTTGCGGAAAAACTAGACCAGACACCAAAACTATTGCTGCACATTGATGTTCAATATGTCTTTGTTGAAAAGCAAAACAAGAGACTGTTAATGCCTAATAGGGTCCATATTACCCTTAAAAGCAAATAATTGCATGATTTTGTACAGTAGTTGTAACAATGGGCATCATTCATCGAGCTCTTAAGAAGAAATTTCTTCTTAAAACCCACTTAAGCAGTTTATACGAAGAATCTGACATTCACCAATGTTTTTGTATTGGGATTTGTTCTGAGGTAGGAACAGAAGCTAAGCACACGGGGAAGCTTTAGCCCGCATGTTGTGCTGACATGTTTGTACAGAATAATGAATTATTGTGTTTTCTCCAATTCTACAATTATATAATATTTTAGGATTTATATTACAACAACATTTTTTATAATTTATTGTATTTTTTAACAATATTTTCATGATTTAAAAAAAAGATAAAAATTCCCAACAATACTTCAGTTCACATCAGTTATGTTAATAGGAACCATGCCAACTAACAGTCTTTGATCAGGCTAGAAAATATCATAAGTGGGTCAGACGGGCGGGACAAAAAGTGAAGAGGCAGCGTTCAGTTACAGAAAATGGTCTCTCTTCACCCTCTGTCCCGCTCTCTCTTTCTCTCTCTGAATACGCACATGTACTCCTTACACAGCGCTGCAGCATTTGTCTCTGTCCTCTGTCCTAACAGCTGTGCTACTATAATTACACATAGTTTGCAGACATGGGATTCATCATTTAAAAACACAGCGATGAACAATTCTGGGTTTTAAGAACATGTCCTGAAAAAGACGTAGACTTTTCCTAAGAACAAATTTAAGAAAAAACTTAAGATATTGGTGAAGCCCAATAACTTCAGCAAGATAAATAATTTTGGGGGGGCAGTTTAATCAGTGTTAGAAAAAAAAAACTCTTTTTCTCTTCCCACACAGGTGACTTTCTGACAGAGTTCTTTAAGCTCTGCTCTAGAAAGGAGTCTACAGAGGATGTTCTGGGACGAGGATTGGCTGAAGAGGAGGGCAAAGGTCAGCTCACCGGCTGTATTGTTTAACACTGGAACTACACTCGTTAATTGTTTTTCACTATAAAGTCACTACGCTAACCGTAGTATAAATAATGGAAACTAGTGCATCATTTACTGGTTGTGAAATGTTTGCATAGTCTTCTATTACTCACCTCTACAACTCTAAGTACTGATGTTCCCTCAGTTATACAGTATACATTATTTATACAGTATTGAATATTAGATAACTGCGGTGTGATTTTAAATCCTTTTTTCCCCCCCGCAGAAAATAGTGACATCACCTCTGCTTTATCGAAGCTGACAGAGCCAGCAGCAACAGTGCCAATTTCCAAGCTGTCTGTCTCCAATATGGTGCACAGTGCCCGAAAGCACATCCGCCGCCGCCAACGCATTGATGAGTCACCACTCAGCAACGATATCCTCAATTCCATCCTTCTCGTAAGAGCCATTCATGCTGACTGTTTTATATGGATATTGTTTCATAAAGACAAACATGACAACAGAAAATACAGCTTAGAAACATTCTCTGATAACAGATTTAAAATACGACGTGCAGGAGAAATAAATCAGAAAATTCCAGTGTGCACAAAATAAAATAAAGCATTTAAACAAGCATGGGCCTTGAGATCTTGACTCTTATCCATCTTATTCAGTCTAACAATTCAGAACTGCAAAATTGATGAAAGTAGCATCTCAATATTTGAGTGCCTTGGTGCGATAGCTACACCTAAAATGAATACAGAAATGTAACCTTTGGAAACTGTGAAGCATTTATGCCAATTTAGTGCAACGACAGGATTAGGCTGGGGCAAACGTGTATGACAGGCAATAGGTTTTGAAACCGGGGGATCAGTTTTATGGTAATGTATATCAAATTGCACTTTTCTATTTAAATATTTGTGTTTTTTTCCCTTGCATGTCTCAGTATCTCTTCCCAGATGCTGCTGTGGAGAAGTCGTCAGAGAACAGCAAGAGCAAAACTACCCAGTCAAACGCCGGTGTGAAAGCAAAGCAAGACAAAAACAATGACGATGTAGGTTTGACACTTTCACACTGTGAAAAAAGGAGTGGGGCGCCAGACAGGTGACATGTAAGGTTTAAATTAGGGATGCATGATAATATTGACACGTCATTGGTGAGGGATGATATTGGTTTTACGATGAAATATCAGTATTGGCCAACATGCTGATATCTGCTGATATCACAACTAATATTTTTATTAATCTTTTTTTTAATTGTCAAAGTGAACATGTACAACACATCCACCCTAAGTTAAAGTATGTTTTCTATTTTGCACAGTGAACAAATATTACATACATCAAAAAGCATTGTATTTTATGTCTCCATCTGCTGGTGGGGCATCATGATAAGAGTATGTATAATCTGATGTTAATTCCATACAGAAGAGACTTGATCACTAAAATTATATTGAAAAAAAAAGTGGATATATCTATGTCATCATTGGTTATTGAGTTGTTATGTATCAGTATATCGGATATTATATAAAAATCAAATATTGTGCATCCCTGTTTTAAATCAAGTCAGGTTTTAGGGTCATTAATGCATGTTTTAAATAAGAAATTGTACATGTAGCAAACACATTTAAACACTGGAAAATTGTGAAAAGAGCTATAATCATTGCAGAACCATAACTATCATTTTAAAATGGCCTTTCAAAGAAAAAGGGGAAAAAAGCAACGCTTAAATGGAAAAAGCAAGATGCCGTGCAAACCTTAGCTGCATTCCCTGTGTTTAGTTGACAAGTATTTCCACACTCAATTCCTGATCTGAATTAAATTTTTCATAGCTAAATATACATGTTTAACCTGCTTTCCATCTCTCTGTGTACAGAACCTTTTCCTCCATCTGAAATCAGCGCCAAGCGACAGTCTGACTTACCGGCTGGCGCTTTGTGCATGTCTGGTCAACTATAACCATGGCGGGCTTCGTGCTGTTGCTCACCTCTGGCAGGAGTTTGTTTTAGAGTTACGTTACCGCTGGGAAAACAACTACCTCATCTACGGGTGGGTACAACACACACCTGGGCTGCTCTCATGTCCGAGACACACTGCCTGCGTGAGCATGATGCTTGAGTTTTTTGAGCTTGTACTCGTTGCCTTCGTTGGTTGCATTGGTTAGGTTTAGATGTGAGGAGTGAGATTGGTTGGGTTAAGTTGATCCAATCAGGCGCAGAGTAGGGGTCATGCCTCAACCACACGCAGTTCCCGGCAAACCATCAACAGGGCAAATGATCTGTTACAATATTAACAGGGTGCCCACAGACATGGAAAACCTAGAAAAGTCATTGAATTTCACAATCACATTTTCCAGGCCCAGAAAATTAATGGGACTAGTTCAAATCACTGAAAGTTTGGAAAAGTCTTGGAAATTTTTGTATCTAATGAAATAAATGACACTGATGTAACATAATGATAACATAATGGTTTCTGTAGCTGATGACGTAACGTAGCTCAAATATGTGTCGGACTGTGACAACGTTTTGGTTGTTCAACACAAAAGTTTCTCCATTTTCTCTCCACGTTTTGTCTCTCCTTTCATGTGCGCCCATTCAGCATGTCAAATAATTTGTAAGCATGTGGCTTTAGGAGAGAGGCGTACAACTTTAAATATCTTTATTTTGCATTAATTTTACTGCTGATTGTTAAAGAAAAAAGTCAAAACAGTTAAAAAAAGTAGTTGATGTAATTGCTCAGTCTATTAAAACAGTCATGTTTGCTGCTATGCACTCACTTCTTCTCTTCTCTGTGTTTCCTACACTGCAGACTGGCTGGTGGACCTCCAGATCTTCGCTGTTGTCTTATGCACCAGAAGCTCCAGGTAGCTATTTGTATAAAAGGAATACAGTGTGTTTTTGAGCTAAAACGATAGATCAAATTAATTCACAATGCACAGCAAATTAAGCAGTGGCTATTGCCATCTCCAGTGAGGAGAGGTGACACTGGGAGAGAATGTTGAATTTTAGGGCATTTCTCAGATTTAAGGATGTTTCTAGGATTTTGTACACATTTTTAGGATTTCAGGACATGTCTTAGATTTGGGAACTTTTCTAGAATTTCAAGACATTTCTCTGGTATCTTTTTTTTTTTTTTTTTTTAACCAGCTCTATTTATGATGCTGTTTTATGCACTCTGGCACCTTAATTAAACCAAAAGTCCCCAAAAAAATTCTCAGTCTGAATCACTTTATTTTTATTGCTAATTAGAAAATGGTTGGTTGGGGGGGGGGGGCTCTGTCACTCTGTCAGGGGCCAGATTTAGCCCACGGGCCTTAAATTGGGTATCACTGAGCTAGACTGTTATAGAGCTGTTTGTAATTGTTCTACTGACACCACGTATTTTTTTTGGTGAATTTTGGATTATTTAGAGGGAACAGGATTCCCTAACTTTAAATCTAACTTTATAAGCATAAATCAGAAGGACAATTAATTGTCCTGTTTCAGCAGTTTCATTAATCCCACTTGCTCTTTCTGTAACGGTTGTGTCCTGTCTGAATAAAGTTTTAAGTAACACTAATGCCTGTATGACATCAAGCCATCGCTCTAACAGAGAGATGACGACAGCGTTATTAAGACTCCCATGTCTGAAAAGGTTTCATGTTTCTGCATAGATGCTGAACTGCTGCATTGAGCGGAAGAGGGCCAGAGATGAAGCCCGCAAGGTGCTGGAGGGCAGCAGAGGGAGAGAGGGTAGGGGATCTGCTGGCTCCCAGAACGGCCGCCCAGTACCAGAGTCTGCAACAGCAACAGTGACTGCATCCACCTCAGCAAGGGAGGTGTCTCCGGGGAAATCCTGGGACTCGTATAGCGACAGCGAGGACGAGTTCTTTGAGTGCCTGAGTGACCAGGGGGAGATGGAGGCTCCGCATGCTGAGGCAGAGAAGGATGGCAGTAAAAGAAAAGCAGAGGGTAGGCTACATCCTCATAACAACATGACTCTGCTCAACTCTACAGAGCCTCTCTACGTTCCTGTCACACAGGTCAGAATGTTTCTGTTTCTGTCTCTTTCACTCATTTTCATACATATTCACAAAGTCTTTTAGTTTAAATGTATACGTATTAGTCATTATTTTATTGTATTATTTATTATTTCTGTATCATATTGATCTAATCTGTTTTTACTTGAACTTTTATTAATTGTTGTACTATGTCCATATCATCACATTACTGTATTTTATTCAAAATAAAATATATATTGAGAGAAAATTAGTAGTTACATAGAAGTGTTAATAAAGGGTCAGGGCTATACAAAGAATAATATAATGATAAAAGAAGAAAGAAAACCTTTTTGTAACATGAGTTACATTTGTTAATAAGTCATAGGGTTAAATAGTTATCATGTCATGGGAAGCAATCAAGAGTGTTAATATTTATTGATTTATCAGTTTTATTTCCCAGCCAGTGAGTGGAACCTGCAGATCATAGACAGACACAGGAAGCTGGTCAATTAAAAAGATACACTATTAATAAGTTTTTAAAAAAAACATGTATAATTTTGAATTGGTTTGAATTTTAATGTATTTCTTTTAGTAAATATTCTTGTTTATTTATTTATTTTTCCACACATTTCTTGCTCTTTTATGGGTCATTTCTTTTTAAGTTGTTCATTGCCAAGTTCATTCAAGGTCATTCTCAAGTTTCAAAAGGGTTAAAGAGAGACTTAAAGATATGCAAACGTATTCTTTTATGAGAAAATCTTTGAACAAAAGACACACAGTAAGTAAAATAGATTTTATCTTTGCATACTGTGCCAAATGCCCTTTGAAAGTCTAGAAATATCAGAAATTCATTTTTCAGTATTTGAGTAAGTAAATCTATTACATGCGGTCATGTGAGGTATGGAAAACAATTCTTTAGATCAGTTAAAGTTTTGCGCTCAAACCACAAATGAACAAAAACTCTCTCAAATGAGGCAACGCTTTAAGTGAATGGAAATACATTGATGTTGCTGTGTGTCTGTGCTGGATTTTCAGGAACCTGCTCCCATGACTGAGGATCTGTTAGAGGAGCAGTCTGAGGTACTGGCCAAACTGGGCACATCAGCTGAAGGTACCCACCTTCGTGCCAGGATGCAGAGTGCCTGTCTTCTCTCTGACATGGAGTCCTTTAAGGTGAATAAGCAGACATACACATATTCAATCTGTACTTGTATACACATTTACTGTCCACATGTATGTCCTGCGCACTCAATTTATTTTTATATTTGAGTGTTTAAGAGCATGTTGTCCATTAATCAGAAGGCTGGGTGTTCAATCCTCCTGTCCTCAAGTGCCCTCCAGAGGGTACTTTGCAGATTTCCAACCAGCTTTGTATCATTACAGTGTGGGTAGTATGTGTAAATGGTAAACCGCCTTGAACCTTTCTTTTTTTTCTTTTTTGGCAACATTTTTGTCTCCCCACCAGAGAGCAACCTTTTTCAAAGACATGGATGTATTTCAGATCAGTTTAATAAAACTTGTTTCCTCGCTTTCCAAAGGCAGCCAACCCAGGTTGTGTTCTGGAGGACTTTGTGCGCTGGTACTCACCCAGAGATTATGTGGAGGAGGAGGTGGTCGATGAGAAGGGTAACACGGTGGTGAAAGGTGAGCTCAGTGCCAGGATGAAGATTCCAGGAAACATGTGGGTAGAGGCTTGGGAGGCAGCCAGGGTAACACCTGCACGCCGCCAGAGAAGACTGTTTGACGACACTAAGGAGGCCGAAAAGGTAATTTTCAGTACAGCTGCACAGTACACCTACAACTGACATCAAAAGTCAGTGACTCAAGTAAGTTTACCAGAGGCCTGTTTCATAAAGCATGCTCATAAAAGGGAGGATTTAAGTCTAACACCTGAATAAAGGGACCTAACAAATCACTGGAGGCTACAGCAGTTCTATAAAGGTCAGTTCAAGTTCGCTGAGCCAGACTGACTGGAGTCATGTTCAAGTAGTCAAGATGATTGTGTGAGCACGCTATTCTTAAACAGCCCGGGAGGTCGAACATGAATCGAACCTGATATTCCATGGCACACAGCAGTGGTAAACAGAGAACATCTTATTACCAAAAAAAGGTATTACAGTAATACAGCTGCCAGAGATAAACCAGAGAGAAAGGCTGGTGAGAAACTGCTGATCAGATGAATGCATAAGTAGCAACAAAGTTAAAATTTAATGAAATATTTTTATACAGTTTAATTAAATATTGAGCACAATACATTCAAACAGTGAGAACAGATAACCTAGGTCAGTGACACTCAATTTACAACCCGCAGGCAGTGGTAGAGTTCTCAACGGGCCAAAGAAATTACAACACGAACCGACCCAACCTGACCCGCATAAGTTAAAGCCCAAACTCGCCCGGTGTGAGATCATTATATTAAACGCTGAGCCAGAGCCCCACCATATCAAACACAACAGTGATCGCATACCAAAGACAGCACCTGGATCATTTTCAACGTCTGTATGCCGCTATTTCAAACTTAGAAGCCACAATAATATTTTTAAACATAGTTTCCCATTGTGAAAATATAGGATAGACACACATGGATTTAGATGCCAAATTTTTGTTTGATTCTACATCTACAAATGCACTGTTAACTTTTCATGCACTGTTAACTTTTCATAAGTAATAATTAAATTTAGAGCATAGACCCACAGGTTTCATAACATGTATAATATAATGAAGTACAAAATGTGTAATTTATTGAATTTATTGAAGTTGATTCTCTATAAACCTATTAATTTTTGACTGAACGTGATTAATAAAGATCTATATTGTAATTTAAATAAAATGAAATAATAAATCCTATGACAGCATAACAGATAGTCTGTATTAAAATCATTACTCTTTGTTGAGTCATTCCTGTAGGAATTAGGCTTAGTCTGACAGTCAGCCTGCCCCTGATCAGGTCAGTGTCCCGTCATAAGTTGTCTCAATGACTGAGCTTGAACTATGATTATTTTGCTTTATGGACCTAAATAAACTGAAAATGTGCCAGACTAACCGAAATAAGTCTGGGTTATTTGGTAAACACGCTTTATGGAACAGGCCCCCAATGTAACTGGGAGAGAGCTGCAAATAGCAAAACAGTGCAGATACGTAAATGGTGAAAACTAAACCTGTTTTTTATTTACTGTCTTTTTCAGGTTCTCCACTATTTGGCTGTGCAGAAACCTGCAGATGTGACCTGCCACCTCCTGCCTTGCATTCTCCATGCAGCTATTTTGAAGTTAAAGGAGGAAGGTGAGTCAAGATAGTTTTGTTTTTTTCTTTCTAAAAAAGGGCCATGGCTTCTCTTCAATCTCTCTCTTTCAAATTAACACAATATTGGTGATTCAAGCAAGGTCACTTTGCATTTCTTTCATTCCCTTTAGAATGAGAAGAAGAGAAGAATTCCTGCTTGACCTCATATTTGCAATAAAGCTGTGTTTGGTTGCTGTAAGAAATGTGTCATTAAAGTAAATTAGTCAAATTTAATGTAAAAAAGGAGCGAGGGAATCGTGTTGTAATAATGTAGTATACTCTGCTGGAACAATATTTTAGAGTGGGATATAACACACGGACAGCTCATTCATAATTCTCTCTGCTTTAATCAGCTGTCTATTTTAACAGCCTCGTCATTGTGTTTTCTTCTCTACCCCCCCGTCTCTCTTTTGATCCGCTTGCTAACAGAATCGGTTGAAGACCTTCCATCAGTCAGAAAAAGTATTCAGCAAGCTACAAGTCAAGCCAGCAAGCTGCTGCAGCCCGTCAACCATGACTATAAGAAGTTAGAGGTCAGTGACAGACGGGGCCCTGAAATGAACTCCACATACTGTTCACATCTGGCACATCTCTGATGAAATAGAGTATTGTCTTTTCTCACTAATAGTATTGTGTTTTACTCACTGAAAATATGCTGAAGGCATTTTGTTTTTTTTTGTTTTTGTTTTTACTCTTTTTTTTAAATGTCAAGTGCACTTTTTAAAATATGATTTATTTCATTTTTTGTGTCTTATCTACAATTTTTGTTACATTGAATTGGTTTGAATTTATTTATGTGCAGATGGTGGTGGTGGTGGTGGAGGGGTGTTACTTATGCAGTTGTAACTGTAATTAATTGTAGCATTTTGTTTGACTTTAAGTACCAATAGAAAGATCATGAGCAATATACCAAAAAACTTGATTTCAACATTGTAACTATTGTTTTTAACTTTCAATCCAAAAAGTGGAAGAAAACTAAAGCAATCTTACATGTCTGGACCACACTCTACTTGTTAATGTGCTTGACTCAAAGCTTATTTCATGTGAAGTTCCTCCAGCTTCTGCTCTGACTACATGTATGTGTGAACTTTCTCTGTAGGATTTCATCAACCAGTTGATGGCCATGGAGACGGCCATCACCCGAGCTCGCTCGCTCAAGGCCAAGTTTGCGGTTTGTGAGGGCGGGAAGGGAGAGCACACAGAAGATCTAGAGAAGTATGTTCCACACAGCTTTGTCTGAACATCATGTCAGTGTGACACAGGGCGACATCATTTACAGTAGATCAGCTGTCCTGAAGGAGTGATTTGAAGGGGAATAGAGTACATGGTACAGATACGTTAACTTATTTTGCACATATCACTGACACTGCAGAGGTTAAAACTTTTGTATCACAGGCTACACAACTGAAGCACAAGTATTAAAGAATAAAGTCCACTGTAGACTATTCAAATTCTGTGTAAAGAGGAGTTAAAAAGTCATTTTCTATGACCTTTCACCTTAAAAAAACCCTATATATGCATGAACATTAGATGTCAAGAGGACGATGGTGGAGTGGTTGAGGGACCTTGAACAATGTTTTATCATGGCTGTGCACCCGCATGAATATTATTGAATGTTTCTAGTCAGCTGAGCTGCACAGCTGTGAATGAAAGAGTTTATATCATAACTTAGTCCATATATGCACATCAGTTGCACTGACTTATTTGCGAAGCCTAACAGCGATATTAGGAGAAACCGTTACTTTGGAAGCTAAATCAAGCTGTGACCAATTACCTGCCTAGTGCCACTGGACAGTATTACTGACTACACCAGCGCTCCTGGAATCATGATGTCTTTCTCAGGTTTGTCACCTCCCTGCTGGAAGAACCAGAGGTGCTGGTGATTGGAGCTGGCCAGGGGCCGGCTGGCAGCATCATCCACAGACTGTTCGTCAACTCTCAGAGGGTAAGCAGTCACACATTCCTGCTTCCTGTCACACAGTTCATCAGGGGTGGTTATCTCATTATATGGTTTATTGTAATATATGTTAAGATTTTCATGTAACTGGGTTTCATTTCATGTTTGAAAATAGGAGCAAAATTGGAGGCTAATAACATTAACAGTGTTGGGACAAAGTTCACTGCCCTGTAACTGGAGTCAAAGTATAAATACTCTGGGTCAAATATTACTCCAATACAAGTGAAAGTTGCTGAGTCAAATTATTACTTACGTTAAAGTACTGAGGTTCTTGCTTTTAAAAAAAACATAAGTATTCAAAGTTCTTTTTGCTGGCAGTATCATCCACAGACTGTCTACAAAAAAGTCTTCTTTTTTTAAATAAAAGGTCACCTAATCCTAATTGTAATCCTTTTCTTTCATTCCAGCTCTCACTGAGTTCTTGTGCTCATTCTTGGCACATTATTTCAGTCAGAAGTAAACAACATTTGTTTTGAAGAAAGCTAAAAGAAACCAAATATGTTGAAAGCAAAAACCTCCTTTATTTATCTGCAGATTTAAGTTGCCATGAAAGGTCAAAACACAGCAAATAGAGGGGAATCAAGTCCTCTCTGAGTAAATGATGCAACTCACAGCTTTTTAATTTCCATTTCAAGTTATATGTGCTGCCCCTTAGCATAACAATATATATGTATGTGTGTGCTTGTGAGGTAATGTGCAGTCCTTGGACCCTCTTGAGACACAAATATGTGCTTTTTCTTTTTTGTTGTACATTTTCTTTTTCTCCATCCGACTGTATTTTTGTGTTGTTTCTTCCCCCGCTGCTTACGTGAAGCTGGCTGACTTCACCAGTGACGAGGTAACCACAAGCAATGAGACTTTTCCCCCCAAATACCAGTTTACCTCTACCCTTAAATAGTCCCTCAGTAACTTTCAGCAAACACACACACACAGTTATACAAGTTCAGAATCAGAGTTTTGGACCCTAATGTTAATTGACCATGAAGACAAACATACAGTTTTTGAATATTTGTTTATTTGCAAATTCACAGTCAAGCACACAGAGACACAGACACACAGCCTCTCCTTCAAAGCTTCAGTCAGTTCCATAGATGACAACCCTTCGAGCAAATGAAACCCCTCAAGACCTTTCTAAAGCCCAAATACACCAGTACATCTTAACAGAAATGTATGTGTTTTATGTTCATTTTCTTTTATATTTCTCCGATGTGACCTGCTTTTAAAGCAAGGAATATTTGATGACATGGAGGTTTGAAAATCAAAATATTATACCTGTGGTAGCTTTAGTCTTGTTGGTCCTTTGTCGCAGTGTTAGAAAGCTGTGGTTTGATGTCCTGTAGCTCCAGCTCAACTACCAATATCAACCAATGGGCACATAGAACCAGATCACTTAAAGTCACTATACATTGTTTCTCCTCCCTTTACTGTCTTCAGATTTAGGAGGTTTGAGGAGTCATTTTATTTAGCTTCCCTTTTTCATTCTGCTGCTGAAAAATCTCAACACTGAGTTGTAATACTGGCAGAATTGGAAACTGAAGTACTTGAAAAGCTTGAAGCTAAACTATTATACTGTCATAGATGGACATTGAAATTAACAAAACTGCTAAAAAAGAAATGTTTTGCACAGCCCCCCCTAGAAAACTCCCATTACCGTTTGTGGGCTTTTATCGGGAAAATCCAGTGTCACAGCGTATGCCACATTTCTGCAACTTCACAAGTTTGATTCTTCAATGGCTCCTTTGTTGTATGTCATTCCCCTCCCTCTCCACCTGTTTCCAGTCCTCTCTTTCATCTGCCAAATTAAAGAGAAAATGCTAACAGAAAAGAGAGAATAAAATGATTGCTGTTTAGATTGCCAATTTATTCAAACATTGGTTATACTTTTTAAAATGGTATCTATTTAATGTAAAGAGGTGCATATCTAAAAGGGATTTATGTTGTGAGCATTAAGTTATAATCTCAGTGAGAATTTGGTTGCCATTGAATTTAATAACAATCCAGGTTTAGTTAGTTCATTATGTTGGGTTACTCTAATGAAATTACTAAGCTGAAGTAACTTTAAAAATGCCCCATCTATGTTCCTGCTTCCATCTACAGTAATGTCTTCAAATGACAGCATGTTATGTATGTTACGTAAAGGAGAATCTTGGAAGTTTCTGCTTTTCCTGGTTTGTCTGTATTTACTTCTCCTCACATACTAATTATTTGTAGCTTCTACTTATTCTCATTTTTATTTTTTACTTCTCTATTTATCTGCACTTATTTCTATCTATGCTGCTCCAAGACTTGAATTTCTCCTCTGGGAAATTAATTTATCCTACCTTAAAAAGATCGGATACTCGTAATTATACTGAGTTTGTTGTATAAAAGCTATGTATTTGTGAGCTTTTTTGAGTTAAGCCTTTTGTAGAAACCAATAGTCTTGGGGCTGAGTGCCACAGACAGGTAAGGGAAGTCAGGAAGTATTCAGAGACATGCTATATTACTGAACCTTTAAGTTTATTCATTCTGAAAATATAAATTTGAACCAGCTCACCTGTGTTTTTACCTTTTAACAATAGTATCAGACTGTAGTTTTTATCCTTTTATTGCTGGTGAGTAACATCTCATCTTTTCTCCACCCTCAGGCTGCCCTCTTGGCACCGCTGGATGAAGACTTGGAGCATGACAGGAAGTTGAGTGGAGGAAGTCATAAAGTGCCTGACTTCCCTTCTCCAGCAGGCAGGGAAATTCTGTTGCGTACATGTGTCCCTCGGCCAGCACCGTACTCCAAAGCTCTGCCTCAGCGGCTATTCTGTGTGTTGTTGAGGGAGGAGTTTAGGCTGGCAGGGGCCTTCTCTTCAGACACTTCCTTCTTCTAAGACCAAATGCCTATTACACAGTATTTTATCTGAAACCTTGCGCCAGTAGCTCATGATGATTAACACCTTGAAGCCAGAACTGGAAGAGCGTTGAATGTCAAGGGATGGCATAGTAAAATGGTTGTTTCTTTGTTGGTCCTATGTTGGTTAATGAGTTTGTGGGTACAAATGCTTGTTCAGTGAATGTTATTATTGGGGATGTCCCGATAACATTTTTTTGCCCCCATTCCCAATCCAAGTCATCTAATGTTTAGTATCTGCTGATACGGAGTCCTGATCCGATACTTCTGTTTTTCTAGATAATACATCTGCACAGTGCACACTTTAAGAAGGCTTCTTTAAAGTTATTAAAATCAATCCAATGTATGGCCTATGCTTGACAGTATGAATAAATGAACAGCTCTGCAGTGCATTAGCCATATCATTATTATTATTAATTTATTTCGCAAAATAAAGCATGAAATGATAAACCTTCCCTTTAATCTTTTTGGCCTGTCTGAGGAGATTCCCTCTAAATGCCCCTGTGTTTGTTGCTTTGATGCAGTTTGTGTCTCAGTTACCTGATTGAACTGTATTCCCTTGAATGTTTATTTTTGTTGTCCTCACGTCTTGTGGCGGATTAGGCTTCATCAACACATAAGTCATGTTGGCTTTTTGCTCGTGTTGGCATACTTACAGTGGTGAGTGAAGTTGTAGTAAGCTCCCCACAGCTTTGCTCTCCTCCTCTCTCCTCGAAGCAGGATGGAGAAACAGCATGCGTCAGTTGAAGGCGAAATGCTAGACTTTGACACTGAGCTCACATTTAAAAATTGCTCATAACTTTGGTAAATAATGTAAATAAACAGCCTCTTACTGCATTTTTGTTTAAGGTGTGTGGTGTTTTGAGGTGGGCTGGGCTCAGCCACTGCTTTCAGAGGCGTATGGAGTTTAACAGAGGGCAGAGACAGCTGATTAGAGGAGAGATGACAAAGGTTGCACTCGATGTTTTTGTGCATGAAAGTAAAACACCTGTGTGATAGCTGACGTAAAACAAAAGATCAGATCAGACTAAGATAAATATTCCCGGTCCCGATCAGTCAAAAAATGCCTTGATTGGCCTCGATAACATCGTACAAGATGGGATCAGGACATCCCCAGTTTTTAGTCAGGAGAGACATATCTGTGTTGGCTATATATCTCCAACAAACTGATGAGCATTGCTGAATGAAATTTCAAAGAGATCACTTTGTGTTGCTCAATTTGGTCCTAATGGTATTGCATTACATTGTGGTTACTTACTAAAATCTCTGTATCACTCAGGTAGTAGGCACATCCAGATTTCATGTACTACAGACTCACTGTGCATGATTTCAAATATCAAGCGTTTTTATAAAGAGGGAATTTAAAATGAAGTGTCACCAGATTTCATCTGTAGATGAGTGGGTGGCTTAAGACTGAGCTAAAAGATGCAAGTACTGCAATTACAAGTGAGGGGGTTTGGATTAACATCTTTTCATCTCCATATTGGTGACGCACTGCACCCTCACCCAAATAGTACATTCAGACCCCTTTTTTTTTTTCTCTCAGCTTTGGCCTTGCCAAAATACTGTAAGCATTTTGTCCACATAAGATGTTGCTCTTGTGTTGTGATGTGACTGGGCAAAAGAAACTTCCAAAATGGCATTGTTTTGGAATCCCATTATTGAACACATGCCAAGTGGTTAGCATAACTTCATAATATTCTTCTATCCTTGTGTTGTTGTGTGCAGTAAGGGTTTCTTGATCCTACTTGTTTATGTGCCAGTGGCATTTCAGCACAGGTTTATAGGCTGAAAAAGTTGCTGATACCTAAAACAAGTATTTTAGATTGGAATACTTGCTGATAACACATAAGTGCAATCCACAGGAATAGATCCTGCTCTGAAGTACAGTTACAAACTTAATAATGGAAAAATATACAGTGTACAGTACATGTCAATGCTGGTCCATAAAGTCCTCTAATCTAAAAATAAACACTGTTCTCCTGTCTGAATTAATCATTCTGGCTTGGCCGTGTGCACCATCAGGCATAGTCTACAGTGTTAACAGTTAGGAGGCTTGTTAGGTATCAAATCCTCTGTGCACCATAGAGATAAATAGAAAAAGGAAATGAATAAGGAATTATAATAATCAAATAAAATGAAATAAATCACATCCTTTGTCCATCCGTCTATCCATCAATTGGTGTCTGCTTATTCCGGCCTGGTCGCTGGGGCAACAGGCTCACCAAAGTACTCCAGACAGCCCTTTCCCTAGCTCCCTAATGCTCCTCCCAGGGGACCCCTATGTGTTCCCAGGCCAAATGAGATACATAATACCTCTAGCATGTTCTTGGTTGGCCCTGGGGCCTCCTACCAGTCGAATGTGCCCGAAACACCTCTTATGGGAAGCACCCAGTAGGCATCCTGATCAGAAGCCTGAACCACCTCAGCTGGCCCCTTTTGACATGAAGGAACAGCAGCTCTACTCTGAGCTCCCTCCGGATGTCTGAGACAGGATTTCCCCATCTCTAAGGCTCTCCCTGTCTCTAAGCCCAGCCACCCTACGGAAGAAACTCATCTCCACTGCTTGTATTCGCAATCTCATTCTTTCTCTTGCTACCCAAAGCTTGTGACTATAGTTGAGGGTCAGGACATAGATGGACTAGTAAATTGAAAGCTTTGCCTTCAGTCTCAGGTCCCACTTGACTATAACAGTCCGTTGAGCACCACATCACTGATGACGCCATGACCCTGAGATACTTGAACTCCTTCGCTTGGGGCAGTAACTCTCTTCCAACCCAAAGGGGGCAATCCACCATTTTCCAGTAGAGAACAATGGCCTTAGATTTGGAGGTGCTGACTCTCATCTCGACTGCTTCACACTCAGCTGCAAACAGCCCCAATGCATGATGAAGGTCACGGTGTGATGAAGCAAACAGAGCCACATCATCTGCAAAAAGTAAATATGCAATTCTGAGGTCCTCAAACTGAACCGCTTCCTCCCCCAGCTGTGCCTCAGGATTCTTTCCATGAATACTACAAACAGGACAACACCCTCTTAAAAAGGTATTTGACCATATGCCGAGTATGCAGACACAGCTCTCACTTAGGTCGTACGGGGACTGAATGGCTAACCCCACCCTCACCCCACAGGACAGTCACAAGCCTTCTCTAATTTTATAAAGCTAATTTAGACTGGATGGGCAAACTCCTACAACCCCTCCAACAGCTTTGCAAGTAAGGAGCCAGTCCACTGGTCCATAGCCAGGATGGAGTCCACATTGCTTCTCCTGGATCCGAGGATTGACAGTCGGTCAGAATCTCTCTTCCAGCACCCTGGAGTAAACTTTCCCAGGGAGGCTGAGCAGTGTGATATCTGGATAATTGGAGAATACCCTTTGGTCCCCCTTTTTTAAAAATGGGAACCACCACCCTGGTCTGCCACTCCACAGGCACAGTCCCTGATCTCAACGCAACACTGAAAAAGCTTGTCAGCCAAGACAGCCCAACAACAACAAAATCCTTTACCCTCAGATCATTGTCATGTGTAACCAGTAAAAACATGGGATATTTATAATTTAAACAAAATTTCCAAGTCATATTGATGATGAAATTAATCTACTTTGAGATGTTTTACCTTTCTTGATTTTGAATCTTCCATTGTTTCTAAAACAAACAGAAGCACATGGGTAATTATTATACATGTCATTGGACCTTGAAGTAGGCTGTCTGGTATTTAAACAGTCCTTCCATCCTGGTTTGCATTATGTTTTGTTCCATGCAGCAGTGATGTTGCAGTTTCAGTGAGGATTTCATCTCCTAAGAAGAGCAAGCTACTCATGTTTCTTCATAGATGCAAACACAGTGCGGTGTGTTTGGGGCACAATCTAAAGAAAACAATAACCACAATACATGCCTTTGTCACCCTGGGAGAAAGTATCAGACTCCCTTAAAATTTGCAGCGTTTCTGGAGTTGCTGGGTTGGGGTACTCTTATAATAAACTCTGTGAAGCACTATTATATGGCAATTTCTTAGTAATTTTTCCCCTCTTGTAAATTTAGTGAATATAATGCATAGTTATTCCTTTCTTTGTGTGTATGTATGTATTTTTCCAACATGTCAAATAGGTAACATTTCAAGGAGTAGTAGTTGCCAAGCTTAAATCTTAAAGTTAATCTTGACTTGACAAAAAAACAACCAAAAGACAATGAATTTATAACCATGTTAACTTAAGTCACTTTGCCCTAGAAATTTGTCACAGTTACTCAATGTTATGCAGGAAAAGAGAAAGAAGAAGACCTATACCAGTGTAGAATTTCATGAACTGACGGCCCTGCATCCCTTTGATATTTCCCACTGCCCTTGAATGCCTAGTCTGTACGGAGACAGAGAGCAGCGGCGGCTCCCTGCGGAGCAGCGCTGCGATTGGCCAGAGCGGAGAGGGGGGAGGGTTTTTCTCCCCCCCTCCTCGCCTCACTACTGGTGTTGTTTCCCTCTTCTGCTGCTTTCCCCTCTCCTCTCCTCTCCTCCCATCCTAGAGGACAGAGCGATGCGGAGACAATAGGACGCAGAGCCGAAGGAGTCTGAAGGATGCTCGGCGCCACATCCACCGTCACACGGCTGCACGGAGGCTTTTCACAGGATATCAGGCTTTTCTCCTGGCTCACCTGGCCCTCTTATGCGATCAGATTATCCCGTGTGTTTACCAGCAGCCTGGGCTGACAGGGCAGACTCCACAGCCTCCATATGGGAACCAACTGAAGGGTGAGTGCCGAAATATAACCGGAATGACGCTGTCCTCACCTACACCCTAACTAACCCGTGTCTGACTCAATACGTTATACAGCAATCATTATGATAAGTACACGGTGTTTTCTTGTATTCGCTGCATCATCGATTAGGCCTGCTCTGTGCAGCAGCATACACTGGAAACAATGCTGTGGTTCTAATGGTGTGTGTATATGTGAGTGTTATTCCATGATCTTCAGCAAACAACAAAAATGCTGCATTTTAGATTGTATGCAATGTTTCTGTAAAGTGGGATTATAATTATGTTACCACCATGCACCTTTTGGGGGCAGCCAGGTATCTGCAGCAGTGTCTGTGTGTGTGTGTCTGTCTGTGTCTGTGTCTGTGTGTGTCACTCAGGTCTGAGCTCTGTTTCACTAAGTGAAATTGATTTTCCTCAGAGTCAGTGTAGTTTGAGGACGTACTGCAGGTGGCAACCAACATGATGTTGCCCCACAGAGTGCTGAAGCTGAGGATGTCTGGAATAGACCATGATGTTTACATCCAGACTGCCTCCATGCCCATGCTGGTTTTAGTCCTCACTGGGCCAAAGTGCCGTGATTTGTTTTTGAGCCTTCCTTATGAGAATTAAGTGTTGTGACAATGTTTTTGCACCCATTATGCTGCATTATTGTCATCCATTAACGTAGGAGTGAACCAACTTGTAATTAATTCCCTGTTATAGAGTAATATTCTGTTGCTTTATGTGTTCTGAGTCACTGTGAGAGGATGTCTGGTTATATGTGTGTGTGTCTGTTTATGATTTGAGCCAGAAGTGCAGCTGATCAAAGTGGGCTTAAGCTCCTTGACGGCACGTAAAAGCAGACACCAACACACACGCAAGATACACTCCAGCATGATGAGTCACGGATAACAATGTAGGTCACATAGACAGTCCGGTAGGGCTGCACGATATCTGGAAAGCATGCGATATGTGATTGTGTTGTTGAATATTGCGATGAATAAATGACTCATGTTAAAATAACAAATATAAAAGTATACAGTTTTAATGTCTTTCTGCTTTAGGTTAGCACTGCTAAAATAGACCCCAGACAATAGATAGCATATGCACAATGAATTTTAAAAAATGCAGTGGTCTTCATAGGTTTTTAATGTTGTAAGTCACCAATGAAATTTGTATTGTATTTGTATTTGTTGTAATTTTTTAACAAATTGTAGTGTTATGTTAAATGGTTGTAATTATGGTTACAGTCATTTATGTTGAAAATGTATATGAAAGTTCAACAAATTCCCAAATCTAAACTTTATCAAACAAAACCAAAGACTGCACATTTATCTTCATATGCAGTCTATGTGCAAAACATACAAATGTCACATTTTGAGCCGTGTTTAGAGAGCATCAAAATAATCTAGCCAGTATCAGTTAAATTAGATATGATTGTGATTTGTGATAATGCTATAGAAGTATAATTCATGTGGATAATCCTTGACATTTTCAGTGAGTCACTGTATAACTTTAATAGCTAAACATTTGAAGAAGTATGCTCATTCTCTTTAATTTTGGTAAGAATTTTTATGTTTTCCTTTCACTTGTCCTTTCACTCTCATTCCATCATTTGTCCATCTGTCCCTTCCTCTTTCCTTCTTCCTTTTCTTTCCTATTTTGTAGTTAGTATTTAAGATGTAAAAGTAAAAATATATATTTTATTTAGGAAATGTAGTGTAGTATAAGTGAAAGCTGACAGAAATGTAAAAACTCAAGTAGAGTACAGATACTCCCAAAAACACTCACTTTTTAATTACAATAAGGTCAGAGGTTAGGTACAGAGGGGTGAGGTAAGAATTATTATTGGCCTGACATTTAGACAAATTTGGTCAAATGTGTTACTTGCTACAAAATTTGCTACATGAGGGATTTGAGTGGTATGTCACCACAAAACACACACACACACACAAAAATACTTGCTGGTGCTTTGTTTTTTAGCGGTCCTTGTCATTGTGTGCTGTTCTCCCTCTCTCTCCTCATTATTTCTTCACCCATAAACCACTCCTTGTCAATGCATGGCCACACACACAAACACTTTGATTATGTGTGTGCAGCAGTCACCTCTAGGCCCTGATGACTTACAGTCTCGGTCAGTTACTGTGGTGACTGACTCTGTGAACCCAACGTGCTCATTGGCAGGTCTTCTTCAACAAACCCTGAGTTTGTCTCTCTCTACATCCCCACTTTGATTCTGTTGGTATCAAGAAGCTTATCAGGTGAAGTAATAAGTGGAGAAGTGCTGCATGTCAGAATCTAAATCCTGCTTGGATTTTGGGTATTCAGGATGATCTGAAGTGACTGCTTTTATGTGCTGTCAGTAGTATCTTTAACCCTTTGAAACCTGGATGGACATCACTTTTCTTGTGCTTTTTCAATGCCTTTCTCAAGTATTTAAACCTTTTAACTCTTGGTGCTATTTCTTCCAAAAACAGGATAAAAGGCAATGAGTAACTTGGTAAGAAATGTTCCACAAATAGCAATGAATTAGTAGATTTTAAAAACTATTTTAAAAAAGCAAGAGAGAAATATCTACAAGGTACAAGGCAGATTTATTGTTATTTATCTTAAATGTGGTGTAAGAAGAAATGAAGTTAAAGCTGATCCTAAATCCTGCTACATCTTTTGAGGAGGTGAGGAGTCTCACAGCCTGGGGAAAGAAGCTGCTCCGTATTCTGGTGGTTCGGCAGCGGATACTTGTGTATCTTTTTCCAGATGGCAGCAGGGTGAAGAGACTGTGGCTGGGGTGGCTGCTGTCTTTCAGTATCCTCTGTGCTCTGTGCAGACACCTCACTTCACCGAGGTCACTGATGCTCTGCAGATGGGAACCAGTGATGTTCTGGGCAGGTTTAATCACCCGCTGTAGAGCCTTTCTGTCCTGGGCCGTGCACGAACCATGCCAGTTCATCATGTTTCCAGTCAGTATGCTTTCTATTGCTCCTTTGTAGAAGTTAACCAGGATCTTACTCTGGAATTTAGCCTTCCTAAGTTTCCGTAGGAAGTAGAGCCTTTTCTGTGCTTTTTTAACCTGGGTGGGGATGTGTGATGACCAAGACAGGTTCTCAGTGATAGTGATTCCAAGGAGGATATAGCTGTTAACCTGCTCCACCTCAGCTCCACTGATGGAGACAGAGGTGTGTGTCTTTGACTCTGTCTTTCTAAAATCAGCTCCTTGGTTTTACTGACCTTGGGCAGTAGGTTGTTCTCTCATTGTTGTTTGTAATACGGCCTATGATGGTGGTGTGGTCCGCATACTTCACAAGAGAGTTCTCCTGATGTCTGGGAGTGCAGTCATGGGTGTACGGTGTGAACTGGAGGGGGCTGAGCACACAGCCCTGGGGGGCTCCGATGTTGAGCACTATTGTAGAGGAGGTGTGCCTGCCAGTCTGAACTCTCTGGGGTCTGTATGTGAGGAAGTCCAGTATCCAGTTGCAGAGTGTTGTACTAAAGCCCAAAGTGTTACGTTTTCCAATCAGCTTCATGGGAGAGGTTGTGTTGAATGCTGAGCTAAAGTCAACAAACAGCATCCTGATGTAACTGTTCTTATTCTTTAGGTGAGTGAAGACTGATTAAGAGCAGTAGGTATGGCATCCTCTGTGGATCTGTTGGCTCTGAAAGCATACTGGTGAGGGTCCAGGCAGGTAGGGATGTTGTTTTTGATGTGCTGGAGAACCAGTTTCTCAAAGCACTTCATTAGGATGAGGGTAAGAGCCACAGGGAGGCAGTCCTTTTTAGGTACAGGAACGATGATGGCTGTCTTGAGGCAGGAGAGAACAGTCTCTTGTGAGAGTGAGATGTTAAAAATATCAGTTATAACATTAACAAGCTGATCAGCACAAGTTTTTAGTACACATCCAGGAATGTTGTCAGGGCCGGCGGACTTGTTTATATTCACTCTCAGAAGGAGTTTTGTCACATCTGCTGTGGTCACTGAGAGTGGCCGGTCCTCTGGAGGTAGAGTAGACTTCACGGCTGAGTCCTTATTGAGGAGGTCAAAGTGAGCATAAAATGTGTTCAACTTGTCTGGCAGCGTGGCCTCACATATGATGGGGGCGCTCCTGCTTTTGTAGCCTGTGACATTTTGAACTGCCTGCCACATATCTTTAGTTGCTGTTGAGGTCTCTCTCCAGTCTCCGCTGATGTCCACTCTTAGCCTCCTTGATGCCAGCTCCCAGTTGTGCTTTGGTGATGATGTATGCCTCCTTGTCCCCTGACTGAAAGGCAGCTTTTTTTGCTCTGAGAGGAGTCTTCACCTCCGCATTCATCCAGGCTTTCTGGTTGGGGAATGATTTCACCGTCTTTGTGATCACCACGTCATCAACACATTTGCTGATATATGATGTCACAGAAGATGCATATTCTTCAAGATTGATCTTGTTATCTTGAATGGCAGCATCTTTGAATATTTGCCAATCAGTGTGCTCAAAACAGTCCTGTAGAGCTGCAGTGGCTTTGTCTGTCCACACTTTAACAGTTTTAACTGTTGGTTTGACCCTTTTTATCAGCTGACAATATGTCGACAGAAGGAGCAGAGAGCAGAGAGTCAGGACCTGACGAACCTCCAAGTAGGATCGAAACGTTGTCTTGAATAAATTTGTGTGGCATGGAGTAAGTGTGCAGGCGTTACCTTCTTCTTTATTCAAGTTTTTCAAAAGCTTTGCACCTACACAATGTGCGTATAACCATTCTTTTTTAACCTGGCAGAATGAGCAGAGAGATATGATCTGACAGGCCAAAGTGAGCGTGGGAGTGCTTTGTAGCTGTCAGGAATCTCTAAGGAATGTTTTTAAGAACTAAGGAAATACTGTTTATAATTATCATAATCACATAGGCCTGTTTAAGATTATATTGCAGAATTCTTATCATTTTCAAGTACCTTTTCCAGATTATTTTCTTGTTGTTTTACTCTTTTTATAGCTAATTTTCAGTTAGCTTTCTTTTACTTTTTTAAAATTTCTTGTTATTTTATTGGCCTCTTCCCATGTTTTGAAACAAGTCAAGCCAATTTGCTGAGGTTTCAAAGGGTTGAGGAGATTTTTGTCCTTACATTTAAATATAACCCAGTTGGTTGGAAATTCTTTTTTGTTTTTGTAACACTGTGACTCTGTGCACACAAGACAACTGTCAGTTTGTCAGAGCAGTTCCACTAAAATATTTATTGCACATAATGTAAGATCTCATTTTAAATAGTACATATATGAATATCGTATGAAGCTTTAGATATGCACGATCAGTGAATAATTCTCTCTATCACTCATGATGTTATTGCACTGACGTTACATGATTTTTATATTGGATATCATATGTGAATATTTTTGGGGTGAGCAGGATTGTGACGCAGCTGTAGAATGTAGTTTGAAAGTGAGTTTTTTAAATAATCGGTGTATAGTTGGAACATGTTTTAGCAGCATTTTAGTGAGTGTCTTTAAATTTAAATTCATTGAAGTAGTGAAATAAAGCCACTTTGTGCTGTTGAGAGGTCCAAATAGATGTCTAAGGATTAAAAATACTGATTTTTAACCTCCTTGCCTGTTCAAGTACAAATCATCAACCACATTATTATTGGATCAGATTCTGAGCTCACGATCATATTTCTTTATCTTTAATCAAAATGTCTTATTTTTCATCTTCACTTGCTGGCCCTTGTGTTTTTCTCCCTGTCAGATTAAAGCTTAATAAATATATTTAAAGGCCTAAATGATAACTTAATGGACAACCCTGAATAGAATGTTATTGTGTTATTTTGAAATACGGCCGTGGTAATACCGTCTTTTTTTAAACAGACGCAAAATCCTATTATAAGATATTAAATTGAACGGGTTATTTTTTTATTATTATTTGTGCTCAGTTACTCTTCACGGGAAGCAGGGATGTGTTTACGGCTCGTGTTTCAGGAAAATCGAAGGTTATGGCTGTGTTCATTGCCTTGGCTCACTGACGGTGCTCGGCCGATCAGTTCTGCTCGCTGGTTGCATAAGCAGCCTGGGATTTAGTCAGCTGCTGCCTCTGGTCGCTGCTCTGTTTCCACAGAGTGTTAAACATGGTGACATGGAGTGTCAGTATTGAGAGAGGAGGCAGAGAGGAGGGGAGGACTGGATTTGTGGTACTGGAATAAATATAGAATGATTGCTTTGAGGTGGATAGGGGCCATGATTTATCATTCTGTAACAAATCCACTGTATGGATATGACAATATAGAGTGTGCTTTGATTTTGTTATAATATATAATGTGTACAGTGTCTATTTTAATCCTTAAAACCTGGAATGACATCACTTTTCTTGTAATGCGCTCGGATTCCTTTGACAAGCATTTAAGCCTTGCAAAACCTGAGCTAATTGATTTGATTTCTTTTGAAAACATGGCTGAAAAGGCAACAAGCAACTTGGCAAGACATGTCTAACAAATTGCAAGAAATTACTAAAAGGTGAAAAGAAAAACGCCTTGAAAATTAATATAAAAATATGGAAATTATAAAGAGAGAGAAATAAGTAAACATTAATAATAGTAAGTCAGGATAATTATAATAATAATTAACTATATTATTTATTTATATTTGTTGATGTTTTGCTAATATATATATATATATAATTTTGTGGTAGAATGGGTCAGGGTTATTGCTGATTATTACTGAGTATGTACCAGAAACTTTAGCTTCCTCAGCCAGCTGCCACCTTATTTTTTTTATTTTGTGAAATGAGTTTTTGTGTACTGCCCTATAATTGTACGACAGGACCAACTACCTGGCCACTTTTTATTTATTTACTTATTTATTATTGCAACAACATAACGTCAAATATCCATTTATTTGTAAATCAATGATTTGTGTTTTGGGGGAGTCTTTCTTTGCTGCCTTTAACTGTTATTTACAGTCCAGTGCCAGTGTTTGTGACTGTTTGGTCTTAATTTATTCTGCCAGCTTGCTTATGAAAAGTGGATTTTAATACTAGTCCAAATTTGTGAATGAAATTGTCCTCATGGTTGGTTTTGGGAAGGCTTCCCTGGGGACTCTAACTATAGGGCCATTGGGCATGCATACATTCTTCGTGTGTCTGCTTTTGTTTGGGAGTTTCAGTAGTTTGTAGTTACTTTTGGCAAAATGCTTTGTTTTGCATAGGGTCGGGGGAGTGTATTTTTTTTAAAGATGTTTTTCTTTTAGAATCAAACTTTTTTGCTGGAAACCAGTCAAATCAGCAAGTTCATGTTTTATTTTCCCAGGCAGATGTATCTGGTCCCCCTCCTGCTCACATAGATTTCCATCCAGTCTGGAGGGCTAATGTAAGTCGTGTTTCAGACGACAACTGACAACTTTACAACAGTGTGGAGCCTCTTTATGCAAAGTATGTTATGATATCATTTTTGGTTTGTGCACTCTTGTGCCGGGGACACTTCAGTGAGCCTAAACCTAGTTTAGTGAATTAGAGTGCTGTTTAGGCATTTTTGAAAACAACCAAGATGGCTGCAGCTGAAGTGGGACTTTTTTGTTGAAGTATTCATTTCAAATTGTGATGAGAGAAATGGCAACACTCGTGAATAGACATATTGATGCTACACCATCACAGCTCATGCTGAGACAACAGACTTCCTCTCAACATGGAGAGTCAACATTTGTTCTGACCTGATGAGTCATTCGGCTATAATGCTGCCTCTGTAAAAATACAGGTGCAGCTCTCTGTGTGGCAATCACAAATACACTCGCACAGGCTGCCACACACATGGAAGTTCATCAGAGCTGAAGGCATAAGAGGAGGCTTAGGTAAAGCGAGGGCGCCTATGTGTCTTTTTTAGACATACACACACAACCATCAGCATAGTTGCCTTTGGTCCTGTGGCTACGGATGCTTTCTCCTCTTGGCTGTCGCTACCACTACTTGTCTTCCCTCCACCTCAGCACAAAGTCCTCTGTCCTCTGTAGTGGGTCGCACTTCCTTGTACCATCATATAACGTAAACCTGTAAACCTGCTCTGCATGCTCAACAGTAACAGGTTCTGTGTGCAACATTCAGAGCATTACTATATCAGCAAACTATTTTATGCTATATAAAGATATAATGGATTAATGGCGTACTAAGCAGAGAATGAAGTCATGTTCCCTCAGTGTGTTTCGTAATCTAAGCTTGTGTATGTGTGTGTGTGTGTGTGTGTACCACTGGCAAGCTCTTTGCCAGCGCTTTGCACTGTGCTCCTACTATGGTTACCACTGATATGGGAACGGCGACATTGCAGAGACGTAGTACTCGCCCTCTAGTTTCCCCCACTAGTTCTGTCAGCACTGTCCCATTGTTTAACGCTGTCCATAAAACTCACATGACCTGAGTTTCACCAAGAGCCCCTTTAATGATGAAACATTTCCTAAATAATATTGTAGTTTACAGAACTCATCACAGATTTTCAGCAAATATGAAATGTGGATTTTTATTGTCAATGTTGTCTCTCCTGCTTAAGATGTTTATATAACTGAAAAATGCACAAAAATATTCTGCACCAGTTGTGGCATGCAGGATCGTTTGTTTTTTAAACATATTTTGAGCTCAGCTTATTGGTTGTATGGTCGCTCTCCCGAACATGGGTGGTGTCGCCACCTCAGACATATAGCAGTGAACTGGGGATGTACGTTTACATGCACAGTAAATTCGAGCTACGGTTGTAGCTCAATTAGGCCATTTAATTGGACTAATGTCCTTGCCCTAGTATATAATCACCGGGGGAGAGTTGATTTATTGATGAAAGTATGTCCACAGTGGGTTGCGATTGGGCCTTTTTTTGGTTGACCATTTACGTCACATACCAAACAAGTTAGCGAGCAACAAATGGTTTGCATCTTGAACGATGATAACATAGATAAGTTTTCAACTGCACATTTCGTACTTACTCTACACTTTACTTGGTACCTTCTTCTTCTTTTGTTTTTCCCGAATTTCTTCTACAAATGAATGCTTTTCGACTTTCGGGTCAACGCCTGGTGCGAGGACTATGGAGCGTGCGCAGTATGCCTCGGCCGCTTCAAGTCTGATCGAAGCATATACATAAAATATTAGCTGGATTCCCAACATAATTACCGAGGTGTGTTAGTCCGACTTTGAGAAATTTAACTTGGTACATTTTCATTGGAACTAACATGTTAACATGTATTTTCAAAGTCCAGTTTTAATAATTTAACTTCTTCTTACGTCATGTCAACATACTGACTACATGAGTCCAGGTGTGGCAGATGTATACCCAATCATGTCCTTTGCTCTGGTGTAGTAATATTTTTTTGTAACTTTGTTTTGATATGTTATATATTATCATGCTTTGTTTATACAGTTATCCAATGCAAAGTTACATTTTTATGACACTTTGTCTGCCTTGTCCAACCTGTAGCTTCTGAATAGGAGAGTATTGATATAATTATTCGCCAGAGTTATTATTTTTTTATTCACTTAATCAAAGGGAGCACCAATCACAGCAAATAGAGATTTGTGCTAAAAATTAGGGAAAAAAATCTGTTAATATCTAATCCTAGCAGCACCAGAGACTTGTAGGAGCCCACAGGCAGATCATTCACAATTCTTGCAATGTCTTTGATACCTTTTAGCTACATTTAGCAATTTTAAGGAGACGTATGTCAGCTACGATGTAGCTACAGTGGTTACATGTGAAGGCTGTATTGTTAGTGTTCGCTATACCCCTTGATGTGTAGTATAATTCCAGTTTATGGCATTTACAATGACATTCACATGATATTCCACAGATGTAGTATGACCATGTGTGCCCCTGAACATGCCCACTCAAGGCATGATATATATATATATATGTTTGTGTTATGCAAGGTAACCTAAACTTTAAACTAAGTAATTCAATTGTTGTGACAAGCTACTAGACAGTTAACACAATGCATGGTAATGACTCATCACATAGCCCTGAAAATCTGTATAAAATAGTGTATAAAGTATAAAAGGCCACTATATTAAAATAAAAACATGCACACTTATGTGTATGAGTATCAAAACTGAACAAGCCAGTAAAATAAATAATGTAAAATACTGCACATAAAAGTAAATGCAAATGAAATCAAAATGCAGATAGAGAAATTCAAAGGAAAACAGCAACCAAGTAAATATTTACTCTGAGGTTTCACATTCCCCTGGACGATAAGTTGATGTCGAAGTTATAGTAATGATGTAGAAACACGATTCTGAAATCAGACAAGATATAAGGATAATTATACACTTGTTTTATTTTACAGAACCAGCACACACACACACACACACACACACACACACAGTCACACATCCTGCAGTGCCACGATAAGCACTTCTGGTCCTGGGCAGAAACAAATGGCCTTCTCTGTTTACAACTCCCTTCTGTCTGTGTGTGTGTGTGTGTGAGAGAGAGAGAGAATTTTTGCATGTGCCTGAGAGCTTTTTTTTTTTTAATAGAGGGAGAGAGGTACAGTACATCCTCTCTGCACTGCCATTTATCACCCAAACTGACTCATCCCCCTTCACCTGCTGGTGTCAACTACTCTTCCTGTCCACTTCACACAAAAGAGATTACACTCCCACAGAGGAACACAGGCCTGTGGAGGTCTAGCGTGTTGTTCTGTCACATAGCTGGTGACTTAATATGTGATTAAGCAGGTAATGACAGCTGCTCTGCCCATAAAACAATGTTATTTTCTGCACCTAGATGGTGGAAGAGAGTTCGCCCTTTGAAGGATTTGGGAAGATTATCAGATGAATGTTATTTCTGTATGATTGATATGTGTTGATCATAAAGTAGGTGCTGTAAAAATGACAGCAGTCCAAGAGCTGCTGGTTTGTCAGAATAAGCGATGACAGAAATCTAAGTGTCTGCTCAGGGATGGAGTCGGGTTATGTAACGAGTGTGTGTGTGTGTGTGTGTGTGTGTGTGTGTGTGTGTGTGTGTGTGTGTGTGTTTATGGATACGTATATGTGTGTGCAAACTCCATTTGTTACACATGTGCAAGCATCGGTGAGGTTCAGGACTTGGCAGGCGCCTCAGACAAAAAAAAGAAAGCAATCACTAAAAATAATCACACTGCAGCAAGGAATGGATTTGCTAAAAAGGACTGTTTGACTCTGTGTGCGTGTGTGTGTGTGTTTGTGTGCATGTGTGACACAACTCTGCTCTGGCATTCCCCTTGGCAAATAGCATTTGGAATTACTTAAGCCTTCACTGCGGATAATTAGCATTTTCAGTGACTATCACACTGCAGATCAGAGCAGCAGACTTCGAGCTTCAGCAGTGAAGACGTGTTGTCTATCTTCGACCTTGAAAACCAACAGTAATATCACAAACACGCTCTCCTATTTACAACCCAGATGTGTAAATTGTTTGTTTGATCTGTGTCCATCCCTTTTTATCAAATAAAAAGGGGGATGTAATGTAGCTGCTTCCTTTCCAAAAAATGATTGTAACTGACAAGGCCACGCATGACACAGCCAACTTCTCGAACAAATCTCATATCTTGTTTTATTTATTTTTTAATAACAATTATTGTATTTAGTCGTTTTTGGATGCAAAATGACCAGTAAACCACATACACCTCAATGGGAATGAGATATAAAATATATTTGATATGTGATTTTACACATGGAAAACTATTTTGAAGTAAAAATTTGTTGTGGCTTTCTTACACTTCATATGATAAATGTGAAAATGATTTTTACATATTATAAAATTTAAAATTAAATCAATGAATGTAACTGTATTTAGTTATTTATTAGCTTTTTATTTGTGGTTTTTGCAACCTTTGTGATCCACTTGCAAATAATTATAATGGGGATTATTTCTAATTTTAGTGAGTAATTTTGTGATGAATAAAAATCTCACATTTGCAAACATTTTCTGGCATCTATAGTTGTAAGTTCGTTGGATATACACTAAATAAGCCTACCAGAGGATGAAGATGATGATAAAAATCTTTAACCTGTTGTAAAATAATCTTATCTATTGCAGTTCCAAAACAATACTGCAATTTCTATGAACTGTAAAGTCATTTATTAACAATAATTTAAAAAATAGATAAGAATAAAAATTATCCTTAGATGCCAAATAAAAACTGTGTGTCCTCTCTTGTTCCTTCACAGTGACGCCAGCTGTTAGCTGCTGCTGCTCTGTCCCACCTGAGCATCTTTTCCCCAGTTCTTTCTCCTGGTCCATCCCCAAAAACAGTCCGCAGCATGAGTTCCTCTCCGCTAGTGTCTCGAGCCAACGTGGACATCCTGGATGAGCTGCAGCTGATCGCAGCCCAGAATCTGGAGAGAGTGGAAGTCAACAAATATTATGAGGTGATCAGGGAGCTGGGCAAGGGCACCTACGGCAAGGTGGACCTGGTCATCCATAAGATCAGAGGTGAAGGACGCATTCACATCAATACACATAACCAATAACCTGCTGCTTTAAATAAGCAAAAAACAAACCCACAAATGTCTGTGTGCTTAATCTTCCTCCATTTCAACATATAAGGTACAAAAATGGCACTGAAGTTCCTGAAGAAGAAGACAACCAAGCTGAAGTCATTCTTGCGGGAATATAGCATTTCACTCTACCTGTCTCCATGCCCTTTCATCATTAACATGTTCGGCATCGCCTTCGAGACAGACGACTACTATGTGTTCGCCCAAGAGTATGCTCTGGCAGGAGACCTCTTTGATATCATTCCTCCACAGGTAGTCGTCGTGATTTTTTATTCTAGTTATTGCTTCTTTGCATTGTTGCTTTTGGACTTTAACCCTGTGAAACCTGAGCAAAATGGTTTGATAACTTTCAAAGAGATAGGGAGACAATAAGCAACTTAACACAACATGGCCAAAAAAAGTAGCAAGAAATTAGTAAAAAAAAAAAGACCAATAAAATTGAGAAAGAAAATAAGCACAAAAATAAAATAAAATAAACAAACAAGCCAAAAAAATACAAGTAAATTACCCAAGAAAGTGCTGAAAATTAAATTATTAAAATTTAATTTCTGTAACATCATTCTAAATACATAATTGTTATGAATGTAATTAATTAATTTGTTATTTTTAAAAACTAATTTTCTGGTAGCTTTCTTGTCACCTTTTACTAATTTATTGCACATTTCGAGACATTTTTTGCCTAGTTGCTCATTGCCTTTCCCCCCTTTAAAGAGAAATCAAACAGATTTTTCAGGGTTCAACAGTTAACAAAAATATTCATCCTGACAAGTTTTTTAAGAAGTTAAGTGTGTTAAATCAGTGAAGAAAGCTGTCAATACAATGATGTATTGTTTTATTGGTTTTTATGCTACTGTCTGATCTCCCTCGGTCTGTTCCTTCAGGTTGGTCTTCCTGAGGCAGTTGCAAAGCGCTGTGTGCACCAAGTAGCCATTGCCTTGGATTACCTGCACTGTAAGAAGCTGGTCCACAGGGATATCAAGCCTGAAAATATCCTGATCTTTGACCGGGAGTGCCGCAAGGTCAAGCTGTCGGATTTCGGCATGACCCGCCGAGCTGGCTCCCCTGTGAAAAGAGTGAGTAACATCTTTCTCTATGACCTATAATGGTGCGTTTCCACCAGCTGGTTGGTTCAGTTCGTTATGCATTTTTTTGTGTTTCCACTGTGAAAAGGTATGAATGGTATCCTTGGTACCTTTTGAAACGTCCCTATTTAGCACACAGATGCGGTACTAAAAGGTGGAGCTAGAAATGCAGCAGTCCATTGATTGGTCAGTAGAGAATCAGCGATCTGCTAGTTTAATGAATGTACATACTGTGACAAATTTTTCACGCATTAGTTAACTGTAACTACGAGATAAAAGACTGTTTTGCAGCCTTTAGCAGCAGCTGAAGACTGAGAGAAAATAATTTAATTCACTGTGCCAACTGTTCGGGCAACTTTTAAGGCTGTATGTTTACCTGTCATGTTACACAATGCATAAGTTGACAACAGGAATCCATTCTAACACCTTAAATTTCAAGATGACAACTTTGACCTTTCCATTTGTTTTTATGGTCTCTCTTGGATGACATATACTTTTAGTAATGAGTTTAACACTTTAAGCGTTTAAAAATGTATATTAATTGCAACTGGATTATGTGAACTGTATATATGCTAATCCTCACTTGGAGAAAAAAAAATACTTGGCGGAGCGTCCATTATTCTAGTGCACTCTGCTCTTGCCTGCAAGGAGTTAATGCACAAACCCGCTTTTTAAAAATGTCACATAGAGAGAGACTCTCACTCTAGCCTGTTCTTGAAAATGTCAGCGTGCAGCCCATTCTATGGACGATATACGGGATGCAGACTTCACTCTGTATCACTGGTGAACATGAAATGCTGAGAGTGCTGCTGGACGGAGCAGTGAGTGACAACAACCCCGCCTACATGTAAGGGCCTGTGTCCACATGGTGTTTTTCTTCAGCAGAAAAGCATTGGCAGAACGCTGGGGAGCGTTAATCCAGCACTTCAAAAAAAAAAAAGAAAAGAAAAGAACTGCTCCCAGAGCTTTTTTTAATGATGTCCTGCATGTTGGTTTTGTTACTATGACAACTACAACCAAACATTAACATTAGCAAGTAAGCTAATGTGCCGCCTCATTAAGAGGGCTGACGACACAGTAAACAACAAGCTCAATACGGAAAGTTGATAAAAGGACAACGCACATCAGCAACATCAAGTGTCCGCCAGGCAATCTTCACCCACAAATGGGCAACCAGAGGAGCTCGGAGC
Organism: Plectropomus leopardus; assembly: GCF_008729295.1. NCBI lineage: Eukaryota > Metazoa > Chordata > Actinopteri > Perciformes > Serranidae > Plectropomus > Plectropomus leopardus. The sequence goes on along the minus strand of NC_056481.1, from coordinate 18,981,144 downwards.
GATCGCACCAAAAAGGTGGAGATCTCAAAAAAAAGATGCAGAGCGTGGCACTTTTATTGACAGGCTTTTCTCCAGGCGGCTGCATGCAGACGTCACCCGTTCCTCATTGGGAACAATTTGAAAAAAAGACACTGGCGCTGAGAAAAAACGCTACGTCGACACAGGCCCTAAGAGCACTGTCTGCAGTGGAAACGCTAAACAGATCTAGGGTCTAGGTGCCCGTTCATTGGTGTTTCAAAGGTGCTATACAAAAAGCTTTTTAATGGACAAGCAGCTTAATTCTGTCTTGTTTCAACCATGGTGTTGACCTGTTGAGTTTCCCCTCCAGGTGAGTGGCACCATCCCCTACACAGCCCCAGAGCTTTGTGACGTGTCCCGCCACGAGGGTTTCTCTGTGGACTACAGCACTGACGTTTGGGCCTTCGGTGTGCTTCTCTTCTGCATGCTGACTGGCAACTTCCCCTGGGAGAAGGCACTGCCTTCTGACTCCTTCTACCAGGAGTTCATCCGCTGGCAGAGGAGGAGGACGAACACGGTGCCGTCCCAGTGGAGGCGCTTCACTGAGCAGGCCCTCCGCATGTTCCGCCGGCTGCTCTCTGTGGAACAGGACCGCCGCTGCTCCGTCAAAGAGGTCTTTGGCTATTTCAGCCATTCTTGGATGCTGGACGCAGAGAACAACAACAAAAATTGCAATGGCAACAGTGGAGGTGGTGGAGAGAGGGTTGTCGGTGGAGGAGGAGGAGGAGGAGCAGGAGGAGGAGGGGTGAGGGGAGAGGTGGACGGTGTTATCTCTTCATCTTCGTCCGGGGAGGAAGACGAGGAACTCCTTGTGGAGAGGATGAAGCAACAGACTCTCTCCCCACTGTCGCCTCTCTCTCCCATGTCTCCTGGGGCAGTGGAGAGGGCGAGCGGTGGTGGCGCGAAGGGCGGGATGATGGAACCGGGCGGCGGCCACCATTTTGTGTCCGTCTCCACTAACAGCTCTGTGTCGTCCACCAACAGCTACGATCGAATGCCACGGGAAAACAGTTCACCTGGTGGTCGCATGCTGGTGGCTACACCTATTGAAATCTGCGTTTGACTGCATTAATGTTGTCACGGACTCACTGGTACACACTTTTATACCTCTCATCCAACCACATAGATGTGCATGCTCGGAAAAAGAAACAAACTGACAACAAGTACTAACACATATCCTGTTCTAAACGAAAGGAAGGGCAGACACGGAAGACTTACCAGAAAGTATTTGAAGAGTGCGTACATTCATCATGAGGTAGAGTTTTTGGTCACAATGGAGTCAAAAGACTCCGTGAGAAGCCCCATTTATACTTTGATTCCGATGTTGTGTGCAAAAGCAGTTTCGTGAAACCCAGAGGAAAAATGAAAAAAATTGCTTCCAATAGAGATTCTGTCAATGAGACTATCTGAAAAGAAGACCAAAATGTATTTCTTAAAGCAATACTTGAAGCAAAAAAAAGCAAAATGAGACACAAAAGGGGGAGAGTGCTGTGTGATCTCTTCAGGACGTGACCGCTGTCATTTTTGAATGAAGCCAAGGGACAAAGAATTTGTATTTTTGGAGAAGACTCAAAACAGAGTTCAAGGAAATACCTTGTAAGATAAGAACGACTGAATCGCGGTGTCGTATCATGTGTAACAAAAAATGTGAACGCGTGAGTGTGTTTGGTGTGTGTACCACTGTGCGTGTTTTAAATCCAAAAGAAGCGTATTTATTTTTGCTTTGAGAATTTTATTATTCGTTTGAATCTAAAAAGACTACACACTCTATTTTTTCTATTGTTTTTTTTGTAACACAGCTTTCTTTCTTTTTCATTAGACTTTACATTGTATTTTGGTGTTCTGGCATCACTGTGCCAAATTCTCACAGCTGTAACAAATGTGCAACACATTTGCTTGGCTGCTGTACATATTGGTATGAATAGCTACATATCGTGTCTGAGGTTTGACCGGCGGAATATTTCACGGCTATCGTCTGTAAACCAGTATGTCCCTGAGCGACAGACTGAGAGAAAGCAAATAACGTCTCTGTTCTCCATGTCAAACATATCTACTTCACTGGTGAAAGACTATTTTCTACTCACTCTCAAAAATCTGTTTGTATGGCTTCTGTTTTCTTTGAAACGTTTTTCAGAATAATTCTGTTTGTAATTGCTTGTTTTCCTCGAATCCTTAAGCAAAATGTATTGTCTGAAAAGAAAAGAGAAGAGATCACTTAGCATTTTCAACTCAATCTGAAGGAAAAAAAAACACAGAAGATGTCAGAAGAGTCGCCTTTTATAAATTTGCATGACCAGTAGCTCAAAGTTATCTTTATGAAGAATTTGAACCAGCTTTACAAAAAATACGGAGAAAAAAAAGGATAAAAAGAAACGTATAATGTCGTGATGTGAATTTTTTGCCGTAGCACAATTTCCTGCATTATGTCCCTGAGTGAATATTGCTGTCATGATCTCTTGAGACATCCTAGGGCTAAAAAAAAAATCTGAACAATATTCTGTGTGTTGTATTTGTAATGCTATTTGTATTGCTATTAATGCTGTGTACTCATCTCACCACCTTCAGGAGCAGAAAAAAAAAGCAAAGCATGAGGACATAGAGTGAGAGGCTTGAATTCAAATCACAGGTAGGGAATTAAATGATTTAATCTTTTATTTTTAAATTGCCACCTTTAGAAAAGTAATGTGATGTAAATTTTTTTTTGTTTTTTTACTATGATAGAATCACCAGGGAAAAAATTATCCATTACTTTCTTTGACTAAACATTACTGAAATAATTACCTCCATAAATATCCAATTACTACCCTTTATTATACCTAAATTTGAAAAGAAAAAAAGCAGTGGATTATGCATAGGAATGGGCATTTTGTGTGTTGCTTTCCAGACACGAGCCTGCATGAACTTGTATGTGCTATAGCTCTGTTGTGAAAACCTAGTGTTTTTCTCCTGTCACAAGCTGTAGTACTGTGTAGATGTAGTGTAGCTGAAAACAACATGTTTCTTTATCTTGGGAGGGTCGGTAGCCCCAGCTCGGATCAGCTCAAACTCTGTTCTGCCCTTAAAGAAACCGTTTGCTGCTCCCAGATCAGCAGGCGAGTATGGAAATTACTACATCTTGTGACAATCTCTGACCTCATTGGCAGCCTTCTGACTCAGAACAAAGGACAGTCCTGATACAGATACTGTAGCTGTGGTGTTTTCTATAGCTGCTTGCTCTCTATAGGCCAGCTGCAAGCAGCACTTACTCTGCAGCGTTTATAGCACATCGCATTTAACTGGGGAGGCATCTCACATGACTGTATGAAGACGAGGTCTTTATTTTCTGCAGTTTTCTCCTTAGAAGAACTCTCAACCCTGTCGTATCCAGAAAACCATAAGATCCATTATAACTCAAATGAGAAATTCCAAAAATCATTTTTTGAAAAACAAAAATGAATCAGACTTTTTGAAAAAAAAAAAAAAAAAAAATTGTAATAACAATAATAATAAGTAAATAAAATAAACGGAAAATTAACATGTCAATTGTTCAAATTATTAAGAACACAAAACATAGTGTAATCATAAAGATATGTGCCTCCACTGCTTTAGGTTATGCTTACAATATATATATTTTCACATTGATTCTGTTGCGGTCATCTTTTTTTGCTGAGCAAAAAATACCTAATTTTGGCATAGCCTATTTCATTTTAGCAGCTTCATAGCCCAGTTTAAAGCATTTGCTAAAAACCTGACCTGGGAGGAAGGATGAGTCACACTAAACTAGACATGAAGGGAATCGTGCTTTTGTCACAAGACACCTTCCCTTTTCTACCGTACTACGTCTGAGTCAGTTGCTGCTGCCTCATCACCTTATCCATCACATAATGTGTTGTAACAGAGTTCCAGTGTCTTTCTGTACAGTGGCATATTTCAAAGCATCATGATTTTGGTGAAGTCTTAGTGAGTAGATGACCACAGCACTAGAACTCGTACCCGGTTCTGTCTTTGCAATACAACTGTCTTCCTGTAAGCTGAGATTTAGTCAATAAAAGAAGAATTCCTGTTGGAATGATCTTTGGTACCTTTTTTTGTCCCTGAATAATGCATTAGGACAAAGCAGGAGTGAAGTTAATTTGACTTTTATGGTACACATTGTGTCGCCAGGACAAAAAAATGTTTTTGAATTTTTTCCCAAGAAAAAATACTTTTTACTTAATTCTCACCTTTTCTGTGATTGGAAGTGATAGTAATGCTGGTGATAGAAGTAGCCTTACTCAAAAACTTGAAGTAAGGAAAACTACCAGTACTAACTATTAATAGTAGAACTATTAACACAGCACAGTAGAAGTCCTATGTTCTTTTTATTTGCTTGAGGTGACTACTAATAAAACAGGCATTGGAAACTTACATGAAGTTACATACTTTAGTATGGCATTTTCTGTTTTTTTTAATCAACATGCTATCTTATGGTGATTTTGACTTATTAAGCGACATCCTTTCGTATAACATGTTTCAGCGTGCCATTTTATGTGGTTTTCAGCTATTTTTGGAACATTGTCATTTGTTGACATTTTTTGCCATATTGCTTTTTGGTAATTTTTCAACATGCTATTTTATGGGTTTTTGGGCCTTATAATGAAGTTTTTTCAACACTGTATGCAAAAACACGCCTCTATATGCTATAGTGATTGGTTTTCAGCTGTTTTTTGGACATGTCAAATTTTGACATTTTCGCCATACTATAGCCTTGCCTTTTTGGTCATTATTTCAACATGCTATTTGAAAGGTTTTTGGGCGTTACTATGAAGTGTTTTCAACATGGTATGCAATAACACCTCTTTATGCTATACTAAGTGGTTTTCAGCTGTTTTTCTGACATGTCAAATTTTGACATTTTCGCCATACTATAGCCTTGCCTTTTTGGTCATTTTTTCAACATGCTATTTGATAGGTTTTTGGGTCTTATTATGAAGTTTTTTCAACACTGTATGCAATAACACACCTCTTTATGCTATACTAAGTGGTTTTCAGCTGTTTTTTGGACATTTGAAATTTTGACATTTTCGCCATACTATAGCCTTGCCTTTTTTGTCCTTTTGTCAACATGCTATTTTATGGATTTGGGCCTCATTATGAAGTATTTTCAACACTGTATGCAATAACACACTTCTATATGCTAAACTGAGAGGTTTTCAGCTGTTTTCTGGACATGTCAAATTTTGACATTTTCGCCATACTATAGCCTTGCCTTTTTGGTCATTTTTTCAACATGCTATTTTATGGGTTTTTGGGCCTTATTATGAAGTTTTTTCAACATGGTATGCAATAACACGCCTCTTTATGCTATACTAAGTGGTTTTCAGCTGTTTTTTGGACATGTCAAATTTTGACATTTTCGCCATACTATAGCCTTGCCTTTTTGGTCATTTTTTCAACATGCTATTTTATGGGTTTTTGGGCCTTATTATGAAGTTTTTTCAACACTGTATGCAATAACACACCTCTATATCCTATACTGAGTGGTTTTCAGCTGTTTTTTGGACATGTCAAATTTTGACATTTTCGCCATACTATAGCCTTGCCTTTTTGGTCATTTTTTCAACATGCTATTTTATGGGTTTTTGGGCCTTATTATGAAGTTTTTTCAACACTGTATGCAATAACACACCTCTATATCCTATACTGAGTGGTTTTCAGCTGTTTTTTGGACATGTCAAATTTTGACATTTTCGCCATACTATAGCCTTGCCTTTTTGGTCATTTTTTCAACATGCTATTTTATGGGTTTTTGGGCCTTATTATGAAGTTTTTTCAACACTGTATGCAATAACACACCTCTATATCCTATACTGAGTGGTTTTCAGCTGTTTTTTGGACATGTCAAATTTTGACATTTTCGCCATACTATAGCCTTGCCTTTTTGGTCATTTTTTCAACATGCTATTTTATGGGTTTTTGGGCCTTACTATGAAGTTTTTTCAACACTGTATGCAATAACACACCTCTATATCCTATACTGAGTGGTTTTCAGCTGTTTTTTGGACATGTCAAATTTTGACATTTTCGCCATACTATAGCCTTGCCTTTTTGGTCATTTTTTCAACATGCTATTTTATGGGTTTTTGGGCCTTATTATGAAGTTTTTTCAACACTGTATGCAATAACACACCTCTATATCCTATACTGAGTGGTTTTCAGCTGTTTTTTGGACATGTCAAATTTTGACATTTTCGCCATACTATAGCCTTGCCTTTTTGGTCATTTTTTCAACATGCTATTTTATGGGTTTTTGGGCCTTACTATGAAGTTTTTTCAACACTGTATGCAATAACACACCTCTATATCCTATACTGAGTGGTTTTCAGCTGTTTTTTGGACATGTCAAATTTTGACATTTTCGCCATACTATAGCCTTGCCTTTTTGGTCATTTTTTCAACATGCTATTTTATGGGTTTTTGGGCCTTACTATGAAGTTTTTTCAACACTGTATGCAATAACACACCTCTATATCCTATACTGAGTGGTTTTCAGCTGTTTTTTGGACATGTCAAATTTTGACATTTTCGCCATACTATAGCCTTGCCTTTTTGGTCATTTTTTCAACATGCTATTTTATGGGTTTTTGGGCCTTATTATGAAGTTTTTTCAACACTGTATGCAATAACACACCTCTATATCCTATACTGAGTGGTTTTCAGCTGTTTTTTGGACATGTCAAATTTTGACATTTTCGCCATACTATAGCCTTGCCTTTTTGGTCATTTTTTCAACATGCTATTTTATGGGTTTTTGGGCCTTATTATGAAGTTTTTTCAACACTGTATGCAATAACACACCTCTATATCCTATACTGAGTGGTTTTCAGCTGTTTTTTGGACATGTCAAATTTTGACATTTTCGCCATACTATAGCCTTGCCTTTTTGGTCATTTTTTCAACATGCTATTTTATGGGTTTTTGGGCCTTATTATGAAGTTTTTTCAACACTGTATGCAATAACACACCTCTATATCCTATACTGAGTGGTTTTCAGCTGTTTTTTGGACATGTCAAATTTTGACATTTTCGCCATACTATAGCCTTGCCTTTTTGGTCATTTTTTCAACATGCTATTTTATGGGTTTTTGGGCCTTATTATGAAGTTTTTTCAACACTGTATGCAATAACACACCTCTATATCCTATACTGAGTGGTTTTCAGCTGTTTTTTGGACATGTCAAATTTTGACATTTTCGCCATACTATAGCCTTGCCTTTTTGGTCATTTTTTCAACATGCTATTTTATGGGTTTTTGGGCCTTACTATGAAGTTTTTTCAACATGGTATGCAATAACACGCCTCTTTATGCTATACTAAGTGGTTTTCAGCTGTTTTTTGGACATGTCAAATTTTGACATTTTCGCCATACTATAGCCTTGCCTTTTTGGTCATTTTTTCAACGTGCTATTTTATGGGTTTTTGGGCCTTATTATGAAGTTTTTTCAACACTGTATGCAATAACATGCCTCTATATGCTATAGTGATTGGTTTTCAGCTATTTTTTGGACATGTCAAATTTTGACATTTTCGCCATACTATAGCCTTGCGTTTTTGGTCATTTTTTCAACATGCTATTTTATGAGTTTTGGGGCCGCTTTGGGAATTTTTTTCAACACTGTATGCAATAACACCCCTCTATATATTATACTAAATCCTTCTCAGCTGTGTTTAGGACATGTGGAATTTTGACATTTTCGCCATACTAAAGTCATACTCTTTGTTCATAATGTGACATCTTTTGGCATACTAATGTGTGTCATCTTTGGTTGTTTTTTCCACGTTATGCCATGACGTGTCTCGATATACCATTTCCTGCAGTTTTTCCAACATGTTATATTTTGACATTTTTTAAAGTACTATACTACGTCATTGCTGGTTGTGTTTTCTTGTCAAAAAAACATCTGAAAACGACACAATAACGTATGTGAAGACATGTCATAGCATATCGTGTCAAAAAAATTGCCACAAAAGCTATCCACCTTACAACAATCAAAACAACGAGGAGGACTAGAAGCACCAAATTTCTAATACCACTACTTATCAAACCAGTTACAATACCTTATCAAATGAATCCACGCAACCCATTACCACCACCCATGGCTTGACATAGAACAAACTGCATGCTAAGACATAACAGTTTCAAACATACCATTCATCAGTGACATAATCAAAAACACAACTGCTTCAAAAACCTTGCAATATCCACAACTCTGAACAGCATAGTGGAAAGACACCCTCTTGGCACAATCCAGACTTCACTGCAAATAAATCACCTCTAACAGGCACTGAATGGAAAGAGAAAAGCATCACACAACTCCACCACATCTTGCATCATAATATCCTACTTACATTCCAACAGCTCATCGACACATACGGCATTGATAAACAACAATTCTTATAATACATCACATTAAAACATTCAATTAAGGCAAAACTACATTCCACACACTTAAGACAACCACTACTACCGGACAAGATTTATAAAACAGCAAATTCAAATAAACAACTCTCAGAATTGTATAAACTCATATCCACTACTGACAGCAAACCATATTTTCCAATAAACAAATGGGAAAAAGACCTCAACATTCACACTGACAATCTGTAACAACATCTTCAGCATGTCCAGGAACACTAACATAAGACTAATACAATGCAAGATTATCCACAGAACTCTGACACACGCACCCACTGTACCCTTAACACAACTGACAACTACCTCCACACACTCTGCCTCTGTTCACCAATACTGCATTTCTGGCAGCAAGTAACTACCACACTATCCCAACTCCCTGGGTGCACTATTCCACACTATACCCATCTCTATGCATACTTGGTGATTTACATACACTCAACATATGTTCAGTCCAAGTCCTAACTATTGCCAAGTAAACAATAGTACTTAACTGAAAAAAGCAAACAGCAAAAGGGTAAATATTTCACAATGGTTAGATCTTCCAACACATCAGATATCACTGGAAAAACATTCAGCTCTACAATCGAATGAACTTGAAAAAATATATTCAACATTTCTCAGCTCCATCAAATTGCCGGTGAGCTGATGCCACAATACAACACAATTGTAAATGTAAACACAACTGTGTAGCTGTGGAAGTGAATGGAATAAAAGGAGGGGAAAAGGAGGGAAGCTGGAAAGGAAAAGAGAAAGAGGGTTTAAAAGAAGAGGGTTTAAATTTAAAAATAAAAAAATGTGTGTGTGTGTGAATAGACACCAGTAGAAAGAATAACGCCAGAACAAACTTACCCTGCAGCTCTTCATGAAATACAACTAAACCCAAGCGATCAACACCCTAGTCTCTGTTGTTTACTTTTTTTTTTTATCTAAAAAGCCAAGAATAATATAGTATGGGGAAAAAATGGCCAAAGACAACACAGTAATGTATGTCGAAAAATGTCAAAATATAAAATTGGGAAAAAAACAGCTGAAAATCCCATAGTATAGTATGTCGAGACACATTCATAGTTTAGCATGTTGAAAAAATATACCTTAAACATCATAAGATAGCATGTCGAAAAAAAACCCGACACACAACAACACAGTATAGTATGTAAAAAAAATGTCAAAATAAGACATGTCGAAAAAAACTGCTTAAAACCACTTAGTATAGCATGTCAAGACACGTCATAGTAATAGATACATACATACAAAAAACAGCCAAAAATGTCATGATATAGCCGCTATATTATGATGTTTTTGGCTATTTGTCATCCAAAATGGCACGAAATTATATAAAAACGTCATAGTATGCCGTCCAAAAATTGCATAAAAATGTTATAGTATAGTATGTTGTTCAAAATGGTCTAAAAATGTCATATTATAGTATTTTGTCCAAAATGGTATAAAAAAGTCATACAATACAGCATAAAAACATGATAGTATGGTATGTCGTCCGAAATGGCATAAAATTGTCATGCTATTATATGTCGTGCAAAATAGCACAAAAATGTCATATTATGGTATGTTGTCCAAAATGGAACGAAAATGCCATAGTATAGTATTGTGTCCACAATGGCACAAAAAAGTCATAGTATGACATGTTTGCTGAAAAATTTCAAAAAAGTCTTTGCAGAGTACATCTTTTAAAACTGCATCACAAAGTTATAGTTTTCTATATCTTTTCACTTCATGTCACATAAAAATGTCATATTATAGTATGTTGTCCAAAACAGCATAAAAATATCATAGTTAAGAATATCTTACAGAATAGCACAAAGGCATCACTTTAGGGCTGGGCGATATGACGATCATTTTTTTCATATTAGTCGATATTGATATATATCATGATATGCATCAAATCACTATTTCTTTGAAGCTTAAAGGTTCCCTTTTACTCCTAAGTGAGATATGAAGATATCATAAGGTTAATTTGGGTTTGAATATTTAATTTCTGTCAGACATTGAACATGACAATTATACTGTAGAACAAGAATCACCAAGTGGCAGACCTATTCAACTAAAATTCAAAGAGGTCCAGTTTCTAAAATTCCCTGCCAGCAAAGGTCCGAACCTCATACCTAAAATCATCAATATCACAACTAATTGAACATTTTACTTCAATTACGATTAATGAACGATTGTTTCGCTTTTTATTGTATTGTTTTTTGCCCTCACAGTTCACTGACAGTTTCATTTGACCATGGTGTGTTGGAGTGTAATAAATATGATTTATTATTATTTATTAAACTGTCCAGCTTTATATAAAAACTAAAAGCTCTTAAATATTGAATAAACTTGGTAAACAGGTCAATTTAAGCACGTTGTGCTAAAAGGCCAACCTCTCCTGACTGCAGGACTCTGGCTTGACTTCTGTGAAACTTCTGTGAAAAGTCGGTGCTATTAGTCATTTTAAACAGGCAAACAGCTTGCCAACATTCACAGTTAGAGAAAGGTTGAAAATAAGGCCATGTGCTTTTGGCCCCAGGCCCCAAAAACATTACATCTGGTAATAATAATGAGAGCTCAGCGCGAGCAGCGGGATGACACATGGAGTGTTGTGTCCTGGTATTTCTAAATGATTCCATCCAAAATCTGATTAAACCTAAAACTAACACAAAGTAGTCTGTAGATGACTAAAGAAGACACTCTTCGCCTTTGCAAATGTGGCTGTTTCAGACACTTTGGTGCTGTGAATAGCGAAACGTTGTGGGAGCACATACGACTTGGTTGTCAAACACTCAGCTGTATTCTAGATTCAAAGTCGTTCCCTGAATTTGGTTCGCCGTGGGGCTATTCTTATCATTCGCTGTTTGAATGGCTGGAATCGACATTCTATCAACTATTTCTCATATTTCAATAGAAGAAAAGTTTTTTATTTTCATCGCCTAGCCCTGTCATATTATACTTTTTGTCACAAAAGCATGAAAACGTCATAATAAAGTATGTCATCAAATAGCACAAAAACTTCATAGTATGCCATCCAAGTATCCATTAAAAAAAGATTATAGTATAGCTTGTTGTCTAAAATTACAAAGAAGACAGTTATGTATTTCTTTAAAAATAGCATAAAATTGTTGCTGTTTAGTATGTCAAAAAGCATCATGGCATGTTATATTACATCAGAAAAAGATTATGCCTCAAAAATGCAAAAGAACGCCACAATATAGCATTATCTCATAAATGGCAAAATTAAAGCAAAGCATGTCAAAGAAACATCACAGTAAAGAGTGTAAGAACAAGAGGTCATAGTATTTTGTGCCAAAAAAGTAGTAAGTACAGTTTGTCCCCCACAAAAAAGTCTAGAAAAATGTAACAGAGGTGATTTCATAGGATGTCATGAACTTTTAAAAAAGAATGCAATGTTGTAGTATGTCATTAAAGTCAGAAAATAAGTCACGGTGTAGTATGTCATCAAAATGAAAAAACAAAACTCATAGTATCGTACGTCCTTAAAAAATGTCAGTGTAGTATGCTACAAAAAATTACAAATTTCAAAGAACAGGGCATCATAAACATGCAACAAATAAACTCATCTTAGGCCATAGTATGTATTAAATGCAAAATAAATAAATTTGTAAATAAAAGGCCATCATAGTATGTCATAAAAATGAGCTATAGTGCAGTATGTTTTGTTTAATTTAATTTTGTATAGCAGTTATATTTGTTTTTGCCTTTGGTGTTTTTCAGTGCATCAGTGTTATTCTTTGCTAATCTGCATTTTATTATTATGCTGTGTGCTTAGCACCGGTTGGTGATTAAGCAAGCAGCAAATCTGATGAAGCAACATGCAAACCACATAGTTCACTTCATTTTTTTAATGTAAGGGGACAATAATATCAGTGTCAACCTGAGTATCCCGGCTCGCACTGAAACTTCCTTTTTGGTTCATGTGTTTTATCTTGCACCGACTGCTAACAGAAGACAGACACAAGCTATCTTCAGTTATTTAATTTCACGTCTACCCGACATTGTTCCATCTGGAATTTTATATTATCAAAAACTACAGAATCTAAAAATTCGCCACCAGCCACCCAAAAACACAAATATCTCACACAATGTTGAACAAAATATTCATTGACAATTACATGACCTCTGATTCCCCAAGAGGTGAGCGAGACAGTTCAAAAAAGTCGCCATAAAATAAGGACCATGAAAAAAAAGTGGCATGGAATGTGATGAGTAGTGTGTACCAGGACAGACGGCTTTGCATCTGAGAAAAAAAACACATCCTGCGACATGTGTCATTGATCTAGTCAACGTAGGGTTAACACAACAAGCCCAGCACTCAGAAAAGAAAAAACACAAAATCAAATTTAAATTATTAGAATATCTGAGATTCAGCCCTGAGATTAACACACAGACAATTACATGGAGGAAGGGGGGTGGAGGGGGGGGGGGGGGTCAATCCAAACATTCTCCAAAATCTGTATTTGGTACAATGCACACAGCTGACTGTTATTGAGAATAATAGCAGTACAAACGTCACCGCAAAGAAATACAAAATGCACAAAACATAAGGATGGCACAGATTAAATAGACTCCAGGATGTGTGTGTGGCTTGTGTCTTTTGCTGCTGGTGAGAAGCAGACATAGCTTTTGGATTCCTCTGTATGGATATCCGTTAACAAGGAGCCATGGCTTAATGGACATCAGAGAGCACAACGCTGCCCCTAATGGCGCTATACAAAATAGAGCAGAAGTGGAGATGTTACACCAGTCCTGATAGATGTTGGTGTAATGTCTTTAAAACAGACACGCAGGCTGACAGGCCAAAGCCCTGACCTCAGCACCGATGTCACCAAGTACTAATGATACTCAGTACATGGTTTACACAAGTCCTAAAGAGTGTGTCGAAGGGTGCATCAGGAATAGTAAAGTCTGCAGAAGAAAGTGCATGCAAGCTGCCTCAGTCATCAAGAAGTCCAAAGAAAGGTGATGTACATCCACTGATTTGTCATTGCACCACAAGCTAGTCAGAATAGGAGAAACTGTATATACCTCTTGTCTGTCAGATAAGGCCCTTTGTTTTTTTGATTTTTTTTTTTAGAAAGGTTCAGGTGGAAATTCACCATTTAGGCCCAAGTCAAGAAAGGAAAATAGATTATCATGAATCTTTATATTACTTTATATACATGGCCGTTCCTATTTAAATTAGGATTCTTAATGTTAGCGTAGAAATCTGCAAACAAACAACCCTCTTAAACTTAAGTGACACAGGTGAAGCGGGGTGGTCCTTTAATTCCAAAAGAGGGTTTGTTGAGGTACAATCAAAGCAATGTGAATACTGTGCTGCGAAATTCAGAAAATGAAACTGAACAGAAATTGTTTTTTGCAGTTCTGGGGAGGAATCCAAATAAACAGCAGGTGACTTGAATTGAAAGGAATCGCTTTCCTAAGCCGCCTTTAATTTATTATCCCCTTACAGGGCTCTCAACAAACCCTATTGAAATCCCATTAAAGGGTAACTTCAGCATTTTTAAACCTGTACATCCATTATATGTGGTTATTTCTGCAACAGACAGGCTCGTATTGTTATGACTAAAATTACGTGTCTAAAGTGTCTTATCTTTCACTTGATCCAATCTGTTAGCTACAGTGACTAAGTCTCACTCAAGGAGAATTCTCATTTTGAAATCTCATGAGACAAATTCAAAGACATCAGCTAAAAACATTATCCATGACATCTAAAAACTTTTAAACAGCTCAAAGCTATGCTCTCTTCACTGCAACATAGCACACTTTTCACTTTCGCTCTCACGTCCTGCGTTGTCTTCCTGTAGCAAAACAGATTTCTGAGACTACAGAAAAGGACTTCTTAAATAACCACTTTAAATGGATGTACACCGATGTTGCACTACTGTCTCTTATGCTTACACTGCAGGCGTTACACGGCTGCAGCCTGCTCTCTCAACACTGGACCGATTTCAAAAATTGTTGGTCACATCAGTCATGTACACGCAATGACATAACAAAAAGAGTCAAAGTTGAAATATGCTGGAGTTTCCCTTTAAGGTATTGATTTAAGGGTCGTACACACAAACAACACAGGCACATTTAAATTCTCCCAGCCTAAGGCGGGGGGCCAAATGAAATTACAAGGTGTCAACCTGATTGGATGACCTGTGAAGCTCAAAGAGCTTCATATTTGAGCCTGAAGTAAATGATACGACAGGCAGGGAGGCAGAGGACCAGAAATGTTGAGTGTCACAAGACCTTCTTGCAAAAGTCTCTCACATGGGGGAAGAATACATTCAAACACACTGTTTAGTCCCCTGGATAACATCAATTAGACACAACATGTAGCATAAGTGTCATTTGGGTGCATTTGAGTTTAGCCTTTTGAACCACTCTTAGCGAAACAAAATGTAATGCCATGTGCTCTGATCCAAAAGGGGTTCTGCTGAATAAGGAGCCCTGTTGTGTTGACAGTTATATCAGGTACCTTGTTCTGTCGCTGACAAGTCCCTTCTCTGTCCTACCTTGTAATAAAACCAGCATGTCCTTGACTGGCTTGATATTTCAGCATTTAAACTACTTTACCAATAACTTAAAAACACAAAATCAAACCTCTTGGACAACCGCTAAAGAAGCCAATAAGAAAACTCCAAGAATAAATAAACCAAATATAATCAAATACTTAAAAAAAAATCTTTTTAAAAAAATTAAATACCTTTGATTGTTATTCATATTTCATCCAGGAACAAAAATTCCATATAAATAACTACACACTTATACCACAAACAACAAATTCAGCATTTAAACTTTATGTGAAGTTGAGAGGAGGTTTCGGCAGTCTGCAGGTGTTATTGGCGTCTGTTTAAGTACCGTAAGACTGGACTGAGGGAGGTTTTGGGTGACTGGGTGCCTCCAGCAGCCACAGTGCTCGGGGTTAACAGTGCAGTTGAAAAGCAGAGGGTGAAGTTAAGGTTTACAGGTGCTAGCTGTCAGTCAAGAGAACCCTGGTCCACAGTTACCATGGTGACCAGCAGAAGGGGAAGGAAAGCCTCTGCAGGATGCTGCAGCTGAATGTCTGCATGAATAAAGAGAAAAACATATTTCAAAGTAATGAATTCATTTGAACACATCTCTGCTTGTTTTGGAGGAAAGGGGCTCGACTTTAATACGTCTGATTTAGAAGTTAAACAGACGGCTCATACTTTTTGTCTGTAATGGCCAGTTGCGGTCACTGCCTCCGTCAGCACAAAGACCAAACAGAGACTAACTACCTGAGCTAACTGAGTTATTGACGTGAATCAAACTTCAAGTCAATAAAACTCACAGTGTGAAAAGCCTAGCCTTATTTCTTATTCTGTCTGGGTTTCTTTGTTTTTTGGTTCTTTTTTTAATCCACTCCCTTTTGCCATGATAAATTTCATGCATCGCACCATCATTTCAAATTCACCATTTCCTGTATCCGTTTCAAATTAAAAGCCCTATGTCATTTTGATGGAGAGAATCCCTTTAATTTCTAAAAAAAAAGGCTTCCATCGTGAAACATTTGCAGGATGTTGTTGTGGAGAATTTAGTGGATTGCACAGTTTTATGTGGTAGTGTTAGGTTTGGAAAATAACTTTTTTGTTCACCTGTCACTGTTGCTGGTGAACTCAAAAATCTCCCAATCAATTACCAGTGGGTTTTTTTTGGCTTGTGAGTGAAGCAAATCTATCAGCCACTTTTATACTTTACATGCTGGTGCTAATTTTCAACCCGGGGTAGTATATGTAGCTCCTACCTTCTGTTGGCGCTTATTAATCTACAACAAAAACAGTTCGATTGAGACTGAGTGACTGTAATAATAAGAGTTATAATAATAATAATAATAATAATAATAATAATAATAATAATAATTTAAAAAAGAGGACAAGAATAATCTGATAATATCACACATAATGTAAAAGACAGCGAGCAGTGATTATTCGGTGACAAACTTGTGGCCTGTCATGTCTGATAGCAAAGACACTGCAAGATTTTATGACCGTAATGACCATAATCACCCAATCTGGCATAGTTACAGTCGAAGCAAACAAACATATCATGTAGTCTGAACCTGCATTATACATTTGCAGTCACTAACTGCAGGTATGTACTAACCTCATGAGATTTCCTTTGTCACCTGCCATCGCGTCGGTTTCCTAGAGGGGCTATGAATGTCTTGTTCTGGGGATGGATGAGGAATCACAAATTATTTCGCTGATTGTACAGTCACACGCAATATCTTTCGTATAGCAGACCGCTGTTTTTCTGCAATAGCAAAAACACAACTAATTCTCCAGAGTTTTTTAATCAGCGTACATTTTCACTCACCACAGAAGTTAAAATGCAGTTATTTTTGCTCACCTTGTGCTTTTTACACTTCATGGAAAAGTTTTCTTCAATGAGTACACAGTCTGCTAGAACAAGAGCAGAACAGTCGGTAAAGACGACACACCGATTCACCCAATTGTTCAACCACCCACACATGCAGATTCAGGCTTTGCAGACAGCGAAGGAACGCCGCCCTGTTTGAGCCACAAAAAATACATAATCCTGATGATCATGATTGATATCCAAAGGCATTTACCTGAAAGGTGCTGTATACCATACAGAAATGATGATAACGGTGTATTTAGAGATGCAGACTTCCTTCTTCAAAATGGACCATAATTCTCTTAATTTCACCTTTTGTGAGTTTCTTCAAAAATGAACATTTCTATGTTAAAAGCCATCTGATTGTTTGTTATTGTATTCACAATTAATAAATTAACAAAGCAAATTGGATTGATTTCTTTCAGAAACATGGGAAGAAGGCAAGTAGGAATACAAAAAAAAAACCAAAGTTAAACAAAAGTTTTAAAAAAAACAACAAACAAACAAGCAAATAATCTACAAGAAACTGATTAAAGATCACAGTAAGTCTATATATTTTTAAATATACAATTATGATAATTATAAAGATAGTTTTTTAGACTTTTTTTCCAACCAGAACAACCAGTCAATTTATCTGTACACCCTGAGACACAGATGATCAGTCCGCCCCTGCAGGCTGGACAATAACCTGAACAAATGAAACATGAACTGAAGGTGTAGCTAGATACAACAAAAAATAAATTGGCAGCCCGACCCTCTAAAATTAGAGACAAAACCAGTTAAAAATAGCTATGCACACTGTAACCATGCAGACAGATAAGTAAGTAAACTGTGTTTCCAAGTGATTCGTGGAGATGGTTGGCAGAGAGCAGCACTTACCTGACATGAGAGCACACCTGTAGTGGTACTTGTTTGGACAGCCTTTGAAGAAGCAGCCCAGTGTAGCGCCCGTGTCGCTGCACGATGAACACATCTAAAGACACAGCAGATAAAAGGTTGAATGAAGACATCATGTACATGCTAACTGTGCTTTGATACAAAGAAAACAAAATCTGATATACCACACAAACATAACAAAGAATGGCTATTAAAAGGACGCAGGTAGTACTAACAAATGACAAGCAAATGTGTATGACTGAACCCCCGATTCATAACCAGTGCTGACTGAACCCCGTTACAGCACTAACAATGGCTATGTTCTATTCAAGTCTCCCAGTAAGACATGACAGTGAAACAATGCATACCTTAGCTAAACATTTACCATCACAGATCTTCCCTTCATAAACTGCAAAGTATATTTCTGATTATCAGCCCTTTAGGAAACTAGAAGTGAACTTTGGACACATAGCTGGCAGCAAGTCCTGAGAGAGAAAACTAAGTCTACTGCAGCCCTACTCCCCTTTGAACCTGAAGTATCCATCATTAGTCATCAGGGGGACTTTGGTCATGAAGCCCTGTGTTACTGCACAATTCTCAGGTTTTCTGATTTATCAGTAAAGTCTGCGGAGTGACAGAGTGATAGCCAAATCGCAGGTTGAATGTCCATGTTATACACCTTGCGTCTTCAGTATGAAACGTCTGTACAGTTGGTGTGCTGCAGTCTTATAAACGTATCTTTTGCCAGCATCCAGACACTGTCTCACCTTCTTACTGTTGCACAGTAAACTACAATTATTAAGTAAAAAAGCGATCGATTCCATTCACACACACATATAGTGTAAAGCTGCATCACACTGGTGCCACCGTGATAATTTCGTTCATTACACGATTGATTTTTACATAGCGACTGCAACATAGTTTATATGTTGCGCTACAAAGCCCTGCTGTAAATGCCAAATATGTTGGGTTAAGATTAGGCATCTTCCTGGGGACGGTGGGACAGGCATAGCAGTTACCTCCACCAGTACTGCTGGGTCTGGGCTGGGCTGTTCAGGGCCATGAACGAAACAACAATCAGTAGGTCTCTTTATTTTAAATTACTAGTATGTTCTAAGGTTTTGATTTTGCTCGGGGAGTAGCTGCCTACAGTCGCGGCATCACACATACACACACTGAGACAGCCAGTTACACCGGTGAAAAGACATTCAGCCAAATATTTTTCTCACATGTGCACCCAAAATGATCACACTCTGGAGAAATGGATCATGAACTTGGAAAATGTAATAGCATTTTGCAAAATATACTAGATCACAAGGCAGTTTGTGTGAAAGCCAACATTTTAGTTTGAGGGTGTTACAAAACAGAAAGGATTTGCTGTGGATTGCACTGTGCCCTTGTGTGCACACGTGGGGTTAGAGATGAAGTCATTCATCAATTAAATGAGATCAACATAAAGTTAATCTGCAACTGTTTCATTCTCAATAATCATTGAAGTCATTTTTGGCCAATAACTGACTGAGTTCAGCTTCTTATGTGTGAATATTTACATTTTGTCGTCTTGTATGATTTGATTTAGATTATATAACAGGTGGTTGTGTAAATACACATTCAGAAACCCCAGAGTTCAATATTGAGGTCATATGATGAGAACTGGAAAACCATAAGAACGTTTACTGAGGAAGACTACGATGAAGTTGAAAGGTAAGAGGAAAAAATGTAATAAGTGGACACTGACTTCAGCTCTATTTCTGTTTCCAAAGGGAATAATCAACATTCACCTTTGTCTTAGTGTTGTTTA
Organism: Plectropomus leopardus; assembly: GCF_008729295.1. Lineage (NCBI taxonomy): Eukaryota > Metazoa > Chordata > Actinopteri > Perciformes > Serranidae > Plectropomus > Plectropomus leopardus. The sequence goes on along the minus strand of NC_056481.1, from coordinate 18,961,627 downwards.
CCTGCACCAATCATTTCTAAATAATTGTCAATGATGCCTGTTTACTCATGCTGTGATTTTAAAATACATCCGAAATGTATTAGTATCCTAGAACAATAACACTCAACTTAAAGCCTAGAGGGCCAAATTTGGCCCCCTATAGGGTGCCAGGTCGACCCTTTACCATTGTCTAATTTCCAATAAAAAGAAAGTAATTTAAACTGGGAATAGTTTTTGTGCTTTTAGTAAACATATGGCGTCAGAGTACATTGAACGGGATCAAAAAACTGGAGCTAAGCCCCTGATGTCCTAAAATCCTGGAAACGTCCTGAAACAGACTAGAATCCTAGTAAGGTCCTAAAATCCTGGAAATGTCCTACAAACTAGAAACATCTTAAAATCCTAAAAAGTTCCTAAAATCCAAGAGATTTCCTAAAATTCTAGAAACATTTATGGTGCTGCTGCAACCGGCCCCTGGCCTCTTGTCATTTTGCAAAGCAAGTTGAGTCTTCCTGTCCTCAAGGCTTAGAAAACAGGTGAATAAAAAGCAGACTATTTATGGATCATCATCCTTAATGTTCCAGGAGGAATTATGTAACAACATATTCACAATACGGGCTTAAAGTGCTGTTTACCGTCTCCTGGGCCACTTTGACAGCCTCCTCCAGACCGTAGACTCTGCCCTTCACAAGGAACACACCTGCAGACCAGATGCCGCAGTCTTCGTGAAGCCAATATTCACAGGGCTCTAGAGGCAGCACAGGGGGGCTGTACCAGTCCTCCACATCAGCAGAGCCAGCGTCTGACCGAGCCAGCTTAGCTGCAGGACTGCCAGCATTGTCAGCTGTCCACTGGTGGCTCCCCGAGAGGCCCCTCTGCTTTAGCTGAGTTCCTGGCCTGAGGGGCCGCGGTGTGGGTGGAATGGCACACTTCCTCCCTCTGCCTCTGATACTGCAGGACGAAGAGTCCGAGTCGCTGTAGTCGTCCTCGTCCTCTTTGAGGCCCAACATGCTGGCAGGTCTTTTGGTGCTTGGCTGGTACCCTTCGGGGTAATAGGGGCCATGAAGGTCCCCCAAGTCCATGGCGTTAGCCGCCTGTCCACACAGGCAGCAGACTAGAGCGGCCTGGTGCTGGCCGTGCATGGTCGCCCGGCCCAGCTGCAGACAGGATGTGCTGGGTATGACTGCAGAAATGAAGCCACAGGGGTGAGCCTGCTGCTGCTGACTCCTCTTGTGTTGTGACCTTACCTCCTCCGGGTAATTGACTACGGTACACAGCGATGACGATGACTGCTGACGCTCCACACGGATAAACGGTGAGAAACTGTCTAACCTCAAGTCCCTTTTCTCCTCCTTGTAGTTGACGTACTTCAACTTGATCTCTGGCTCCTTGGGGGCGAACATGGAGGAAGACTGGCTCCACTTGTGTTTCTTTTGCCTCCTCGACTTGGCAGTGGGAGATGTTTTGCTACCTGTAGCCTTGCCTTTGGCTTTGCCTTTGATTTTCTTTGGAGATTTTGATGATGGGGATGGTGCTGGGGAAAGTCTTGCCATATGAATTTTGACTGAGAGGTCAGGGTGAGGAAGATGCTCTGGCTCCTTTGAGTTTTTGTGCACATCAAACTGAGGACTTGAGAGTGAAGAGGTTCTCCTCTTTGACTTCACAGTGCGTGTCTGTGGTGAGTGTGCAGGGTCTGAAACATCCTCTGGGTCTGTCTTTGACTTCTTGTGCACAGCAGACTGAGGGCTTTTTAGAGGTGTGCTGCCGTTAGACCTGCTAGAATTATTGATTTTAGAATCAGAGGTATTGTCTTTGCAACGCTCAGTCTTAATGTTAATAGATTTACCCCTTGTCATTGAAGTTACTGTTTTCCTTTTCTTTGTTTTTACTGAGAAAGGTGCTTTTGCTCTGCTTTTCCTTTTTCTTACCGATATGGTGTCATTCCTCTTAGGACTGGCTAACTTAGAATCATTAGCTGTTGATTGGGAAGTGTTTGCTTTTCTATTGGTGCGTATGCATCCTGACACTGAATACCTGCTTGAATTTATGTTCATAACAATAGCCTCTAACCGCGTCCCTCTGCCGGAGCGCACTGGCAGTTTCTTTTCTTTTAAAGTTCTCTGTAGTGCCTTTGTATTCCCGTTGATGTGAGGAATGACAGTCTTGGGTTTGCTTTCTGAAACATCTGACATACAAGTATCATCTGTCAAGTCAATCAAAGGCTCCAACACTGCTTTCCGCCGATGGATCAGCTGCTTATTGTCATTGCTTGAATCTAACCTTGTATCGCTCATGCCAGAGCCTGGCTGATTGACCCCCTCTTTACTCACATCATCCCACACAACCTCATCTAGATAAGAGTTGTCGCCACTGGGTGAGCTGGAGGCTTGAGGCAGGATGAATACATCATCCACATCGTCCAATGAGGTAGCGGAGGGGGAGACAGGGTCCTCCAGAGGACTGATGTACTCCCTACTTAGTGAACACAGGTTTCTAGCACCAACACTGTCTGCAACGACCGCTGGGTCCTGTTTCTTAGACGTGACAAAGAGCACCTTGGAGCTGCCCCTCTCTTCATCCTCTCCTGTGGCAGGGGTGAGTGTCTCCGGTGAGGACTCGGCACACACTCCTGAAGTCGAACAGCTATCGCCCTGGCCATTCTCTTCACTCTTTTCCAGAGAAAGGTTGTTTTCCTCTTCACCTGTTAAAGACTTATCCACATCCTCATCGCTGGAAATGACTCCACCATTGATCTCCTGTGTTAGACATACTGCCCCATCATTCTCTGGTCCCACCTGAGCCTGAGACAATGACTGAAAATGTTCTGTCTGAGTGGCAAGGTCCACAGGCCCATCAACCTGCTCCAAGTAATGCTGGTTCAGTGCACCGCCAGTCTCCCGTAGCCCTTTATCTGAGTCACAAGGAGGGTGGAGGGACAACTTACTAATAGGCGGTACGCCGTACAGAGGCGAATGCTGAGACAGGGAATCGTGAGTGGGGAAAACGTGAGACCTGCTCACGTAGGAGAGGGTGACTGTAGTGTGGGAGAAGGCAATGTCTGGTTGAATTTGATCCCCTGATTGGAGCGCGGTGTCTGAGGAGCTGGTCTCTGAGAAGGCTGATTCGGGGTTCCCTGAGTTTGGGTACCAGCCAGGGCTCTTGACCATCTGCAGGGCATCAAGGGACGTGCTGTTGAGGACACAATCCCCACCTTTCCTGGTGAGGTCAATAACAGTGGGGATGCTGGAGGTGGAGAGGTCTTGAGGCTGCAGATCATCAAAGCTCCCTGGTGGCTGCTCCATAACAGCTGCAATGGATGGAGGAGAAACAAGTTATAGGAGAAGTTTAGAAGGAAACTGATTTTTTTTTTTATCTTAGGGTGAAGACAGGTAATTTAGGAGATTTGGTAAAGGCAAATAATGTTTAACATCTTGGGCTCTTTGAATATTTACAGCTAATCACCAAACATATTCTTGAGTTGTTGATACAAATGTGCTTTACATGAAACAATCATTTTTAGTGTTTCAAAAAATGGTTGTAGGGTGTTAATTTTTGCCTGACTTATAATTAAACACTGTTGTTTATGGAGAAATCTGCTTCATGCATTCAAGTAGAATTAGACAAAAAATTAAGCTAAAATGGGACATTTTTCTAAAGTAAAACCAGCTACCATTTACTATTAAATTGTGACTTGTGCTATTGTGTGCCACCCTGTCACATTTCAGACATTTGTAGTACTTTTGTCACTTAAAAAATATTAAATATGATGCTGTGAGTCCATAATCACCACAATACTCCAGGTGAAGCCATAACTGTTACATACGCCTGCATGTCCATTGTCAAAAGTATGGCACCAATGAAATGGGTAACAAAAGAACAGGAAAAGCATGGCAACAAGGTTGGGCCATCTTTTTAATTTAATTGCTACAGATTACATTATGAGTTAAGGAATTAATTACTAATGGATTTAATTTTTTTTAAAAGACAAATAAATATGGCAGTCACATTTTATCTAAACATGCTAGGAAAGTGAGATAAGGTTCTTGATATGTTTGATGGCCCAAAGTGAACAAAATATTTTACTTAACGGCATATTTTCTTCAGAGAAATACTGAACCAGTACAAGTTATAAATGTAACACTTAAGGTAGTCTACAGTGCTTAGGGGTTTTCTTGGTAATCGACCAAAAAGTGTCCTATCTTACCTAGCTTTACACAATTATTAGTCCCCTTTTTTGGGTTGGTCAACAACTCTTTTCGTCTATCCAGAATACATACAGTGAGCAAAAGAGCTCTTTTCCAGTCAGTTAAGGTCATAGATGAACTACTTTCGACCACGTAGCCGCATTACCTTCACTTACCACTTTGTTGGTTCGTTATTTGATCAAAACGCCCCCTTATATCTTAAATCACACCGTTAACATTAGCTTGGAAACTAGCATGTGCTTGAATTTCAATACGAGAACATAGTTAGCATTAATGACAAATAATGGGTCATTTCCGTTTTGGCTCATTTCCAATTAACATTAACATTTTTTAATTGTTTGTAAGGTTCAGCGGAAAATGTCTTTCAAGACAACCAGCTGACTTTCTACCAACAACGTTGTCAAGTCAGTGTTGCTAACATAGTTAGCTTAGCTTAGCTACGGCTAACGTTAGCTAGCAAGGCCCGGCTTTGCTCCGGTGACGTTCCCGTACGCCGAACTACATGATACATCTGGCAGCTTTAAGCGATTTTCATTTAACACAGCAAGTCTTTCGTCACAAAGGTGACTTTGAAGCTTGTACCTATCGATAGCGATCACTCTTGATTTCGGCGATGTCTACTTCGCCAAGAAGCTCATTATTACTTTAAATTTCCAACTTTCACACCGTTGTGGTCCACATGGTTTGTTATTACCCACTACCACATTATAACTTTGTTGCGAGAACATCAATTTGAAAAAATTAAATCTTGTTTCAAATGGTAATCTTTGCTGTTTAATGTGCATCCCGAATTGAGGAATAGGTCTTAGCGGTTAACAAAAGTACATTTTGCGGTCTCCTGCTTACCAAAATTCAACGATTTATCAACGTCTTATTAAATTACAAAATACTTTTCGTGGAGTTTGGCAACACGTTCTCTGCATTTACTAGAACGGTTCGCATCGGGGCAAGGCCCGGCTGGATGAAACAAAGACAGAGCGGAGGTGATGGGCTGAGCTGAGCTGCTGCTGATCAAAACTTACCCGGACGGGAGAGATCGTAGCGTTTTAAAACGTCCAGTTAATAATTCGTCCCACCCTGCATCTCTTCTAACAATTCATCTACTCTAACGAATACTGATAACACCACAACGACACAAAGCCCCAAATTAAATTAAGATCCACACACTTTCCAGGAACACACTACTCTGATGGCAGCAGCGTCAAGTTGTTAAGAGTATAATGTCAAACTTCCGGATTCCTCCTTCATAATAAAACAATTAGTGATGCGTCTCAGGTTTTTTTCTTTTTGTTTGTTTGTTTTTTTTACATTTGAAATAATACACATAAAAGCTACAATAAGCCATATATCAGAAGAGTTAAAATGACTAAACACATAATTTCTCTAAACGTTAGTTCAAGAGGGCAGTCTGTTGTGTTGTTCAGTCAGAATACTTTGTCCTTGACTCAGCTGTTGCATGTATAGCAGTGATACTAAATCTGGCCCCTATTAGGGTGCCATGTGCTGGGTGCCCCCCCAATCCCCTCACCCTTTCTCTAATTCACAAAAAAGTTATTCACACTGTGAATTATTTTCGTACTTTTAGTAAACATAGAGCTTGTTTATCAAAAAACTGCCAATGGAGGATCCCCCGCACCCCCCAACAGGAGTCCCCTAATGTCCAAAAACCCAAGAAATGTTCAAAAAATCTAGAAACATCCTAAACTCATGGAAATGAGTTTAAGGAACAAAAAAGGAACAAAAAGGAACAAAATAGGCTGGCCAACTCAGGACTAAAGACTGCCTTTTTCCTTTTTCTTGGTGTGACATAATAGTTGTGTATTACTCTGAGTAGTATGCTGTCTATGGTGGCCTGACAAGTGAAAGTGAGCAGCAGCAGAACAGTTCCAAGTTACTGACCCACAAAGAAGTGGTGTCCGTTTCCAGTTAGGTTTTAAAACAACTCTAAATTTCTATTTTTTTAGAATAATTTGCAAACTTTTTTTAGTTGCCAAATCGGTTTGTTTTTCACACTGACTTTATTTGATACAGTGATATGCGGTGAGAAATGAAATTAATAAATAAAAAATAAAACGTGAGCGGAATTTCAGGTTTTCTAATCAGAAGGATGTCAAATGACATTCAAGCGGTATTTTAGTCTTCAAATGCCATTAAATTGGGACACTTGAGAGAAACATATTAGGGGAAAAAGAGTGATTAAAGTAAAGCAGCAGAGGTAGACATCCTAACTTTTGTCCAGACTGTGTCTCTATATAATATAATATAATATAACAGCTCTATTTTGATGAAATGAATGACAGTGAATCAGCATGTGGAGTCTAAAGTGCAACACCTGAATGTAATAAAGCCAGTGTTGGGAAATAACTAGTTACATGTAACTAATTACAGTTATTCAATTACAAAAGAAATGTAATTGTAATCAGTTAGTTACTGAGAAAAAAATCTGTAATTAAATTACAGTTACTAATCAAAATGTTGGTGATTACAAAGGGAATACATATTAAAAAAAACATTTCAGAAAAAAAGGTTAGATGTTGAATTAAACATATTTTTGCTGTGCAGGAAAGCTGTTGGGACAAATTTTAGCGCAACATTTATTCACTTTTGTTTTTAGGTCTTTTCAGCTTTATGCCCTGTGTAAAGATTTATTAGAAAAGTTATCAAATGTAAAAAGTAACATTATTTTGATGAAGTAATTACTGACATACTGTAACTTATTGCATTTTTAACAGGGTAACTAGTAATCTGAAACCTATTACATTTCAAAAGTAACCTTGCCAACACTGAATACAACCACACTTTACACACACTTTGTTTTTTATCTCAATTTTTCAGTCATTAGTAAATACTTATTGTCCAGCTGTCTGTACTAATGGTAACACTACTTCCAATATATATATAAATTTTATTTTGGGGCTTTTATTGCATTTAATTGACAGGACAGGGTAAAGGGGGGGGGGAGAGAGAGGGAGAGAGAGAAAGAGAGAGAGAGAGAGAGAGAGAGAGAGAGAGAGAGGGGGAGACATGCAGCAAAGGGCGGAGAGACTGGATTCAAACCTGCAGCTGCTGCAGCGAGGACACAGCCTCTGTGCATGGGGCGCCGCTCTGTATTATATTGCAATTGAATGAAAAACTGAACATGTATTTGTTTAAATGTGTTCTTAAAAGAAAAAAAAACTTTCAAAACAGTCACACCAAAAAAAGGGTGCAAAAATATTTATTGCTAATAAACCTGTTGTCAGTTGGCGTATATTTGCTTTATATTTACAATAATAGAGTACAGAGGAATGGGAATGTGAAAGAAAAATCCCAACCATTTAAATAAATACAAAGGGACTGCCACTAAACAAGACTGCACACGTAACCAACTCCAACAACTCCAATGCAGCTGGACCAATGATTGCAGTGAGAAAAATGTCCATTTCTAAAACACACACACACTCACAAAAGTTTAAATGCTACACTTTTTTTTCTTTGCTCCCATTTTCACGAGGACTTTATGCACTCAATAGATGTGTTTGTCTGCACTTCTTAGCTCTTTGACTTCAACCTGGGAAAAAAATGGAAGCAAAAACAAAAGTACTGAGTTCTTGTTTAGTATATATATATATATATATATACACACACACACACACACACACACACACACACACACACATACATGTATATATATGTATATACATATACGATATGTGTATATATGTATATACATATACAGTGTGTGTGTGTGTGTGTGTGTGTGTGTGTGTGTGTGTATATATATATATATAAGTGGATTCTTCCATCCATATGCATTCAGCTGTTGTATAATAATGCAGATGAGTATTAGAGCGGCAGGGCGTTAACGGACCTGAACGCCAGACTCATTCCTATGGTTTTGTTATGCAAGTATTACTCAGTCAACAATATGTAGTTGTGTTTAGCGTTTAGCCTTTTAACATCACATTTATGCCTTTGGCTAGCAAGAGTCTAGGGAGTTAAAACAGTAGCTTACACAGTCATAGTTTTAGTGTATGCATGACAGATTCGCCATTAAAAACAGTATTTACAATAAGACATGGCAGCAAAAAATAAACACATACAAAAAAATGTCACAGTTAACTGAAGTGCATGGAATGCAAAATCTAGACATGAAATTCAAACTTCATACCATATATATTTTTTAATAATATGATCTGTGTTTTGTGACCAGTGTGTAGTGTTACTAAATAAGTAATTACAGAGCTAAAATATAGTGGGCTTCTAAACATGCAGGTCGGTGGACATGATGCGTCACTGTCAGAACTCCTTGGTGTCTTTGTTTTCAAAGAGGTGGAGTCTCTGCTCTGCCGTGAGCCCTTCCTTTAGACTCTGCAGGGATAAAGAGAGGTCAAGCAGATATTAATAAGGAGAATGATAAATCAAACGTCTTCTGAACACGTGCTGTTCCTAAGCAGGGAAGTGTTTCCCTTGTCAATCTAAATCTGTTGCCTCCAACACCACCTTACTGTTGACTCTACGCCCTGTGTGCTTTGGAGCCTCAGAACTGACAAGAGGCAGTAAAAGATTATCAGATGAGTCAAAAATAGTAGTTGTAAAAAGAATACCACTGGCTGTACAGTTTTCCTTTATGGCAGTCAGGGATAGGAGTGTGTGTGTGTGTGTGTTAAACATCAGTGCAGACAAGGGCAATAAAGAAGACTGTGCAGCAAGCAGCGAGCCAGCCTGAAAACACTGGTAGCTCGCGTACAGACACACATTAGCCTTTCAGCTATCCACCTCGCCACAGCTGACGTTCCTCATAAAACCACAGCAGTGCAGGTTCTGTTAACCATCTATATATCATGGATATGCCCTATGTTTTACAGTAGGGATGTCCCCCAATCCTGATCTGAGTCATTTGATACTGAGTTGATACCGAGTCCCGATCCAGTAATATTTAACTGGATAATACAGCTGCACAATGGACACTTTAAATACTAAAAAGCTATTAAAATCAATCTAGTGTATATCCTTGAGAGTTTGAACAGCTCCACTTCATGTATCTTTTTTTAAACAAAATAACAAAGTACGCAAACCAAAAAGTATCTTCAGAAATTGCTCTCAAATCGTCTTAGTGTAGCATTGTAATGATAGTACAGAACACTGTAAATGAGTAATATCATCACAATTCAAAGATGTTTTTTCAGCTGATGAAATAAAAAATGGCGTTTACTGGGCCCCCGATACTGATCCTTCCAATCCCATCAGGACATCCCTATTTTATATGATAATTATTTATCATCGCTGTGTAGCTCTTTATTGACTGTACAATCATTTACATACTTTGTAAAACAGTACAAAATATATAAATGATTCCATCACCTGCACTGCAGTCTAACGACAAAGTTAGCTGTAGCTGGGTGTGAGCTAATAAGACTGCTGCTGTGTTTTAGCTATCAATGTGTTTTTGCTTTTTTGGGGGCTCCACAGTATGACACTGTTAGTATGTAGGCAACTTTCTATTCACAAAATATATGACCACTAATGTGAAAGCACACACAGTAATCATCAACAACCCAGTGATATCTTTGACACTCTATGCTCATTTGTTCTTCAATGTTACGTGTCTGTAGAGTGGGATATTAGTGCATATATATATAATTTGAGCAGTGACTCAGGTCTATAGAGTTCCTTAGAGGTGGAGGACAAGAGGATGTGCTTAAACCAGCTGTGGATCTGCTTTGGTTTACCTAAAGGAGAAGGGGAAGGAGGCCTACACGTCCTCAGCAGCCCTGACTGTCACAGGGCAAGTCTCGACTCACAGACTGAGGACAGAAGGGGAAAACACACCAGCAAGTGTGTTAGACTACTGAGCATTTTAGTTTACACCACAATCCCAAGATCCCAGTTTTGATGGAGTCACAAAATGGACAAATAAAATGAAGCCCAGCAGAAACACTGCTAATAATAATGATGCAACAGTGGGCATGCAGAGCTGCATGCAACTTTGCAGATGGCCAGTAGATGGCAATAAATTACTTGAAACTGCTTCTCAGCCTTTGCTTTGTGGGAGATATCTTTGCTCTGTCAGTTCTAAATGTGTTGGTAGCACAAAGGATGACGCAGTTCCAAGAAAAATCCTGTACGAACTCCACAGTGGGATGAAGGATTTGATTTTACTTGTCATTGCCCACTAAAAGGCAAACTCACCTTTGACCTCATAGTGCGCTCTGAGCGTTTGGCTGCAGCGGCTGCCATCTTCAGGATGTCTGGGTTGCTTTTGGATTTCATGATATCTAGGAGGGAGGATGTGTCAGAGTTTGAATGATGGCAAACAACAGAGAAAGGGTGTAGTCCTCAGGTGTACTGAATGCTAATTTAGTTGACACACAATGAGCCTCATGCAAGAACCACAAGATAAATTAATAATTGCAGCAAAGGCCTGAGAGCCAGCGAAACTCATTTGTCATTTGGTGGAGTTTCTTCTTAGGTTTAGAAGGGATATCTGGGCACTGGTTAGATTAAGGAAAGTTTACTACAGTTCATCCACACATACTACCTGCACAGTTTTAATATAAAGATGGTTGAACATTGGTGAAATATTCCTTTAAATACCATAATGCCTTGGAGCAGCCCTGTGGCTTAGAGGTTAAGATGGTGGCCATGAAGTGCAACATCCCCTTTGCTGCACGCTTTCGCCCTCATTTCCTGTATTTACATTATTGCTGTCTAATAAAGGCAAAAATTTAAAAAGAAACAATTCATCATGACTCAATCCGAATGAATTTGGAGTTTAAAAATACTTCAGACGGAAACAAACTAAAATAAACATGAATGACTAAACACACTCGATGTGAACATAATGTTCTGTTCCCCACAACATCAAAAAGCCTCAGCGTCCTTTATGAAGGCCCCTATCCATCTGGGTACTCTCCAGTCCACCTTCTTGACTGCAATCTAAATAACGGAGCACTTTGGTTTTTTTTATGTTTTTAACATCTAACTTCATATCAAACCGTTCACCATTTATTTATTTCGGTCATAGTACGTCACTGCTGATATTTTCCTTTTGTTTAGGGTCCCTACAACAACCGAAGCTGCTAATTCAGTATTAAAGCTCTGCAGCGTCAAAGTCTTCTTTCCACTCTTGATTTTTCTGTCTTTTAGAATGAGAGAACTTTTTTTTCTTGCACAAGGCTTGCTGTGTTTTTATTTTTTCATACCATATCCTCCTCGCTCCACCTCCTCCAGTGACGGCTCCCCGAGTGCCTCGTGAGCCAGCTGCAGCTGGTCTCTGAGCCGGCCCAGATCCCGCTCTGCTTTGGCCTTGACAATGCTCAGTTCTGTGTAGATGTCCTTGTACTTATCTGTTGCATATTTCTTGTCCTGTAACACATTGTTTTGCAGTTCAGATAAAGGGCATTCGTGTTATCTCTCACCTACTAATTCATGATTGTCCTCAGTTAAAAGGGCTTTCCAGTGTTATCTAAACAGAAAACTGTACTCTTTGGGCAGCTTGGAGTTCGTCTTTCAAGGAATTGATTTCCTGTTTCAGGTACTGGACCTCGGACTCCTTCACTCTCAGCATCACCTAGAAAAGAAGAGCGAAATGACAAAAGTAGATAAAAAGATGAAGTAAGCCACAAGGCCCTGCACCAAGAGTATCTGCTTTTATTTCAAACCTCACTAGTATAGACTTGATATTATAACTTTCCACATATAAAATATCCACTAACTGAAATATACATTTGATTAAGTATAAATTAATGACAATAATATATTACAGTAGAGATAAAATTCATACATTCAACACTGGTGCCTCCGATGGATGTCTAAAATATGGCATTCAGGGAGACTCCCACATACATGTCTTTGTGAGGAACTTGGGAGGATACTGAAAAATGGATTTCAAGAACCTGCAACTGTATAGTAGATGTTTCACCAACAAATGTTGGGAAAATAAAATTCCCTGAAGGATGGAAAATTCTTTTTTTTCCTCTTTAGTTTATAAGAAGGTCATATAACAAAACTGGAAAAATAAGGAAGCACCCACTCTTCAAAAATGAAAAGCTTTAATGAAATATTACCTGTGTATTGAAAGGGCAGTGTTGGAAGACAGCAACAAAAAGAAACAATTTAACAAGATCTGGAGCTCAGTCTAGGAAGCTCTAAGGATCTGATCGCAAATGACTCTGCACCAATAAACTCTAAGGAACCTGTGTAGTATATTTGTCCTGTCTTGTTTATGGTGTTTCTGTGTTTGTGTGAATTTGTGTGTATGTATGTATTTATGTATTTATGTATGCATGTATGTATGTGTCTGTGGGTATGGATCAGGCAAAAGTGTGTGAGTATGTGTCTGTGTGTAATGTGTGTGGGCGGGGATACAATAACTTGTGTGATGACAGCTGTATATGACTGCAGTGTATTTGTTGAAGTACCCAAAACATATTTAGGTCACACAATGTAATTTCTTGAAGAAATAATGATTACGTAACATACTAATGTACTGTATTTAAAGCCATGCTCACTCAATAAAATAAATAATTACATATATAAAAAATAAGAGGTCTTTAGGCACATTTTTAGATTTGATTGCTTCGTTTGAGGTGATTTTTTGCTTGAACCTTACTTCTAACTCGTAGATCTCTTTTCCTTGTATTGTGGCGTTCGTGTCGCCTATGCCATCCTCAGATGTCATGGCGCGCATCTTGGTGATCTCTGCTGCAAGACGGTTGTTCAGCTCCTAAAAATGCAATAAAGAAGAAGCTTGTATAAGTTTAGCATAGTGGCAGGTATGCTTTCATGCACATGGTGTGTGAAAAAAAAGAGTCCAAGAGGACACAAAAAATATTTCAGTGGTGTAGTCTATCGTGACAAAACTTTAACGAACTATTTATCAAATACAGAGTCAAGAGATGTGACAGCAAACTTAACAAATGCTGCAAAAAATGTAGAGGCTGATCGTGTTTCTTTGCCCCGCCCCACTGAGCTGTGCATGATGTGAGAGTGGTTGAGCAACTTTGTCGGAATAATTAAATTTGTCAGTTTTTGCATACCTTATGATATATCGTATCTCATTCTCAAGACACAGCTGATATGAAAGCTCTTCCTTTTCAAACATAAAAGTTCAAACATAATTTCAATGTCCCCAATGATGCGTTCAAGGACCATCGTAAATTCAAAAAGCCAACAGTAATTTCTTTTTCTTTTTTTCTTTTTTTTAACAGTTTTTAGCTTTGATAAGCGGTAGTGTTTGAGTGGGTTTTTTTTTTTTAAAGGAAAACATGCATTCCAAACCTGTTTTCTTAATAAATGAAATAAAATAAAATACGAAATTAAATAAAAAATTTTTTAAAAAATTTAAAAATCTCTCAGTTTTCTATAAAAAGCTCCATATATATATATATTTAAAAAAGAAAGAAAGAATAAAATCTCTGAAAGAAAACAAGCCTTCTTGCCTTCTAAACCCACAGACCTGCGGGTTTAGAGGGCATGTTTAATACAGCCATTTAACGTTGTATGCCATTCCCCTCAGCCAAAAGTGCATAAAAAAATATTTGACATGCCTGGTGGGCGTACATGAAGGGAAAGACGGAACATGGGGAGAAATGAAGAAACTTTCGTGATGAATAAATAAACAAAAACAATGATATCTAAGACACATATTAAAGCTATGTTATGTCGTCAGCTACAGAAAATAAATTCACCGTTATGTCATACCAATGTCATTTTCAATTATTTTAACTTACTAGTTCCATGACATTTTCAGGTTTTTCAAATATAAATGTTTAAACTTTTGTCAATGTGGACATACTACACCTTAATAGCTTGACTAAATTCTGCACTATGCAATCATTCTCTAGATTTCACTGAAACCCTGAGCACCAAAGTGTAATTAATTTAGATTTATCAGCGTGGTAATCAATAGAGACAATGCTACATTAATCTACATTACAACACTGAAATATTTGTATACAGCTGTGTTGTGTCTATTAATGATTGTATATTACAGTGTGTGACTGCACCTGGTTGTGTGCGTTGAGCTCCTGGTTCTCCCTCTGACACTGCCTGAGGGCCTGCCTCTCAGCCTCCAGCGCCTGGGCTAGGTGGGCGTTTTCTAGGCACTTCTGGGAATACTGCTCCGACAACACCTCGATCTCCCGCTGGAACGAACACAGCTCCTCCCTGAAAAATAACACAATACCACACTGAGAGAAAATCTAATGCCACCAGTTTGGATTCAGGAGTAAAATGGTGCAAATACAGTGATATGTTCAAGCTCTGGTGGTCAGAACAAAGTCTGGAATGTGGTTAGTGCTGGGCGAAAATCCAACGTCACAGTATTTTTCAATGTTTGATGGTATCGCTGTATTGAAAGTATTTTGTATGATAACAGAGACAAAAACATACAACTAGATTTTCTGACGAGTGTATGACTACAGAATATCCCAGTAAGTGAATTTTTGGTGTTTTAAAAAGATTTATTGTTCATTCTGACTGTAATATTAAAACTGAACTGACATGCAACTATGACTACCACAAAGTTTAAGCAATATAATAATTAAAAAAACAGTATCAAAAATATCACTTCATTTCCATCTGCTGTTTCCATCATTAAATAAAAGTGGAATATTAACAATTTGTATAGTCCTGATGAAATTCATTGACTTTTTTTAAGCACTTGAAGATCCAGTCATCACTGAGGTGCCATGCTATAATGCAATGTTGGCTGAGTTTCTTTTTTAATCACACACAAAAAAAGTTTTTGTCTGTTTTTTAAAGAATTGAGACCAAGAGGTCACATTTTACAATTAAAATGAACTTTTTACTGGTGGAAAACCTACTTTGTTATAGTGTCACCTCAAACATTTGGCATTTCTGTGCTGCTATGTACTGCTGTCCATGTCACTTTAACCAACAGACTAATGCAACTGAGGAACAGAATTTATGATCAGATGTCCTGGATCAACATCAGCCTGGTTTTAAAGATCATACCACATACTGCATACATCATGCAACACTTACTCGTGCTGTCTGCGAATCTCTTCTATGTCTGCATTTTCTGTGTTGCTGTTGGCCTTGCGAGCCTTGTCCAGCTCCTTCTCCAACTCTGTCCGATGGGCATTCTTCATCGCTTCAATAGCTAAAGTAACAGACAAAAATGCTTTGATATATGCAAAACAAATTTTAAACATTATCATAAAAAATAAAATAATAAACTTTA
Organism: Plectropomus leopardus; assembly: GCF_008729295.1. Classification (NCBI taxonomy): domain Eukaryota; kingdom Metazoa; phylum Chordata; class Actinopteri; order Perciformes; family Serranidae; genus Plectropomus; species Plectropomus leopardus. The sequence goes on along the minus strand of NC_056481.1, from coordinate 18,946,255 downwards.
TTTATAGAGGACCTTTCATACAAGAAATGTAGCAAAAAGTGCTTTGCAATAGGGACAATATAAGCACAGAGTGCTTTATTACACCTTGCAAGATCATGCATTCTTTGATTAAGGACCATGAGAGTGTGTGTCTATGACTTTATTTCTGAACGTCCTCATGATTGAGTTGCATGTTGAGGTCACCATTATTTTGGATATATGTAAGCTCTCTGAGGCAAATTGTAATTTGTAACACTGGACTTTATAAATGAGACTGAATTGTATTCCCTTTCAACATGCTCTGTGCTTTCTCAGAAATTTCTTTTTTCAAATCGATCATGTTCAGACGAAAGATATTTCTTTCTGTTAGGTCAAAGGTTATTTGGTCTAGGACAGTGATACTCAATTTATGGCCGGGTCAAATCTGGCCCCTGATAGGGTGTTGGGTGCCCCCCCCAACCATTTTTCAATTTACTATAAGAGTGCATATAAAAGCATTAAAAAAAGAACTTGTTCATTAAAAAAAGTGTCATTGGAGGATCCCATAGCACCACCCAATAGAGGTTCTAGCAAAGCCCCTAAAAATGTCCCGATATCTAAGAAATGTCCCAAAATCCTAGAAATGTCCTTAAATCCTTGAAACATCCTAAAATCCAAGAAATGTCCTAAAATCCCCTAGCCACCTGTCTTTTTGCAAAAGTGGCCTCCAAGCAAAGCATGTTGAGTATCACTGCTCTAGGATGTTATTTACCAGCGATGGTGGCTGCTGTCTCCTCTGCTAGCAGTCGCTCTTTCTCCTCCTTAAGGTTCTCCAGCTCTCTCTGATGTTTCCTCTGCAGCTCATCTATCACCTTCTGATGGGACTCCTCCATGGCAGCAAAGCCCCTCTCACACGTGGCCTACGAGACAGGAAAACATGGTGCAACTGTAAGTTCATGGGCCAGCGACACATGAGCCAAAAGGTTCTCCTGACCATATAAGCAAGGCAGGAAAAACCTCAGGCCCTACAGCAGCCAGTGCACATCACCACGGTCATTCATTTCCAGCAAATGACTTGCAAGATACAGCCTGTTAGAAATGAGTAAGTTGAGCCTGTGCGAGTACAAAAAGGGTTAAAAGGAACGACAGGATACACTGAAGGAATGCATAGACAATGAGAGAGGAGGGGCGTACAGAACTATATGATGCCATTTCCTATCCACAGCAAAGCATTCACTGATAATGCTTATAAAGTCCTTATTCCAAACTGAGCTCATGTTGTTCATGGTGGCTATAATCCTAATCTGCCTATGGGCCAAATCTTTGATGGAATGTAGGTTTAAGATGATAACCTGATACAATCACAAAGCTGCACGTCTGAGAAACTGCAGTACTGAAGGGCATTTTTACAACCTACTACAACCTTTTGGATGCTATGGAGAAAAGGAGAGAGGACTAATCTTCATCACGCACTTTCATAAAAAGCCATTTCACTGCTATCATAACTACAGTGCAAGTTTCCACAAGAAAGGACTTCAATGGCCTTTCCACAAGCTCAACTAAAAACTTTGTCCTGCTTCCGGCCTCTATTCACTGCCACTAATCTGCAGACTCAGTCAACGGCTGTGCCCTGGCCTGCATTCCCGCCTCTGCCTCTATCTAACTCCAACCAAACAGGGGAAATGAAGGTCCAGTGTGTTTTCACAGGGCTAAAGCCCCCTGAAAGTTTATGCGTAGGAAACCTACTGTGACAGGCTGAAAAGTCTCCCCCACAGAGCAAACATAAACTTCCTGCTCTGACATCACACCGGCACAAACTCTATTTGGAAGCATGTCATTCTATGTATCTTGTGTGTAAATATATCCTGGGTCATGGCAGGGGCATGGACTACTCAGACACAGTAGAGTATTAAGTCAGCTAAGACATAAGCTGGCTATCTGAGTAAGCTGAATATCAAACACGTTGTTTTACAGTCTGCCACAAGGAAAACTCACTTTTCAAGTCACAGCTTAAAAAATGCTGATGTTTGTGTCACAAAGTTACCAATCTGTCTCATTGGGCCAAACTGAAAACTGACAATAAGCCTCCGGGTCAATAATTATTGTGCGAAACTTTGATTTGCTGTTGACATTTTTTTTTTTTACTTTATTGTTTAAGTGTTAAGTGGACTTCTCTCCTCTGTCTTATCAACTACAATCTCATAAACATCTAATTGCTAAATTTAAATTAAAGAGTTCAACTAACAAATAAGAAAATAGCCTTTTCTTTAAAGTGTAACTAAATCCCCAAACCACTTTTTCTGTTGAAAAGCAATATATATGGATATTTAGTGTTTTTGATTGATTAAGGTCCATCTCTTGACATTTGAGTGCAAAGCATTAAAATTCTAAATTTTCTGTTGTAAATATGCATAGTGACTGCCCTCCAAAGGTTGAAACATGGCTATTGCAACTGGATTTTACAATTGGCTGATCCTGGTAGCAAGAGCCTGCTTACATCACCAACCCATTGCCGCCGCAACCACCCTCTAACCCACAGACTACTTTGTGTGTGGGGGGGCAGGGAGGTGCTGTGGATCGAGAGGCTGACAGTTGGGTGGCTGGGCATTTCTTAGCCCCCCTCCTAGCCCTGCCCATTTTTGAGACTTTTTTAACATTCCAGGGAGGAGGTATTCAAACCAAAAGTGGGTGGTTTAGTTACTTTTTAAGTCTGGGCCTTCAGTTAGATTCAAGTCTTTGGTAGCAACCCGTGGGCATGGGGCAGAGAGCCACAGACAGACTAAGGAAGTAACAAAGAGACAAGAATACCTGTTGTTTTTGGTCTTTCCATGGGATTTGTTGACAGTATGAAACATATAGAATGACACCAGCTTTATACTTTAAATGCACAAACTGAGATAATAACAAACTCTTCGAAAATCAAGGGAAATTTTACCATGCCTTAAAGAGTTTGTTCACTCAAATCCTAAAAATACATTTTTCGATGTATCCCATGCTGTCTAGCCATGCATGTGCACCACAGAAAAAATCCTTTCACCTCCATTGTGTTGGGAAAACCTCCACAAAGAAAACCAAAACTATCTGCTTGGCCAAATACCATTATGGGTAAGTGAGAAAATATGTTTTTTTAAGTTAGTTTGGCTAACTGTTGATTTTTCATGGTGTGAAATTCATAAGCCTATACTTTTGGATCTGTTCATGGGGTTGTGAGTTACAGTTTTACAAAATACTCAGAGTCAAGCTATTAGCAAGCTTTTCCATGAGCTTTCAACCACCGCTTATTGCCTCCGCCAGCAAATTAAGTTGTTGGCTCAGTTGTCATCGAATTATCTTATATATAACTACTTCTTCTGCGCAGCTATGGCTCAGGAAGCAGAGTGGGTTATCCAATAATCAAAAGATCAGTGGTTGGATCCCCAGCTCCTCCAGTTTGCGTGTCAAAGAATCGAAGGGCAAGATACTTAACCACAAAATGCTCCCGATGGCTGTATCATCCGTGTGAGTGGGTTTAAAACTGAGAAACAGGTAGCACCTAGTAACCTTAGCCAACAATGTTTGAATGTAACAGAATTGTTTAAAACCTTTGAGTGGTCAGAAAAGTAAAAAGGCACTATATATTTTCAATTCTTACCAAATGACCTAAGTTCCATACTTGAGTTGCATTATCACAACTGAGTAAACAACTCCATTTGATGCTGATGACTGAGATGCATATGAGAGCTCTAGAAAAACTTAGTATGTAGATACTGAAAAATACTAAAATTACTCAAAAAATTAATATGTTATGTCCTTATTATTCAGAAAAAGTAGGGATTCAAATTTAACTGTTAGTGGAAACAGCCAAAGGAAAAGAGATCAGACCCATACAATTTAAGATAACAGCCAAAATAATTTCAAAATATAACTGGCTGTTTTGATTGTAAATATTCATAAGTTTAAAGGTGTTAAATGGGTTCAACTCTTTGCCCTTAACAATTAAAATGCTGCATAGCTGAGTCAAAGGGTTAGATCAATAAGCACACTGAACTACGACCAGAGGAACTCATTTCAGAGAGAGGCTGATACGATGTGGTAGTGTAAAAGAATTTCATAGGTTCTATTCAGTGTTTTTATTGGCTATTCCAATCTTTCAGTCACTCAAAGTACTTCAACTTATTGTAATAAATTTCAACAAAATGGGTTCCTCAGTACACGACAACTGCAGCGTCAGTGATCACATAAAACCTAAATAAGGTTAGTTTTCATGCAACACAGAAGAAAAGTGGTTTACAGAACAGAGAGCGAGAGTTGGGTGAGCGAGGTTAGGTAGGGAAACGGGGATCGGGGAAGGAAGGGGGCTCTGGGAATGCCACAAAGGAACACAAGGCATCACAGATGAAGGACGGCAAGGACAAGGAGCGCTTCCACCTTGAGGTTTTCCAGGTCTTTCTCATATTTCAGCCGTAGGGTCGTAATGTCTCCCTGCTCTTCACGTCGTCTCATCTCTTGGGTCATGATGGAGACTTGGCTCAGCAGCTCTTGAATGCACTCTTTCAGAGTGGATGTTTGGGCCAAGGTGTGATGCAGCTGTCTGTCCTCGTCCGTCAAGTTGTTGTCTGGATTTGCAGGACTCATCATGCTTCTCAGCTCTTCCATTTCCCTGTCAAACCTCTCCATGAGGTTTTTCCTCTCCATCTCATGCTTCTTCTTCAGGTTCTCCATGCAATTTGTTAGCGAGTCAATCTCTTTCACATTTTCTTCTGAACGGACACGCAGTGTCTCACCTGCCTTAGCGATTTCCTGCCTCAACATTTCAGCTTCCTGCTCATAGCTGTCTTTGACCTCTCGTAGCTCCTTTTTATGCCTGGCTATCATGTCATCATGCTCAATGTATTTATCCAATGAGTCTATGGGCTCTCCTTCAATCTGGATCAAAGTTTGTGGCCCTGTGGTGGTTTTCAGAGAAGCCTTGAATAGTTGGCTCTCAAGATCTGCCAGTTGGGACTCCAGATCTCTGGTGGCTTCTCTCAATTTAGGACAATTTGGACAATCTACAAAGCTACCAAACTCAACTTCTGTATGCGTTTGCATTATTTTTTTCTCATGTTGGACATTCAGCCTAGTTATCATATAAGACATGAACGCTTCTTTAAGGGCATCACACAGATACTCAGAGGACTGTTTCTGTTCTCGACCAAAAACAAAGCTTGATAGAGCCAAAGAGACAAGCTGGTCATCTCTGGCTAACTTCACACTGGAAGCAATCTGCTTCAAAACATTTGACTTTGCCTCCAAGGTCTCCGTTAACTCTTTAAGAATCAGAGCATTAGTTTCATCATCAAGCCATTTATACATCGCTGCAAAATCTGGCTCTATCACTACCCCACTCTCAACTTTTACTTGTGGACCAATCCCACTAATCAAGAGCATCAAGCGCTTCTGTGCCATCATCTGTTGTGCCACACCTCTTTCACAGCTGTGTTGGTTTTCCTCTGGTTGGATTTCGAATGTACCCAACAGCTGGCTCCAAAACTCTCCCTCTATTACCAACCTCATGTCTTTCTGACTCACACAGAGTGGCTCCTCTTTCAAAGAACCAAATAAAGTGCTTTTTAAATCACTGAGCATTTTTTCTACATCAACATCTACCTTTGATAGCATCTCTACAACCTGATCAATTGCCTCAGACCTCATCTCTATCTCTTCTACTACTTGCTTTGTAAGTCCTTTATCATCAACCTGCTTCTCTTCTGCTTCAACACACTCGCTAACTGTCTTTTTAACTTTACCCGTCTTCATTTCTAACTTCTCTCTTAGCATTGTTATTTCACTTTCTGCTTCTTTTAGCTTCTCTCTGACTTTCTCAGATTCCTCATTAAGTGTAATAAGTTCATTGTTCCTGACTTCAAGTTCCAAACAGCGCTGCTCTGTAGACCTAAGATTTGCATCCATCTCAAACAACTTTGATTGTGACGTTTCCAGCAGCTCTTTGAGCTGCTCTTTCTCGGGATGTAACTCCTTGTCCTCACTGTCTGTGTGAAAGCCCAGACCTTTTAGTGTAGCTTCTTTCAAATGCAGCTTCTTCTCAGTGTCTTTTAGGGTGTTGCCAAGCTCCTCCAATGTAACCAGAGCTTCATGAAGCCTCAAGGATTTCTCATTCAGCTCCCTCTCGTAATACTCCCTGTCTATTGCATTCGCCTGGTTTTCAGCCAGTTCAGCCTTCAGTCTTTTCAGCTCTTCCATGACCACTTGATGCTGTTTGCCACCCTGCTGGCCAATCAGCTCGGCTTTCAGTCTATCTATTTCCCTGTCAGCTTCAGTCAGCTGGTTCACTATCTCCTGACACCGTTGTTTCAATGCCCCGTTTTCATTAGTTAAAACTTCAACCCTCTGAGAGAGCATCCCAACTGACATCTCGTTTGTCTCGGAATGCTTTTCAATTTCTGAGAGAGGACCATAGGGACTTTTTAGGCTTTCAAACTTCTGTTTCTGAACCTTCCCCACCAAATCCTCCATGGTTAGAAGACGGGTTTCATAGTCACGAATGTTTTCTCCTGCCCTGGCTAAACTCTTTTTTAATATTTCATTTTCTATTTCCTGTTGGTACTTCCAGGTCTCCAAGAGTTTCTGAAGTTGATGTTTCTCTGCTGTCTCTTGATTACAACTATAGAATCTTAACACTTTAGACAGCTCCGTTAAGGACAGAGGTTTATCAGTTATCAAGTCTTCTAGTTCTTGAATTGCTTCCGTGCTGTCCTGGAGCAAAAAGCTAACTGTTTTTTGGACAGGTTCAGGGGGAGGGACCTCCAGAATGGATGGTTTTGGGGATTCAGAGAAATAAGGTTGCTTGATGGGCAGGTGAGAAAGGGAGAGGCCAAGCTGTGCCTGCATATTGCGCTTTTTCAGCTCTTGCAGCTTCAGGAGCTCTTTGGTCTCCAGGTACTTCTTTGTTAAACTCTGTGCTTGAGAACTAACCAGTTCGGGCCTCTTCGTCTGGGGCATCACATCAGCCTCCAGACCCAAAGGGTGCTCCAGCTTGGGAAAGGGGACCAGACAGTTGGTTAACACACAGCAGGGGAGACACAAAGCTTTCTAATAATTTTTCGTTAACTAGTAATCATTTTCCCTCATTCAAAAAGTGACAGTACATTAGATTTCCCACATGACAATCCCATATTATGTAAATGTAAACTTACTTAAAACAAATTTAAAATTCCAATAAATCTTAATGATGTAAATTCAAAGCAAAGGAAATTGATTAAATGGCCAGGGTTAGTTAATCACAACAGAGCATGCATATTAAAGGGTTAAATGTTACTTCATGTGGTAAGTAATGCAATATTAGTTTCAGCTAGATGGTTTACTCAAGGATGGAAGGCATACCAGGTCCTATAAACACATTTCAGGTTCTCGGGTCCAAGCTCATGTCTTACGCCAAAGCAATTCATTCCTGAGCGGAGACAGTCAATAGTGCTAACCAACTAAATCTAATGTTCAAATATATTTTCACACGTACTCCATAATGTGCTTTAAGTAAACTCTGTTCTGTTTCTCAAACAAAAACAAAAACACTACATACACTATAATCTAAAAATGACAGCAGTGCCTAACTGTTCCTTAACCCCTAACAAACTGAACCGTCTGTAAGTAATCATTCAGTCTCACAGCCGTGTATCCACCCATACTTCCACACACAAGCGCAGACATTTCTCCAACATTACATAGCTACATACAATGCATCACACGGCTTTATACAACATGTTAAGAGCAAAATATGGGTGGTCTGTATAGCAGTTAATAGAAGATGAGAATCTGACGCCCATGCAAATAATTAGAAAACAAGCCAAGAGGTTATTAATCATACATGTATAGCCAAACATTTTTGCAAATAGAGCTATGGTGCCAGTGACCATGAAGGATATTGTCACTCTAAATTCAATTAAGTGATCAAATGTTTGTAGCCAGTGACTAGAGAGTTGATTAAATGATCAAATATTACCCTGAACATGTAAAATTGATATCAAAAAGTAATTTAAAAATGAATAGACATCTGAATTCTCTAAATCATAGTTTTCCCTCCAAACCTCATGCCCAACTTTTCCATTTTAATTTTCATATTTTGAACTGCATGGTTGTCATGTAACTTAGGAGACAACAATATGTGTGTTGAATTTTGCATTAAAAAGAAAAACAGAGAGGACATTTTTAGTAAAAACATTACTTAAGGTTCTTGTGCATAACTGGGAGGTATCTCTAAAAAACAAAATGAAACTTAGTGTTGTTGTTCCTAGCAGTCTGATGCATTTTTCTCTTTCTTATTTAGAGTGAAATAATCCTCAGAAAGTCACTTGAACAGCCACAAAACTTGAATTCCAAATCAACACCTCACTAAAGCAATTGCTAGCATGAGTTCAGATACAGTAGCGACCTATAACAGAGAGACAGGGAATTAACTAGTAGAGGCCATTGTTGTAAGATCTCGATGTTTTTTTTCATGCAATGAACTCATGCAGAGGCACATATCTGTAGCCACTTTGTTGCTTCGATGTCAGTTTGTTTGATGTTTTCTTACAATAAAATACAACATGCAAAGAATGTTACAAAACGGAGGAGAAAACACTGCTCAATTTAGAATATAGGCATATAATTTACAAAAGGATATCCCACCATAGCAGCTGCAAACTGAATACAGAGACTAACAACTCACCGGAGAGATGTAACCCGTTCGGACATCCTGCTCTCTTTCCAGAGCTGTTCTCAGCTGGAGCTCCAGCTCCTGCTTGTGCTTGTTTGAGTCAAGGAGCTGCTGGTGACAATTCTTCAACTGTGCCTTCAGGTCCTCAATCTGAAGGAGCAGCAGGGAAAAAGATCTACGTTTAGCCATTTCGAAGCTGAACAAGTTTTGATTAAAAGAAAACATTATTTTAAAGTGTCAATTTTTTAAATTGCAGTGGCTGAGATTTTAATCAGCTTATGATTCACACAATTAACAATGAACTCACAACTTATAGCAAGGGAAAGTATGTTTTTATGATGAGATCCACCAAGAAATTTACTCAGCTGTGGTCAATTAATGCTAATTATATATAAAAAAAACTATAAAACTGAAAATCATGGTTGATTCCTATTTAATATGTTCTCTGCTGGCTGGTGTTCATGTAGTTTGCCATTAAAAAAATGTTGGAAGAAGAAACACCACTGTCAGTTTACGTGATTGAAAAAAAAAGGCATAAATGAATTGAATGTATTATTTTTAGGGCTGTCAAACAATTTTTTTTATCGTAATTAATTGCACAATTTAAACATCTAATCTCAATTTAATTTTAACTGCACTTTTACACACATCTTCAATTCCATTATTTGCATTACAAAACAGTTCTGAAGTACATATTGATAAATTATTACAAATATTATAAGATTACAAGATTGTCTCAATTCGGAATCATATGACTACAAAAAACTGCATGGGACTAGCATTAAGTGGGCATGTCTGTAAAGGGGAGACTCATGGGTACCAAGAGAATCTGTTTTAATTGAGATATCTTGAGGTTAAAGGTCAAAGGATCCCTGTGAAAATGGCCGCGCGATTAATGTAATAAAAAAATACATAAAATAAAAAAAATAAAATATTTTTGTTATTATTTTACATTATACAAAATTATATAACCACATTTAGGAAACATACCCCTTGCTTGTAATTCTCCAGCAGCTGCTCAATCTCCACAGTCTCTCTGGGTTGCACTGTGGTGGCCAGAGGCACCCTCCTTTCCTCCCGTATGGGCGTCTTCTCCACTTGTTGCCAGTGTTGTTCAATCACCTCTTCCACCCTCTGCTGCCTCTCCAAAGATGTTGGACCTAAGGAATCTGTCTGTCCGACTCCCTCTCCACTTTCACAGTCTGTCCTCCCTCCTTCTTTACTGGATGTTTGCTCTGTCGATGAGCTGGTAACAGACTCATACCTTTTCCGCCTCTCTTCTCTTCTCCGACTGCGTTCAAGCTCTCCCAAGTCTGCTTGGAGGCTCTCGGCCTCCTGCGCCCGCTGCTGAGCCAGAGCCTGAGCAATAGGTCTGAACTCTGCCCAGTCGAAGGTCTTAGAGCGACCCTCTCTTCTGCGTTCACGTGCCCGACTCTTTATGACGCCCGAAGTGGATTCTCTCTCCACAGATGAGGTCTCAGAGGAGGGAGAGTCCTGGGTGACATCTGGCCTAACCAGACCCTCCAAGGGAGAGAAGGTGCCATGATCCTCAGTTGAGCTGAAAAGCAGTGAAAAAGGTAGGCGAGTAAGTTTTAGCTTCAAAATGTTCATCATCCATCGTCCACAGACTCCTAACAGTTGATGTTCACTGTGCAGATGTCTGTGGCCATTTTTACACTGAGCTAATGTCCACTGTGGCTCTGTTTATCACTCCATTATCTACACCGTGTCTATTTCTGCTAGAGCAGTCTGTGTCTCTTAAACATTAAATTTACTTTGAATATATACAACACCTATTAATAATTTTTCGACAATTGGAAATTTTAGTATCTTATATTGGCTTTATTAGTTAACATATATTGACATCCAGATGACATCTTTTTCAGCGACGTCACTGCTTATTCCAGAAAGACAATGAGACACGTTCTGCACGTGTAGCAGTCCAGACCCAGTCCACTCTCCCACTGAGAATATAAATAAATTCATTAATATTATTAAAAAATAATATTATAAAGGGCAAAACAGGACAATGACGACCCCAACTGAAAAGGTGATGTAAAACAGTGCTAAATTTGCCCTGTCTTAACTTTTTTGTAAACATGTTGCAGGCATAAAATTCAGAATGAGTGTTCTTCTTTTTACTAACCTTGCCACATCAGGGGCAGTTGAGGGTCTGACGTTCTTCATGACTGCCTGAATCCAGTTCCTGCGTATGCCTGCTGTCATAGCTGACAGAGTATGCACACCTTCCTGGGTCTAAACATTTAAAAGAACCATGAAAAATACACTGTGAACCACAAAAAGAAATAGATATGCCTACACGTAATGTGGATACAACAGCTCCTAACGTTCTGTTTTTGTTTAGACAAAGGGTTGGGTGATACATCAGTGTAGACCACAGAATTATATAACTTCTGTAGGGCTGTTTATACTGTGGTAGCTATCTGTTTAATATTTTTGGGTGTTGTAGGCTAATATGGCACTGTGTTACGTAAACACGGTTATAGTAAATATACTGTTGGTGGTTGCCAGGATAAAAGGGGGAGAATTAAAAGATGAATTTATCTTATTTATGATTAAACCCAGTCAATCAGTCAGAAGAATAACCATAAGTGTTGTGCTTATATTTTTGTTCAGTTTCTAATCATTTTTAATGACTTTTCAGGACTGTTATATGAAATTAATCACAGTGCAACGTATAAAGGCTTTAAAACACAAGACAAAAATAAAAAACCTTTCCTATGCTAACAAATGCCTGAATTAAGATTCGTAGTAAAACCATTTGTCCTTTTTAGAAGGCCTCTTACATGTATTTGGAAGCCATAGTTGCGTTGAGCCTGGTATTCAGTTACACTGTAGCAAGAAGACAGGTCAATCTCACCATCCAGGTCAGACGCCTGAGGTAACAAAGAGGAGACAAAGAAAAAACATGAAATAAAACAGAACATTATGTCTACTCAACAAAATACACATAGAATGATAGAATTAAAAAAAACAATATAAACAAGGTATAGCACATCAGCAATCAAAGGCTACTGGAAAATACTGCTGACGTGCCAAACATTGTTTATATTGATTGTTTTTAAACTATATTATACTATTTTAATCTATGTGTATTTTGTTAAATTGATTGCAGAGAAGTAACATATTTGATATTGGGAGGTGCTTTTAATAAGCTAAATACACACAGAGTGTGAACCTCATTGTGAACTCAGCTCACAGTCTCAGATTGGAAAGTCCTAAATATGTTTTCCAATGTTCTTTTTTCTGTTATTCAATCTTATGAAGGTCTGACGACTGAAACGTAACTGGACAGTGTGCAGGAATTCTCTCTTTTTTGGAATTAGTTTTCCTCCTACGTACCTGTCCACAAGTTTTTGAAGGTGTACATGAGCCTCCACATTCAACAAGTATCAACACAGAATGAATAACCTTACCTCCTCTGCAATGGAGTCCTTGTAGTATCTCAGGCTGTGATCCGTCAAAACAAACCAGTATTTCTTCCACTATAACATAAACAGGAAAAAAGACAAGAGTTCTATAAAGAAGCTACTTATATCCACAGAGCATGTTAAGGTAGTAAGATATGAAGAAGTAGTCACACACTGAACGTGTAGTCAATAAACTGCTTGCCTTTCTCTATATCATACAAAAATGTGCTTTAAAGGCTCGAGGCTCCACCCTAATCTTTTAAGTCCATTGAAGATACAACATCAAAGTGTGACCGCACCTCTGTAAAGGCCATAGAATGCTTCAGACGTTCAACAGAGCTTTAGGTGGACAGTTCAGATACTGTTTGAACTGGTTTTAGACTCCCTTTTTGAGGTCATTATTTTTCAGAGAGAAATCCAAAATGTGAAACTTCATTGGTTGGTATTTTTTCTTTAAATAAATGGCAACATTATACCTCTTTGTTGCTCTGTGTCAATATGTCTGGATGAAAAACAGTGATTTATTTTTTGTATTTGGCACATGGGTGCATGTTGTTATTTCTTTTGTTTCCATTTATCACAACTTTTTACAGACAAAAGCAAATTAACCCTCTGAAAACAGGCCCCTTGCTGGCAGCCACTGGATGTTGTTGTTTTCTTGATCCTGTTTAAAATTGATTTAAAATAAAAACTACAACAGACAGAAAGTTCATTTTTTGGAGCAGAAAGCCAAGACTTCTGTTTTTTGTGCTATCATGTTGTCAGCATGCGATGATGTCAGTGCAACATAGTAACACAAAAGCAGATTTATATGAATGTCTGTTGCTTTTTTTAAAAAAAATTATGACACAATTTCAGTATTTTTCTCGATTATTATGGTTTACGGACTTACATAAGCTTTTACATTTTAGGTTATTTCAGATGAAACTATCTAACACTTTTGTACTCTTCTTTTAAACTAAAAAATGGACATAGTTCAAATAAGTCTTTTAGCTTAGGTTGTGCAGATTTTAAGGTTATGACACATTTAAAGATACTCCAAGAAATAACATCACAATGAGCAAAAATACCAACATATGCACTGGCCGATCATTTCTATGGCAGAGCTTAAAGGGTTAATAGTTCATAGTACCTGGCCTTGCTCATCCAGCTTCACCATCCAACCTTTCTTGAAGTTCAGTAAATCCGGCTAATAAAAAAAAAAGACCAAAAAGATAATGAGTGAACACCTTTCTGAAATAGTACAGCAAAGCAACAACAACAACAAAATAATATGTCAAACTCTTCAACATGCAAAAATGATCTCAGAAGCACTCAAATACAAATATAAACAATGTCATTGTTCTTTTTAAAAGTGTTGCAGTTGATTACCACCACTTACCTTAATAAATAATACAATAAAGCAAAGAACAAATTCATCTTAAAAATAGCCAGATTCACACACGTTCAAGTACAAAATCAAAATGTCAATACATAGTTCAAAAGTTAAGCGCAACAAAACACATGCTCACTCAAGTCAGCTGAGGGTAGAAGTTGACCCTACCAATGAATCAAAGACAAATTTAGAATATGTGAGGTTATCTAAATGGGGGCCACTGGCCAGGGGCAACTTCTGCCGTTCGTTTGTCTGTGCTATTCCAGCTGAGAATGCAGAACCCAGTGCTCAGTACGGTTGTAGTCTGCCGTGATTCCACGCAGTGGATGAAACACACAAACAATGGTGACCTCAGGAAGCGGTGGTAAGTTGTGATATATACTGTCACACACACAGAAGGACAGCCACCTGCTTCGCTTCTCTAGCCAACAAAAATACAATAACACACATGACACAGAATGGGTGCAATAAATACACGCAGCGGGAAAAATCTGCACAGATAGGGAGCAGAATGAGGAGTATAACCTGAAGAGGAGAGGGAGAGAACGGGGCTGCACTGTCCCTGCAGCACGGAGGTTTGGCCTACAACATCCACACCCTTTCACCACAACACCAAGATCAAAGAAAAAGGCAACTTTAACTACAAAAGAAACAATGCAACTCACGCAATTTGAAAATGGGATGACTGACAGTGTGTAAAAAAAAGTCTCTTTTGTTCAAATTAATGAGAGATCAAAGTTGAAAGGTGTGAGTTACTTTAAGGGAAACTTTGCCAAAGATGTAATTGAACTTTTGCTGATACAGACCTTTGCTGATACAGACTCAAACTCACAATACAGCACTACGCAGCTGTTTCATCAACATGGTTTTCTCAGCAAAGCTGTCATGCTGTCGTTTCTCGATGTTAAATTAACTTAATTGTGTTACCTATCAGAATCTACCTGCTCAGACCCAACAAAAACCCAGCGAGGTCTTTTCACACAGCTGAAGACCTGGCACTGATGCTGACCATGAATCCTACAGCTTAGCTGTGAGACCAGAGACACACCTAAACACACAGGATTCTTTCGGACTTTCAATTAAAAAAAAGAATTTATTAACCCTATGAAAGCTGGATTGACATCAGTTTTCTTATGCTGTGTTCACACACTTTTTACAAGCATTCAAAATTTGAAACCTGAGGTAATTAGTGAAAATAATTTTAAAAGCATTGTAAAAAAAAAAAGATCAGCAACTTCCCATGACATATCCCGCAAATTGTTCAAAGTAAAAAAAAAAAGAAAATTAAATTAAAATTATTTAATAACTGGGGAAAAATAACGAATTTTTATAATTTATTATAATTTATATAAATTATTCATTCTGAATTATTTTACAGAAAAATTCTAATCATTATTGATATTTATTATTTTTATTTTATTATATCACTTTATCTGATTATTATTATTTTGTTCTTTTAGCTTTTTCTTTTCATGCTAATTTCAGGTAATTTATTTCTTGCTTTTTTTGGTCATTTCTTGTTAAGTTACTCATTGCGTTTTTTTCAAGTACATTAATTTGTTTATAGCTCATACGCATACAACGAGCAGCCTAATGAACGGACTAAAACTCTGGTATAGACTTGAAACAATTACTCGAGTAACTGTTTAACAGAAAACCAATCTTCAATTTGAGCATCTAGTGATTCAGATATATATATATGTAGAAGGGGGGAAAAAAAGCAGAGAGGAGAGCGACCGGGAAAATGATTACTGTGTAATAATCAGAGTCATAGGCAACACAAGGAGCCACACTTAATTAACAACTCAACCAACTCTGTAGTGAAAAAACAACATTACTCAGTCATCACAAAAACCCTGCGCTAAACCCACTCTTAACTTTCCCCGGAGCTAATGGTGCAGCAGAGAGGCTGCTCTCCACTGCTGGAGACATAAACGCAGCCGAGCACTCCTCCCCTAATTTTGCATTTCTTATACAGGCAGGAGACAGCAAGGTGCTTTCAAATGAATTAATTGATTAATAAATGCAGTCAACTTTCTAATAAAAAAAGTTTGCTGCAGACCATATATTTTAATTGGAAACCAGTTCGGCCAAACTATTCTACACATACAATATGTATTATTTAATACGCTAAAACAGCAGGCGATATTCGATTTTTTACTATGTCTCTGAAACTTTAGTATGAAAGCAACAGTAGGTGAATGCATACAGTTTCCAGTGAAATATTACAGTATGGACACTACACCGACATGAATATCCTACAATTGGTTATCATGAGCAGCCACAGGTGGATACAATCTGGCAACCCCTGTTAAAAAGCAAGCGTATTAAAGCATTGTTGTGATGTTACAAGAGCCACGATTTATGCAAGTAGATTCGTCTGTTTATTTACTTATGGATTATTATAAATCATGATCAACAGAAGTGTGTGAGAGTGTATATATTTATCAAAATTGGGTCATAATTACATCATAGCCCTCTGAATCATAATCAGATTTAATTGTGAGGTGCACAGAGATTTCCACCTGTATTAGATATGTCGTGTGCTACACGAGTCCTGCCATTTATGAGGAAGATACATAACATAAGACATACTCATTGTGGTCCTACTGAGAAAAAAATGTCTCTATAAAAATATCTGGATGATTTGTCTTTAAATCCATCATGATCTTTGACAGTCACAAAAGGTGCTTGCATAGATGAACACTAGACCTTGATGAGCTCAATTTACAAAAGTGAGAGTAAACACTCACCGTCATGACCGACTCAGTGGTCCTTCTGTCCAGGGACTTGGCTCTCCTCAAAGGAGGCAGGGTGGAGGGAAAATCCAGACCCTGACCCATGTCATGCCTCTGCTCCTACACAGCACATACAGTAAAGACACGTTTTTCGACTTTGTATTTATACTTGTCCAGAATCATATACAGCCATGACAGCAGACAAAGCTTCAAATACGTATGTTGTATGTTGTTTCCAAGGAAGCTACATATGCTAAAATATGAATGCTTCACACATATCTTCTACTCAGCAGCAGAGAAGATATAAACAATGAGCACCGTTGCAAAGTGGGCAGGATTAATAAATGGATGGTGTACTTTTCTAGTCATTCATCCACTCAAAAGCACTTTCACACTACAAGTCACATTCACACACACATTCATACACTGGTGACCGGGTCTACTGTACAAGGTGCCACCTGCTACCCACTTTTTAATCAGTTTGCATTATGAAGAAAGGAAAAATAGCACAGAGAAACAATGTATGCTGGAACTTCCAATTTCAATTTTCAGCGGAGCTATGACGTCTGCGGCACACTGCTGAACAGAGAGTTTGTAGGATAATGTGCAATGCTAATAATGCACGTTGCGACGTTGCTAAGTGTTGGGTCTCTGCGTCTCTAAAGTTGGGTTTCAAGTAGTTCTAGCTGAACACAGAGGGTCGGGATGGGAAAGGAAGCAAAATCAACAGGGGAATCCCAGCACAGAATGGAAACTGGAAATGAATACAGCACACGCTGCTGACCTCTGACCTAAAACCAAAACAAAGACAGGACAGAGAGAGGGAGAAATTGAGGGAAGAGGGCGAGGGTGAAGGGAAAAGATAAAAGAGTGGGGGGAGGTGCTGGGACGGGGGGGAAAAAAAGCAAAACCCAAACTGGCAGGTCGAATGCGGCTCCCACATCTGCTCTGACGTGTGACGTTCTGATGTTGGTGTTTACAAGTTTTCCCATATCTACTGTGAAATGCTGCAAAATGCCGGCACTGTTTGATCAAATATCTTTGCACGCAAACAGCAGCGTTACCTCTCTGTGGAAGCGTCTGTGCTCACTTCGGCCCTGTCTGGCTCCACTCCTCCCAGACTCTTCCACCTCCATTTTCTCTGGATTCTCCAGCTCCAAGGCCTCCAACTTCTCAATAACACCAGAGCGACTGCAAAGAAACCCACAGACACACACACACTTTGTTAGTATTTCCTTTTTATTTTCAGTCATAATTTTTTTAAAAAGCATCACGTCCTTGTATGTATATTATTGTGTATTTCATAATGTATTTATTATTTTGCAGCCTTTTTATAGTGCAGGATATCTGCATCTGTCACTTTAATTGTGGTTGTCGTGTGTTTCTTGCCACCTTCGGCATTGCACAGTGTGCACTGTCTGTAAAAGTAACTTGATCACTTTAAAGATGTGATTATTGTGTATACCGTGTTGTGTGCTGTCAGGTGTGTGCTTTGTTGTTTTGGGATTCTGCTTTTCTTTGTCTTCCACATTGTAACCATTTGTACTGCATCAGTCTGTTGATTGTTGGACTACAGATGACATCAAAGACATCAATCCCCAAACTATGAGGGTGTTAAGTTTACATGAGAAAAGGATCTTAGAGCACTAATTCATGAGGAAGCCTGGAGAAAAGCAAAAAGCAAGTTGTGGTACTCCATGGCTTGAGAAATACAGACACAACTAATTACATACAAAGTAATGATTAGGAATAACTAGACTTCACTGAAAATGTCAAGGTTGAGGCTTAGGGAGGATGACAGCAGCTGGAGATGCAGCAAAGAAAGAAATGTTGGTTCAGTAAGCCTCCACTGGTAAGATGCCCGAAATAATGCTGGACTCTGAGAGAATACTGTTTTCAGTATATTGTTAATACAGTTGACAATAGTGGACCAGAGATCATGCACCATTTCACATTCTGTCGTCACAACTTCATACCTATGCTTTTGGGTGAAACTAGCCCTCATCATGGGAAGCAGGATAGTGCTGAGACATTGGAGGTCAGAAGAGTAATCAGCTTTAAAAAATAAAGAGACGAGCTGGCCAGGATAGCTTCTTTTGAGCAGCTTATCCACAGAGCAAATAATAGTTTAACAGTTTTTAGAAATATCTGAAAGTGATAGGTAGAGATGGTTAACATATCTGTGTACATTATCCCTGCTTTCTGTGTATTACAGAATTGCTTATGCTAAGTGAATGACCATGAAGCATAATATTAATTTGTTTGACAGTCTATTTAAGGATTTTCTGTCAGGATTTAAAGTGCATCACAGCACAAAGACAGCACTGGTAAAAATTACAAATGACCGGATTGCCTTGGACAAACATCTTGTCTTTGTACTTTCCTTATTTGATCTTAGTACTGCATTTGACACAACTGACCAACATATCCTATTACAGAGACTGGAACATTAAATTGACCTTAATGGAACAGCACTAAGCTGGTTTAAGTCCTATATCAGACTGATCTCAGTGTGTGCATGTTACTGATGGATACTCCATGCATGCTAGAGTTAGTTACTGAGTGACACAAGGTTTAATGCTTGGACAAGTTCTATTCACTTTATATATGCTTTACCTTGGCCATATTATTAGAAATACTCTATAAAATTTCATTTTTATGCAGATAATACCCAATTGTATCTATCTATCGATCAAGCAAGAAAATAAAAATCAGTTGACTTAGTTTCAAGAATTTTTTATGGACAAAAAAACCTGGATGACCTGATGTTTAACTCAGACAAAACTGAAGTGATTGTACTTGGCCCCAAAAACCTCAGAAACTCATTATGGAAATATATAATTTCTGTAGATGGCATTGTGCTGGCCTCCAGCACCATCATAACGCTGGCTTCACACTGAAGCTGCCCGCTTCCTTTCGGTGACCATGTAGAGCAATCAGACTACTCACACTGGACACGCGGCGGCCCAAAGCTGCGCGGCACGCCCACAATGTGAAGCGGTAGTTTCTGCATCTAGACTAACCTAATCACAGCTGTGTCAGTGTTAATGCAGGTGTCTTGAACTGTCAAAGGTCTTGATCCTACCCAGCTTTCAGGTTTTAAGGGTCCATACAGTCTTAGCCCTGCAATTGCTACTTGTGGCTGTAGTTCAGTTTGAATTTGCTTGCATGATATTCAGGATTTTAACCATGTAACTGGACATGACTGAAAGTAAAAATTCTGTCTTTATTTGATGGCTGATGGCCAAGGGATAATTAGAAATAAAGACTGTAGTATGGGGAATGAGATGCAACACACGTCACTGGCCAAATGCTAGACATCGTCCTGGTCATGGACTTGCAAGAGGAAATAATCTATTCTATGGACTGATCTGACATCACAATAATCTTTCTAAAAATGATTAATTGGTTGCTGTCCTGACTTCTACGTAAAATTGGTTGAAGTGCTTATTCAGACTCACGGCCGACATTTTAAATCACCACTGCATACATGTATGAGGTAATATCTGAAAGGGGCTATAGTCATTGCCTTTGTGGCTGTTGTATGGGCATGTCTGTAGAGAGGCAGAGTTTGTGTCAAATCCCAAACTGGCTCAGTAATGTGTTAATGGGGCAGTATGTAAGTATTTTTCCTTTCCTCCTGCTTTAAAAAAAAAAAGGGGCGCTGTTATGGAATAACAGCAGCTGGCAGAGGAAGCAGACACTGACCTCCTCTCGGGGCTCAGGACAGCCTCCCTCTCCTGCCTGTTGGGGCTCCTAAACCGGCTCCTCTTCTCAGCCTTTCTTGCTTCTGCCTCCAACCTTCGGGATCTAGATGTGTCGTGGTGGCTGTAGGAGTGGCCGCCCCTCTGGTTGGTCGGGTGGCTGTCGGTGCTGGTCACGGTGCTGCCACTGGCGTCTGAGTCCAGAGAGCTGACTGAGCCGCTGATGTGGGAGCCATTAGAGAGCAGGGAGCTGCCAGAGGGGAAGGGGTCGCTGGGTGCAGGAGAGAGGCAGCGTGGGACGCCCCCCAGGCTGGAGCATGAGCCTGTCGGGGAGAGCAGGTCGCTGGGGGGCTGGGGCACAGAGCCATGAAGTGCCAGGCTGCCTTGGTCCACCTCATCTCCATTCACTGAGCCGGCGTCAGAGCCCTGTAGTACACAGTCACCTAGAAAAAAATAAACCGAAGACACAACAGAACTGCTTAAATTTATTTATTTATTTTTAGGTACTTTATGAACACTATGCAGAGTTCCTCTCTACATACTGTAGATGTTATCCCTCCTTACCTGTGGGAGGCAGTGGTGATTCTGAAGGTAGGTCAGCAGGGGCCCAGACAGGGGCCCCTTCAGCCTCTCTCTGGTTCAGCTCCTCCTGCCAGATGATGGAGCTTGAATCTGGGACCTTTTCCGCATCAGGGATACCAGAGCCGGTCACTGCTACCTTGGCTGGACCTGGCTCCTAGACGTGAACACATGGAACAGCCAAAAACAATAAAATGAGGAAAGTGGAATTTGAAATCAAGGTATGACTTTTGGGGCTTTTTTGTACTTTTGGCCCAACCAAGTAAAACCATGCCGCACGTTTCCACCATCAGGTAAACATGCCTGGCCCTGCCGAGCAGGGCTGGAGCCCTCTTCATCTCTAGGGTTGGGCAAAAGTGTGTCTGACCGCCTCTGAGCAGTCAACATCTGTTCGACCACAGCCAACCTCTGACGACCCCCCTCTTCCCACTATGTCTCCTTCAAAGACATCTATGTGTGTGTTGTGAGACTCAACTGATGTCTGCTAAGGAGATAAGGGAGAAAGACCATATTTTAACACTCTGTGTGTTCAGCTCTCAGTACAGTTGTAGCTTTTAACTGAATCTCTTTGGCTTGGAATTAATTTCCTCTCTGGCGTCCTTGTTTGTACTTTTAGTTATCTGCGTTATTTTACTGCTTTATGTTCGCTTTCAGCTGTATAGGAATTATGTTAAATTACTGCTGATGAAAACTCAATATTTCCTTAGTTTGCTAATTCACAATAAAAGCTTTTACATAACAAAATAACGTGGGACTTTTAATGTGACTGGAGGTGCCAGTGACCAAACCGCACACAAGTGTACTGATACCACAGGGAAGAACAGTATAAGCAGAACAGCTACAGTGGGATGTTAGATGAAGAGCTGCAGACAACAGGCTCTAACTGCATCTCTGCAAACAGCTATGCAATACTAACATAACAATAATGGGGGACCTTTTGCTGTGGATCAACCTGCTGGTTTTAAACATACCTCAAGACAAGCCATCGTCAGTTACAGAAACACCTGCAAGCAGGTATCCCAAGCCAAGCCAGCACATTTATATGGAAAAATGGTATATATGCACTATATAAGGAGTGTTACCTGGGAGGTTGCAGGCTCCACCTTGCGTTTCTTCTTCTGGTTCTGTTTGTTGGTCCGGGGGTATACCACCAGCTGTTCACTCCATCTGGAGAAAGAGGAGAGTGTTTCCGTTATCTGGTAATTACCAGTAGACTACTTATCAGCTGTGTGCTCAACTGGAAATGCAACCACCAAAAAGATGAGCAAGTACTCCACTGTTTTTATTGAAAACACAAATACTTTCAGCTTCCTCCTGCCAGCTGTCATCTTATTTAGGTTTTTGTAGTGAAATGATGAGGTATCACATAGATAACGCTTCAATTCAGCTTAAGAATCAACCATTCCTCCTCCATAGTGGATCTTTAAAAGTGAGTGACAGGAATGAATAGAAATGAGGTAAAAGACAAAAGTTTCGTAGCACTGAGTCACTCGTGGCCAGTTAAGATATTCCAGCAGAAAACAGTGCAATCAAACTGATATTGTCACTGACACTCACTCATGTCACATTCAGTTAGTACACAAAAAGCTAAAAGAAATTATTTTCGTTTATGCGTTGCCCTAACAAACATAGGCTAGCACAGGGGTCGGCAACCTTTTTGGTATGAGGTGTCATTTAAAAATGTTCATGTAAATCAGTGCGCCATGTTAAATAGTCAGTCTCTTACTCTTTAAAATGCTCCTTAAAAACTCTGGCTATGTCCTAACCCTTTGTTGTTTGTTTGTTTGTTTACAGTCAAATCACAGTATCTTGCTTCAGCGAACAAACGTGGTATGTCATTCACATCCAGGCTGTCATTAAGCACAATGCTATATACAGTGGTTTCTCCCAAATAAGCTGTCTGTTGCACTCTTATGTTTTCAAATTTCATCACATTTATTGCTAGTGTGCCTTTGGTTAAGCTACCGCGTGACACCTGTACCCAAGGTTGCTGACCCCTGGGTTAGCATAATTATTTATTTTTGATACTGTCACTATGTATGTGAGTCTATTCAATAAACACAGGTAATATTTGACATCTTTTTACATCTGTCTAGGACACTGAAATCTTCCAGGACTTGTCCTCACCAGACCCATCGCCAGACACATCAAGACCGCTTACCCATTGATGATCTCTTTATTCTCTCCTCTGATGAAGTACTCCTGCTCCGGGGTGATGATGCACAGGGAGTTCTTCTGACCTGTCTTGGGCTCAGCGTCTATGACGTCCGTACAGAGGTTCATGTTCACTGTGCCCTGAGGCAGCGTGCTTGGCTAGAGGAGACACAACATGACACATGAGCTGTTGTATTAGTCCATGTGATTTAAATTTTGGACAAAATAAAACCCGGAATGCTGGAGCAGACAACTGAAAACAGAATATTAGGATATGTAAAACAATGTTTACAACACTAAAAATGTAAAGAGCAAATTACAACAAAGGACGACAATTTGAAACCATATGCTTAAGTCACCGGTTTGTCTCCATCTATGTCCTTCTGCTGGTTTGCTCTCATATCGAATGGGTAACTGCCTGACCAAACAATGATATCACTGATATTACATTTCAAATAGTTTAAAACTCAAACACACAAGATGTGAGGAAAAACATGCCTCAGTGCTGCAGTGTTTCACAGACTTGGCTCGGCAGCTTTCCCACTAAGTCTCTTCCAATCCTCATTCCTCATCTGCCTCTCTTTTTAAGGGGCAGATTTCAGGGCACATCAGGCCCATACTGTATGGACACTCTGCTGTTATCACCAGATCACCATGGTGACTAGGCAAATCCTTTCAGTTGTAGCACATACTGAGTGAAAAGGGGAGATGACAGCAAAGGGATGCCGGACCAAAGCTGCTTTGTGTGTGTGATCAGTGAAGAATGTAGAGCTGTGTCTGCTTTGTAAACCAGCTACAACACAGACGTGCTTCACACTAAAAAGCCTCAATATCTTGGTAGTGAAAAATAAATAAAGTTTCCTGTATGTTCAGTGTGACAGGATAATAAACACACTATCATTTGAACCCAATAACTTAATATCTCGTTAACATGAGAGCAAAGAAATCCCCTAAACTTCCTCTCCAACTTTGTCTGCTCAGAAACTTCGACTCTGTTATCGGGCCTTGCGGCTACAGATGTAAAACAGGTGCTGGGTCTCTTTCCAGCTCCTTTTAAGGACACTACACAGATCCAGCTTTATTAAGATCTGCCTGTAAACCCCCAGGGGCTGCCAAATATGGCAATGACACTGCATTGCACTTTAGAACTCAGACGCTGTGGAACAATTTCCTCCACTCAAAAAAAAAAACAATCATGTTTTAGGATACGTAGCAGTGTGGAACTATAAAAAACGCTGCACTGTGGTAAAATGTGGCCACATGTTTATCGTAGTGATATTTGCTTGGATGAGAACGGTAACATACATGCAGTACAGAGACTGTATATATTACGTCATCTAGAAATCTATTACCATTAATAGTCCTTTTTGGCAAAACAGTTACAGAAAGTATGGAGCCACAGGCAGGGGCATAATTTACAGAGGGGACACAGAGGACCAGTCCCTTGATAGCAGTCCAAAAACTGATGCTGATATGACGCTGAAACCGATATTATAAAAAACAGATTGCAGTTGGAATATTTATAAGTTGTTGGATATTAAATAAAGACTGAATAAACAACTTGGGTGCTGGCCACAAAAATGAAAGTTGAGCTATGCGTCACTTTGTGCCAAGTGTAAAATAGGGGCCAATATCTTTGGAGTTTTAGACTGCTAGTCGAACAAAACAGACATTTGTTGATGTAGTCATTCTTAATCGATCAAACTGACACTGTTAATCTCTTAAATGAGAAAATGATCTGCATATAATAACAATAATCATTAGTTGAAACCGGAACTGAAACACAGATTTTTAGCTCTGCAGTCCATAGATGCTTAAACCAAAAGCCTAGCTGCAAATTGTTTTATCAACCAAATACCTCAACATCATCTTTTCACAGTCTGCAGCTAGTCCTAGATAGTCTGAGACCTCAGAGAATAGAAGATAGAATCACATTTCAATAGAATCAGATTCTGCTTCACTGTCCAAGAAAATGTGATGCTTACAGTACATTGAGGTGAGTTTTTTATGCTTTTAGGTTGGGCCTGGATTACTAAAGCAAAGCTGAAAGTAGCTGAAAGTAAAAAAGCAACTTGCTGCTTTGAAATTGCCCACCACGACTGGCACCAAACAAAGAAGGAGATCTGCCAAGGCTGCCATTCAAACACAATTGGATTGTCATTGGTTTGATTTCTACGCAACTGGGCCTATTCCTTATCCTCCAATTGTGTTTGCTTTCCGTGGGGCTCACTATTTTTAGGTTTCCAATGGGATATTATTACAATCAACAACTTTCTCACAGACTCCTCTTGAGATTTCCGTCACTCTGGCTAACATGACACGAGAGGCCATAAAACACACCGAGACATGAATTAAACAAAGACAATACAACCCACAAGAGACTGAAAAGTAAAATGCTTTATACAAAAACTGGGATTTGTCTATAACACATTCAACACATGCTAAAATATTTGGTTTATTGCAGCCCATACCCAATAGTATACTTTCCAAATCCTGTAAAAACGGCATGAAAAAAAAACAACAGAGCCAGCTTTAGAATTAAGTGGAGTACACCCACTCCATAAATAATAAATCTTCCAGGAGAGTTTTACAGGCTGAGCCAAAGGCAAGTCCGCCACAGCGGGCTCTGGAGAGGAGAATGCTGCTTCAAATGCTACATGTGCCTTGACAAAGCACCCTGGATCAAAACTTTTAACGGACAGAAACTGCAAGTCTGACTTAACCATCATGGAAACACTCAGAAAACCAACAATGTAGGATTCAAATTTCTGAACCTAATTATATGTGACAGAACAGCTTGTAATTTTCTGAAAAATAGTGTAGGAAAGAAGAAGCGCCGACCCCTCCTTCAGCATGGTCTCATGGTCATTGACCTTTTAACCTTAAAGCTTTCAGGGTGGTCTCACTATATTTCCATCCTACTTGAAAATTGGATTTTTCCATGACAGTCCATCTCACTATGTATCCATTTATAGTCTTCAACTCAATTTGATTTTCCTGATATGCAACAGTTACGCACTTGTTAATTTATTCCTCTGACTGTTAAACTATTTGATGCAGATTCAGCGCTAGTATGAGCAGAGCTTGGGTGCTTGCTCTGGCAGGCCATGTGTGGAATGTCTGGGTCTGGGGCATATCTGACGTTTCCTCTGTGGTTTTTTGGGGCTATGTCTCCCTTTCTCTTGCTCTCTGTGGTCCCAGGGCTGCAAGCTCACTGCAGTTCACCAAATAAGGGCATTAGAGGAGGAATGCTGATTTAGATGAGAGAGCATCTTTCCCTCTGCTCGTGGTGAAAATAGTTCCATTTAAAGAGGCCAAAGCTTCCAGATAGCACCCTGCTGTCTACTGGGCAGAAAATAGCAGACCATGTCGTCGTTCCCTGGACCTTGTTCTTTTAGAGGAATCAGATGTCTGAAGCATCAATATGGGCCAAACTGTTCAATACGATGACTTTTTTCCTTTATAATCTGTAGTGTAATGTAGTGACTGGGAGCTGACTACAGGCTGTGTTTCAATAAGGGTTGGGAATCTCTTGGCACCTCAACTTTCAATAAGATTTTAAAACGATTATCGATGCGGACGCATCAGCATTTTTTAAGGGTTTTTCTGGTGAAACAGACCGAGCAGAGTTATTTTCTTCACCTAGAGTTACTTTAAGTTGTTTACTGATGCAGTGTATGCTGGTCAGCTGGTGTCGTTTGCTTACGTTACTGCTGATGGCTGCTTCGCTCCATTAACGTTAGTCTCTGAGTGATGGTGTAGAGAGTATTAATAATACTGTTACTTATTATTAATGGAAATGACAACAAATGGTTACCATGTGTATTACTCAACTTGGTTGATCGAACAAAGTAATTCGCTTATAAGAGCCAAGATGATGTTATCGACAATAAACCTTACTAACTTTTTGTAATCCTGTGTTCAATGCATACAAAAAAATTAACAGGAATTCACCATTGGTGGTGTAGACAAGGGTGACGACGCATCCACGCAAGTCATGACAGAACAAAATGGACCGAACAGTTAGTTTTGAGACAGAGTCTGTGGCTTAGTTGTCAACACACACAAAGGTGGAACAAAAATCTAAATGCAACACTTCTGTTTTGCTCCCATTTTCACAGGTTACATATCTGAGACATTTTCAATGCAAACAAAAGACTTTTTCCTCTGAAATTTTTTTACTGCATTTTTGTTCAAATCCATGTTGGGCCCAAATCACACTGTGACGTCTCAGGAGGGCATCGCCAGAAAGGTGTTGCCAACAGAACCGATGTTTTTCTATGGTGTGGCCCATGAGCCTTCATCACAATACAGTATTTTAATGATTCTTTCGACAATGATACAATATGTGCAGATATAACAAAGTCTGCAACGCTATGATGTAGATTTGATTCGATTCAGGGGCCTAGGATCAATATGTAACAATATCATAAGTCTATTTAGCACAGTCTGTTACAGAAGAAGCTGCCACACCTGACAAAGATAACTACATCACATCAATAATGTTAATAACTGTAACATCTTAAGTGCAGTAAAGTTTACTTTAAATTAACTCTACTAACACTAGCACATCAGACAGCGCATGGGATGAATTTACCTTCAGGGCTTCCTGTCAGAAAGCACTTTCTGGAAGAAATGTTTTCATTTGAACTGAAATTATGATCTTTTTCAAAAACGTTCAACTTTGGCTGAAATCACAGAGGGCAAACTTCTCCCAACAGCCATAAAACATGAATTAACAACAAGACCATTTAATAAAAGCCAGCCCCCCAAATCAAAAATTCAAGCTGATAAGATCCACACGAATCAAACAAATTACTGTTTTTGGATTAAAAACAGCTATTTTTGCTGAAAGGTGCGTAACCCCTCCGCCCCTGTGCCCATGTAGAGATAATGTGAACAAATGAATCATATGACAGAGTGGGTGGGTGTGGTTTCTGTAAATCACTGTATAAAAGCCACATGAGAGTAAGGGGTTACATGAAAATAAAACTCAACTAAATCACATCTGCCCTCCACTGGTGGCTTGAGCCATTGAGTAAACAATGATGAGCTTGATGAGATCAAGACCCTGAATGTGTTCTTATCAGCTCAGAGGTTTCAGAGAGTTCCTATCCTAAGGGTCCAGAGCACAAAGCAGCGATTTCCCTGACCCAGTTTTCCTGCCATGTGGAGCACATGAAAAGACCAAAGGACAATGAGGCAGACAGTTTTGGAATCACTGTTACAATGAGAGGAAAACACAACTGCACACCAGCCTGGGTGTCACTGGAAACACATTACACAGTGGAAACACACACACACACACACACACGCACTCACTCAAACGCAACAAAGTTTCCTCCCATTGTCATCGATGGAAACATGAAAAGATTCACCAAATGTGACTTCAAATGGTTGGCTAATACACACAGGCGTAGTCAGCTCATCTCCTTTCCCCTTGCTGTCCTACTCACTTACAGGGTCACACCTGTGTTAATAATAAATATCGTTATATAAAAAGCTAATAAAGACATAATCGAAAATGTTGTTATCCTGGAGAGTAGTTTATTTAAAAGTTTGAAATTTTGCCATCCTGCATTTTGTCTTCACAACATTCGAAAAGTAAATGCATATGTGTTTCTGGCAGAATGGTTGGCAGTGTGTGGCCCCCAGTGTTTACACACAAGCAGTTTAATCTCCAGCCTGATCAGCCAGTATGGGTTTGGTCACCCGTGTCACATTCCCCTAGCGACACATTACCACCACAAACACAGGCCTACACTGGGCAGCAGGAGGTGACTTCCCAGCTTTTACCTCTGGAGTTCTCAGAGCCTTTTCACTGCACATTGCTTACCCAGGAATCTCTTTTAAAACATGCGGCTATGATGGGGCTATTACTTTCAACAGGTGTTTTATCAACACTTACATAACAGTTAGTTTCGACAAAGCAATTTGATTGGACAAGAGGCATACTATGAATGCTGATATCGAGTATAACTGCACGGGGCGTTTAACGCATGCATGTATCACTCTACTGTAAAGCGGAGTGATAGCATTAATTACTTAACCGTTAATTAGTGGACATTAATGGTCGTTGTGACAAACTTTGCACTGCAAATAGGAACAAATGTAGAAAATTATATATTTTTTAAAAATCATATATATATATATATATATATATATATATATACACACTGTATATTCAATTATAATATGACAAAACAAGGAAAAGGTCCACAAAACTATATTGTTATTATCTTGATTATATAATTGAAGTTATGTTACAAAAATATAATTATTTCATGCACTTTTTCAGGTTGTTTCCTTGTTTGTAATTGACTTTGCCCTTTTTGTAGTTTTTAGGCCATTTTCTTGTATTTTTTAAAAATTAATTTCTTGCAAACTTTCGGATCATTTCTTTTTTAAGTTTCTCATTGTCTTCTTTCCAGGTTTTTGAGATAAATCAAGCCAAATTGCTCAGGTTTCCAAAGATTAAATGTGTCCGAAAAGTCCTATCCTAAAACACCCCGAAAAGTGTTTTAAAAGTCTAATGGTAAACCATCTATTCCTGCCTTGCCTGACGCCATCTGAGACAGCAGTCAGTTCATCCAGAGTTATGTCCAAGCTTAGAGTATCCTAATCCTCTGGACTGAGCTGAGGAAGCCCCTGCAGCGCAGCTATCCGCCCTGAACAGGTCTGTTTATAAGTCCACTGCATGCTTTCCCATCTCAGCTGGCTCTATGGTCACCCTTCCCTCTGGGGAGATGAAGACACTCCATTTATTTCCTCTGAATAACTGACTTCTCTAATAAAAAAAGAAAGTAGTTGGTTTGTTCATCTCCTTGGGTCTGGTGAAGCGTGCTCAGACTAAAGCTCTGGTTCTTTCTTGCATGAAGGAGTTCAGCTCCTGCATCTTTGAGTATAAGAGAGTGGTGTTCTGCTGCTGATCAGTTTATGAAAATGGATTGGTACTGCTGACAGAACACCTTAATTTTGGCCTTTCTTCCCACTACAGCATAATAGAAAGAAAATTGTCTTCACAAGATCTCCAATAAGCCCAAAACATTTTTTTCACAGAAGTCACGATCATGTAATAATTTAACAATAAAAAGACAAAACGATTACCAGTGGAAGATAGGATCAGCAGGCAGAGAGACAAATGCAATCTCGATTGATCACATTTTTTTAAAATGTTGTGGCATCTGTTGCCAAAGACTGTAGATGAAAGCCATGACAACACTCCACAAGTGAAGCCATCATCCCAACATCTCAATCTGGCCTCGGGTTCAGTTTCACTATGGGAAAAGGAAGTCTAACGCATTACTTACTGATTCGTCCAGGGCAAAGCGTAGACAGCCATGTTCGTACAGCACAAAGAATCTCCGTTGCCATTTCTGCCAGGAGAAATACATGGTATGAGATAAGCCTTATTTTGAACCACAGTAGGTGAAAGTCACATAAAACACAGACACATTGACTCTTTCTAAATAGACAATCTAAAATAAAAAAAATTTAACAAAGGATTACAGTTTAGCCCTACTTTTCATTATATCAGAGGGGGCTGTCAGGACAGTTAATGGAGATTCAACCTGCTACTATTCCTACTACAATTAAATCCTGCTGATTCAGTGGACGTATCAGCATCTGTGTGTATCGTGTGTACAACTGTTTAGTGAACAAACACATGGGCCTATAATGCATGCCCTTACCCGGGATCTCTGCATAGGATTGTCAAAATCAGTTCCCTCGGGAGCCAAGCACAACCATCCACCATAAATAGGTTTAGCCTGTAAAAGAGAGAGGGGTAGAGAAAAACAGCAATTTAAGTAATCATTAAAAACTAGAAGAGAGTGTGAACTGAGGGGGATGGAAGGGAAAGGGGTGATGTGAACATGAACGAAAGAAGACTTTTGGGGTCAAGATATTGCTTCCTTTCCCTAATGTTTTCTGTAAAAACACAGGAAGACAGCCAAGTGCTCGCCCATCATTTTGGTGGTTACATCTCCATTCAAGAGCACAGCTAATAGGTAGTCTACAGGGTTTGTTTACACGATGTAACAAAAGTGCATAATTAACAGATTCAGTGCGAACAGAGAGCAACGCTCGCTTGCTGTCAGGACACTGTGTTAGGTCTACATATTCTCACTGGGAATTATTTTCACTCATGACCAAGGAGACTTAAATATGTGGGACTTCAACAGATATATCTCAGCCAAAAACTGGTAATCACCAAATAATGTAAACTAGAGAGAGCTCCCCCCATTGAGCAGCAGGTAGGCTCTTTAAAATGGCTGCTCTTTGCACTCCATTAACACTGACATAATCTCTCTGCTTTAAGTGTTAACCATTAGCAAGCAGCTCTCATACCAGCATTCACTCCCCCAACTCTTCCACTGGAAGGTAAAGGGATCTGATTATTAGTCTGCTACTCTATTACTGGCCCTGTTACTGCTCCACGTCACTGCATGCCTGCCATAAAGCTATATGCTTTGCTTGAACTTGTATGGACGTGCCTATGGAAGCACTTTTTATGGGCTAAAACTATTAGATTATTTCAGTGGGGCATCACTAGGGTTGGGAATCAAAGGGTAACTCATGATATGATATTATCCCAATACTTCACCCATGATAATGATACTATCAAGATATTACGGTTCTGCAATAATTGATATACTACAAGTATAAGACAATTCATCTGTGATATATCACAATATCTGTGACTGAAGGTGAGAAAAATACCCCTCAAAAGGTAAAAAGGAGTAATTATGCATTAATTCACTACACTGAGGTGTCAGTTACACAGAATTTGAAAACTAAACACACACAACAAAGCGCACAGTTTTAGCAAAGTACCTATTACACACTGACTGCAACTTGTCCACGACGTGTGGCATCATTCCAATGGCAAAATGACAAACTGCCAGAGAGCACAATAGTTCTGGAGTTGCTACAATGCTGCTGCACAGCTGCCTGCTGCTGTAACCTCTGTGTTTTCCACAATTAAAAGCACATCCTCCACCAACCCTGTAAGCCACTGTGATGTCAACAACACAGCCCTGCAAATAAAATGCCTTGTGTTATCAAGTGATGGAATACATTACAATTATATTATCAACATAAATTGTAGGTGGGCGCCATTATAATGGTATTTATTTCTTGAATAAAAAGATTTCAAACTTTTTGATTATACTGCTAATTAAATAATCTTGTATTTAATACAATTATTTACATTTGTTACATTAAACATTTCCTTTATGTTTTACATTAAAATACTAATGACAGTGGCAGTAGCTGACGATGGGGGTGGGGGTATTTTTTTCCTTCTTTCTTCTTTAAAATGTCTGCTTGTCCCTTTGTATCATTGTGTCCTCTCTCTCTAAAGAAGTTAGAAGTCAGAAGTTAAACATGGACATGGTCACAGCTGTAACTGCAACTCTTAAGCACATGTTCATTCTAGTAGGGGTGTCACTGACCAGGATGTGGGTGACAAAAAACAGTGTGGCTAGGTGTGAGGGAACCCATGTGAAAGTCATCCATTATCAAAACAGTGATCCTCAACACAAGAGGCCCTTACAAAAACACTTTTTTAGGCTGGGAGGAGTCACATGAGCTTTAGTCTATTTGGTATTAAGTGATGGCAAATATCTTTGACTTATGAAAACGGATGAGCAAACTAAGAACAGACCACAGTCACTTATTGCATTGACAGATTTGGTGCATATTAAAGCTATGGGCTTTGTAAAGTTTGACTCCACCTTTAATCCTTAAAACCAGCAGCAACAACAACTGGGAAACTCTACTCAATTTCCCAACCCCATACTTCCTTTCTCTCCTATTGTCTCCTGTTCTCCTTCCTTAAAGGGGAACTATGCCCATTTTCAGTATTCATGTATGTCATTCCTATGGTCTAAGACAGTCCAGAAGTATTTGTAAAAATAAAAAACTCCTTCCCAAATCCAGCTACTATAGTGCTAAAACTCAGACTTGTGAAGTCATAGGGTATGAAGTATGGAGCTTCTCCTAACGCTCGGGCCAAACTGCATGCCTGAGTAGCGCATGACGGCTACCTCGCTGACATGCAGTCTTGCAGTGTTCACACAGACAGCGTTGCCGTTGTTGTGGCACTGCTGCTGAGCTGCCTGCTGCTATAACTACTGTATTTGCACAATTAAAAACCCATACTCAACACACAATTTATGGAGTTATGCCAGCCACTCTATTGTCAACAACACAGTCGTACAATATTTTGAAATAAATAGCATTGTTAACCACTGAAGGGATTCTGTCGACAGATGTGTTGTCAGGGGCTTTTATTTCGAAACGGAAACAGGAAGGTTGAGTAAAACAGCTATATTTTTTAGGAATGCACAATATTGGATTTTTTTTCCAATATACCAATATATATAAACTCATTTAGCCAATAATATCTCGACATAATTTTAGTGATCATCAAGTCTCTTCTGTAGTGAAATTAACATCACATTATGCATACTCTTATCATGACGGCCCACTAGCAGATGGAGACGTAAAATTCAATGCTTTTCATTGTATGTAATATTCATTCATCTTGCAAAATATGAAAAAGCATATTGGTCGATTCCAATGTTTCATCTTAAAGCCAATATCCCCCGATATTGATTATGTGGTGACATTATAATGCATCCCTTATAGTTTTATCTCTTCACATCTGTGACAGATTTTGACATTGAAACTGGAGTGGAAGGTGGTATAATGTCAATATGATTATCAAAAGACAATTTTTACCATCTGTTTTTGCCAAAAAGTGTTGGCTATTTTCTAGTTGTGCAGCAGCTGAGCAGTAGCTGAGTCACGCCGAGGCAGCGCTGCTCACACAGGCAGTGTGGCCTGGACGTTAGACAATGAACTGGGAAAAATGTTAGAGATGATCCTTAAAGTACCAAGGGGAATGCTCTGAGTATATGAGCACATTTTCTGTTTCAGAGCTGAGCACACTACAATTGAATAAAACTAATTTGGGTATGAAAAGAAAACGATGGGTCCACAAAATCAGGCTCCCATTTGTTGTCCAAAGAGCAGCCCCAGACTTTATACCCTGACTTTATAACATTAGACAGTTACTTCTCTGGTTTCTGGCTTTGAGAAAGAAGCTCATGTTCACAAAAATGTTGATTGAACTTTTCTTGACTGTGAAAATAACAATGGAATTCTAAATTTAGGCAGTGTTCCCCTTTAAGTTCCCTCACATCCCTGCCTGTATTTCTCTGTCTCTCCCACGTACGTGTAAACTTTAGCCTGTCTGCATCCTTCATCACTGCCCTGCCTCCCACCACCTCTCCAGCATAGCGTGATCACTTTCTCCTAACAGGGAGGGCCCGCCAAGCCTGACGAACATCTCAACTCTCTGTGGACAAACAATTCATGTGACCAAGTGAAAACTGTGACACACACTTGGAACTCGAGGAGACATAAAAAGTCCTTACGGACCACGTTGACTGAAATAAAAGAATGCACTCGGGCTTCAGCAGCAGCCCCTCCCCCGGCCCACCTTTTATTCTTGCACTGTTGAACAAAGAGATTGTTTATAGACAATACTGTCCTTCCGACATTCAGCTTTTTCCTTTTGCATAACTTTTCCACATGGGCTATCTGTTCCAAACATTTCTCAAGCTCCAGTTAAATTCTGAATAACTTGAATTTTATTTAGGGCTCATATTCAACTATTCATGTTATTTTAACAGCTTTACAGGAGCTTTCTTTCCAGTGGGTTATTGAGTTTATCTCCTCTAAGAGAGCCTGTTTATGAACACTAGGAACATTTTACAAAGCCTTAGTCTTACCTTGGGCCTGCTAAACGAGGCTCAGAAGTTTAACACTGTTTATGTGATGTTACATAATACAGCTTTAGGCCAGTAATGGCCTGGTGTGTAGCCATAACTGGTTTGAGGACTGTCCAGACAGAATCCTTACAAAACCTGTTTGTGCAACAGAGCTCCTTGTTAACTGTTTGGATAGCTGACAGACTGGAGACATTTTCAAAAGGCAAGGCAGTGATGAGCAATGACTGATGCTATATTAATCTCAAAGGCCAGGGCAGTAAGCCTCTCTGGCCCCAGGTGTTGTCACACAGGCTGCGGGAGAGTGTGGGCCAGGTCAGTGAGATTAGAGGAAGTGATGTAACTATAAATCGGCTATCCTGACTCAGGAGCCTCACATATGAATGGCTAACCTGCAATAAACTTACTGCAACAAGCCTGTGCCCCCACACACTCACAGAGGGAGATGCAGAGGGGAAGAGGATGCTGACGTTGCTGTTTGGCTTTTACGCTGTGTTCAAGGGCCCATCTGGGCCTCATGTCTGGGATCAATTACAGGATACAACAGAGACTAAACCAATGATCCGAGAGAGAAAACATGCCTATAATATGATCTCCATAGCTGAGTGAAGCTTCATTTTATCTTTGCTCTGCTCATCCTTAATGTTCTTCAATCAGGTCTCATTTAGCTTCAACACAGTGATCGCTAGTCTGCCTGAGATCACACTAAAAACAAACAACTGCAGATAAACAACAGCTGAGTGTTACACAATCAATCACAGAGACCAAACGGCCAGGCAAATGTAGTCATTATAGTGAGAAGAAATCCACTTTCAGCACTCTGGTTCAGTAAAACAGAAAGAGACAGACTTTAGAAGGAAGTGAAATAAACGTAGATGTCCTGTGCTTCAGCCAAAATAAACATCACAACTTTCTCTGCACCTTAGCTGTAATGGCACTGTTGCCTTTTATGACATGACTTTCTCTTCAATAGACACCCTGCTAATCATGAAAACACAAATTAAATATGTAACTCAGTAGGAGAGCTGCTGTCAACATTTTAAATTCAAAATAGATATTAGGGCAAGCAAGGTTTTCAAGCTGCAAGGATAGAGCTGTCAGCCTAAATGCTCAAGAGCTTGACAAGCCGGTTACATGGTTTCTGGCCAACAACAATTTTCTACGTCTTGCAGCATCAACAGTTCTTGAAAATGATTATCTTAGTTGGCAGGCAATTTACTTTTTAAAACATGACCA
This sequence comes from Plectropomus leopardus, assembly GCF_008729295.1. Classification (NCBI taxonomy): domain Eukaryota; kingdom Metazoa; phylum Chordata; class Actinopteri; order Perciformes; family Serranidae; genus Plectropomus; species Plectropomus leopardus. Next base: position 18,910,608 of record NC_056481.1, on the reverse strand, counting down.
AATTGGCTTGACTGGCTTGAAGGCAATGAGCAACATCAGAAGAAAGAACACAAAAAATAGCAAGAGGTTAAAAAAGATAAGGTTCAAACAACATCATCAAGACTTGGAAAAAAATGCTTAAAAATAGAATAATTCTGTTATATAACTTTAGATGTGTAAATTTAATACGTATAAAAATAATTTTCCCTATTTTTTGTCTTTTTTTCCCATAGTTTTGAAAGAACTTGCACCAATTTGCTTAGGGTTTAAAGACTTGCAGGTACAGTAGAAAATACAAGAACATACGAGAAAATTATCTGAAAATTAGTCCCCCACCCACCCGAAGAAAATGAAACTTTAAGATAATTCTGTAACATAATTCATACATGTAATTATAATAAGAATTATAACAATAACAATATAGTCCCCTCCCCTATATGTTCCCTTCTTGCGAATTGTGGAACATTTCTTACCATGTTGCTCATTGGGTTTCTTTTTAACTTGTTTTGAAAGAGACTGCATCAATTTGCTCAGGGCTCAAAGGTTTAAAGACTTATGAAAGACATTTAAAAGCAGCACAATAAAAGAGATGTCGCTCCGGGATTCAAAGGGTTAAATATACTCGAAAATCTTAATGTGATTATTAATATAAATATTACTGTTCGTAACATGCATTGCTTACCTGGGTCAAGTCCTGGTCAGTCAATAGATGCAACTCTCGTGGTTTGAAGCAGTTTTGACATTTACTTTTGTTGAAGAAATTCGCCTGGAACTTCCTACAGGGGTTTTCTTTTGCGGCAGACATTATCTTTCACCTCTTTTTAAACTCCCTGGAGTAATTTCTCTGGAGGACTTTTATAAACAGTGGGGTAATCCCGCTGTTTCCTTGCGTATCTCTTCTATCCCAACTTGGAAAGAGATCCAGCACTCCGATGCATTTTCCAATAAAAGGACCAGTCAGGAGGTGAATTGTTGAGGGAACAATTTTCAAATCATCTGTTGTCGGTTAAGTTGGATCCAGTTGCTGCTTCCCAACAGATAATTACCTGCCATCAAGCCAGTCGTCTCATCAGTCAGTGATGTATGCTTTTCAGTCCATGGCCTGCAACCACAAAGCGCAGTGTCGAGAAAGGTGGCTAATATCCTGTTAGCTCACCAGTGGATTTCCAGATCAATAACAGCGAACGCCAAAAAAACAACATTTGCACAGTTGTCGCCTTTAAGCTCCGAGGCGATAGTGTCCATTAAGTAACGACAGACTCCCATGAAAAGGACCAAAAGAAAGCTTGAAGTCAAACAGCAGTTCCCAGTCAGTTAGTCAGTCTGTGCGAAGTTCATTCGGTGCTCCTGTGCTAGGCTAAGGCTAGCCCGGTTAGCTAACTCGCTGCTAATGGAAACCTCTAACGTTAGTGGCCGGCGTCGTTAACTTGACTTTTAAAAATCAGATAGACCAAATATCCAAACGGGTTCAATGCTGCTCTTCCAGGTCGAGACACTGCATGCAGGGAAAGCATCTCTTGGTCAGTCACAGAGGGCAAAAGGGGCATTTAGGGGTTGGTTCCATGACTAGCTTGATTAGCAGCAGAAGGTTTATTTTCTTCTATCCCAGAGGAGCGAGCGAGGGGGAGCGGACTCAGCTCACACAGGATCCTGGAATTCTGTCAAGTCTCGCGATGACTGCTCACTGTCGCCGCCCACAGAGGGAGCACAGTTTTGTTATTGTGCTTTTGTGAGGCTTGATTAGATAACCATACACACTCAAATCGTGGTTCGTGTATTTATATTAAGTTAAAAAAAAGTATAAATATATATTGTGGGAGAATGCCACTCAGTTTATTTTGAAAGGGAAAAAAATTGTGGGGCAAGATGCCCCCTTACAATATTTTTATTTTTGTGCTATAACAACAAATTTGTCAAATCTAATCATCATCCTGCACATGCTAAAATCACATCACAAATACTTTTAAAGGGGGCTTCTTCCCCCATTTTACCCTATTAAGTCCAAGCAATCTTGAAAGTGTATACTCACCTAGAAAGTGCCTTGATCAGGTTTTTTTTTTAAATTAATAGTCATTTATCATTTGAAAAAAACATAACTAACTATAACAGCAGTAGGATACAAACACTCGCTTCTCAAGACAACTGAAACTTTCACTTGTCATCCATCCCTTCATGCTGGCAACAAGGGAACATGCTTTAGCTACCACATGCTGTATGTGTGTATTAATGGCTGACTGAAGCAGAGGCTATTATAAGCAGCAGGTTCTAGTGGACAGCACTGGGACACACAGACAGACGGATAGACAGCGAGAGGAAGAGTTGTGTGAATGGACAAGGGACAGAGAGGGAGAAGGGCCTCGGGGACCTAACTAAATCCAAAAAAAAAACAACAACAGCCAGTCCTGCTGAAGGATTAGCGCCCTGTTCATGCTGTAAGTGAACCAAGAATAACACAGATTACAGGTGTGTGTGCGTTGTTGCTATAGATGTGTACTTTAAAGCTGACTAACCCACTAGGATCCAATCATGTATCATCTGGGCTGAGCTGGGAAGTGGGTCTCTGGAGTCATCATGAATGCTAGTTTTAATGTGGATTAGGGGTTATCTTAATGAGTTTTCCCAACTAATGCAGGGCAAGTAAGGTCACCCATTGCTTATAAATGTGGGCGTCTTCAGTTGCCCCTCTTAGGGTATCCTATGACAATATCCTGGAGGTGACATAGCGCAAGGGCCTCTGTGGTAGCAGCATGGTCAGAATATATTTAGCTGTTGTCCTCACTTTACATGGTAAGTGTGTTAGCAAGGCCAGCAAATATACTCTGTCCTCAAGGGGCTTAACACCTTTAGAGCAGAAAACTAGAGTTGGTAAGAGTCAAATCACAAGTACACATACAGTATTGATCTGATATATTGGACTACAAGCTATCTTTGGACACACTGAACTTAAAAATTGCTGGAGTCAAAGTAAATTACGCTGGCTTTAGCATGATATGTGCTGCCAACTTAACAGTCATACTGCATGCTTATTCAGCATCTTGCCAAGAGTTACTGTGAAAGAGAAGATCCATACTAATCTTTACATCTAACACTGCACATCCCAGTTCGCTCGCTCAACTTAAAAGTGTACTGGAAACAGCTTGTACTCTTTAAGTCAAGCACAATACAGCAACATGAAAGTTATGAGTCGACCAGACACAAAATAAATGTCACATGACCTTTGTCGGACGGTAAATTTATCTCCATTCAACAGAACTTTTTTTTTGTAGCATTAAATAGCAAATATATTAAAATAGCATCATATCATGTAAAACTACTAAGTTGCTAAATGTTTATTTTTATGCTTATCAAGCAAAAATAAAATAATGAGTTATTTTATGTACATTGTAAAAATATAATATTTGTTTCAACTTAAAAATGTTCATGTCCAGTCTAACTATATTTTTTAAGTTGACTGAATGTGAGAAGATAAATTAAATCATTACACAATTACCTCAACTTGTCTTTTACAGTGAGCGTATTTCCCAAAATGTCAAACCACAGCTTTAACCCTTTGAAATCTGGAGAGGCATTACTTTGCTTGTGCTGCTCTCAGATGACTTTTACAGATATTTAAGCCTTTGAATCCTGAGCAAATTGGTTCAATTTCTTTCAAAGTCATAAGAAAAAGTCAATGAGCAACCTGGTAGTAAATGTTTAACAAATAAAAAAAAAATAGTAGATTTATAACATTATTTTTTAAAAGCTAGGGAAGAATGTCTAACAAATAAAGAAATAAAGCTAGGGAAAGACTATATTCATAATCATAAGAATTAAAGCACGCTTTCTACATCATTTCCTTGTTTGTTTGTTTTTCTACTTTTTTTAAAAACAAAATTTCAGGTAATTTCACAATAGCTTTTACCAGTTTCTTGCTAATTTTTGGGCCAGTTGCAGCGGTCCCATACAGATTTAAGGATATTTCCAGGATTTTAGGACATTGCTAGAAATTTTAGGGCATTTCTAGGATTTTAGGACATATTCAAGATTTTAGGACGTTTCTGGGATTTAAGGACATTTCTCATATTTTAATATTTTTTTAGGATTTTAGGACATTCTAGGATTGTAGGACATTAGGGGCTTAGCCACGACCTCTGTCGGGGGCTGCAGGGGGTCCTCAAATGGCACTGTTTTGATGAACAAGCTCTATTTTGAAGCTGTTTTATGCACTCTGGGACCTGGGAAGTATACTACAAGTATAAAACCAAATCTTAGTGTGAATCACTTACTTTTATTATGAATTTGAAAATGGTTGTAAGGGCCACCCGGCACTCAGTCAAGGGCCAGATTAAGTCCACAGGCTGTAAGTTGAGTATCACTGATTTAGAGAATGGATTCTTAGCTTTCAGATAGGTTAGATATGTTCTGCACATACATATGTTTTTATTATTGATACTGTGTTAGTTAACGCCACAAATGAGACAAATCTTAGGAGACCTAAAACGTTATCTAAGTTGTCATGTCAGCACAGGCAGCTTGTAATGCAGGTCATTAGGTCTGTAGCCGTTCCCTGCACTGATCCTGTGCTCTCTCCTCAACAGAACATGTCCCTGCCCTTTGTGATGACGTTGCCCCTGCTGATTGTCTTGGCAGCGGGGGTGTACTACATCTACAATGAGGTCATCCAGTTCATGTCCGCATCCTTAGTGCGAAATAAGGTGGTGGTGATCACTGATGCTGTGTCCGGAGTGGGAACTGGTAAATTATCTCACTCGTGTTTCTAATATTCAACCTTACTGTTATCACCATGGGAGTTTTGTTTTCACCCTGTCTGCCAGCAGGATGTCTCAAAGGCATATTCCATGAAATTTCCCCTGACTTGTAATCTTTTGGGACTAAAGAACAATTGATGTTTAGTTATACTGATCTATTGTGGCTAAATGGTAACCCTAGATTTGCGAAACTCTCATGGGCAAAAATGTTCTTGTTTTGTTGTCTTGTTTTGTGGTTGGTCGGTAGGTCTGGTTATGTTTAGGCACAAAAGGCACTTGGCTACGGTTGGGAAACAACAATGATTTGGCTTTCAAATGATCACTTGAAACATGGAACATGAAATCTCGCATGACTTCTGCGGGTTACCATCAAGACACTTGAAATTGTGTAATTTGATAATTATTGTATTATAGCCAAGACTATAGAGTAATGGAGACTGACTCAGTTCAAAGTATGTTACTTTGAACTGTATTGCATTTGTAGCAACTAGTGAAGTGCCTATTCAAAATATGCCTGTTCAAAACAGGCTGATTGCTTGGTCTGTGGTAATACTGCTTACAGCTTTCTCAAGAACCGTTCATACAAAAAAACTCAACTTTCGATAAAAAGCTTCGTTGGCTTCTGAGCACTACACCAGAGCTGCAAACAGCTATAGATTTATCATGATGCTGAGATACATAAAATATTAATTTATGTTGCTACTTTAGCTTATTATACCCAGAAATACTGTGCAAATAGTCAGGGCTGCATAATATGTAAAAAAAAAAAAAAAACAAAAGACATATATATGTTTTATATATGATTCATATATATACATGCGTGTGTGTGTGTAGCACCATAATGCTTCATTTATAATGGCATGTGTGACACATTTTATCATTATCAAAAATGTACAGCTCCTTCGATTTGGGTATTGTACTTGGCCATATTCTGATTTTAATAATATTTGATTAATTGTGCAACTAAAGGGCCACCCTACTATTTACTTACACTGTAGCCTACTTAATAGCCATCCCTTACTGGGTTAGGGTTAAAGAGTTCTGTCAGGTTGAGGGCCCCAAGAGAGGCTAAAAGGAGAGCACCCAAACAGCACCTTAGCAGACACTATCCCACTATATATACCCTACCCTCCAACATCGCCGCTCCAGTTACATTGTGCTATACCCCATAGCTCATATGGGGTCAAAGAGCGTGTCCCAGCCTCCATTGAATAGCCTTGTTCAGAAGCAGTCACTGTGATGACAAGACCCCAGAAAGTCACTGCGGCTGCCCAAGTAGTCTGGCACATAACCCTTCATATCGAGATATGTTAATTACTGAGCTTTAAGGTGCTGGTGGACATATTTTTATACTTTGAACAGAGCCAGGCTGGCTGTAGCCTGATGCTTAGCATTATAGGTATGATGGTGGTATCAATTTTCTTATCTAACTATCTAACTCTTAACAAGAAAGGCAATAAGTGTTTATCACAAAATGTCAAACTGCTCCTTTGAATGAAGTGATAAAGTTATTCAACAGGTTTGTTTTCCTTTCTGTGCAGAGTGTGCCCATCTCTTCCATAAGGGTGGTGCCAGACTGATCCTGTGTGGGACGAGCTGGGATAAGTTGGAGTCTCTATATGACTCTCTGACTAGTGACACCGACTGCAGAGAGGTGAGGGAATTCATTCAATACAAACTTCAGTAACAACTTCAGTGCATTGCTGGCATAAATTTCAGTATGAAACAGCATAAACATGCCACTGAATAAACCCTTCAAACCTAAACCAATTCAAATCCAAACAGGTTTAATTCCACACTGATGACAATAATATTGCAAAGCTACACAGCAAACCAAAAGATTCTGCAGAAATTCAAGACAATTCAAACATAAAACCAAATCATCAACAATATGAGATAGATGATCATATTTGTATCTTATTTGTATCTCAAAGATGAAACTAGCCAGAAAGGGGGGCAGCCTCACAGGATGGCACCCTGTGCAGTTGGGGGATTAGTGCAAAGCTCAAAAGCACCCTGATAGCTAAAAACATCAGTAGTCATACAGGAGGCAACCTTGACCCTCTCCAGCCACCAGCTCTCACTCCATACTTGGTCCATACAGGGACTTTCAACCAGTGATCCTCCAGTTCCTAAGCCTTGTCCCAATAGCCTACATTACTGCAACCCATTATGTACAGAACATATTAGTGTAGTGATGTAAGACAAACCTGTGTCTCCCTAGACGTTTCCCCCAAAGCTGGTAATTCTGGACTTCAGTGATATGGACAGCATGGAGGACGTGGTGGCAGAGGTAGTGGAGTGTTATGGCTGTGTGGACGTGTTGATCTGTAACAGCAGCATGAAGCTGAAAGCCCCGGTGCAGAGTGTCTCCCTGGAAGTGGACAGAAACATCATGGACATTAACTACTTTGGCCCTAGCACTCTGGCCAGAGGTGGGCTGAACATTCCTGAGAAAATCATCACCAAATAGACTTCCACTGCTATTTATATGATGTTGGTTCTTTGTGATCTTTTTAAAAAAAATCTAAATGATTATGCATTCACATAATATGGCAGGTGTTCTTCCAACAATGATGTCCAGAAGATCGGGACACATTGTGCTGGTCAACAGTATCCAGGGAAGACTGGCTGTCCCATTCAGAAGTTCATGTGAGTTGCCCATATAAGAGCTTTTATCCACCAATTTAAGGGATTGGTTCACCTAACAAACTCTCTTCTTATGGTAACATTACACCTAGGCAGAGTAGCAGAAAACTGTATTCAGTAGCAGTACTGTTACTTGTAGTATTTATAAGAGTTGGGCTGGTGTAAAAATTTTTTATACCTGTTTGGTATAAGCCAAACACTGGACCAGACCGCTTTACCTAGTCTTACCAAGTGTTCAACGTGATTCAGTGGTCAATCCTGAGCGGAAGGTTGTGACACCATGTCCCAACCACACGCAGTCTCTGGTCACAACAGAAAGCAAGAGTCTAACTATCACGTAGCATCCCGTAATAGCAGAGTTCTCTGTCCAACACTGAATCCATAAAATATGCACTTCTGTCCCTTAATATAAAGAAACCATGTAGCTATCAGCTGTGCAATGGAAATCAGACCAGAGATGTAAACACTTAAAAGATGAGTGAGTAACCTACTTGCTGTTTTTCTACATTTGTAACATTTCTATTTTAAATCAGAGACCACATTTAATATTGTAATATTTACTGGAAATTACATAGAATATTGCCAACAGTGTGCAACAACATTACCCAAGCCTGTTTTTAGTTATGGTCCTTAACCTTAGGAGAAACTTTGAGCTTCCTGATCTCCCTCCAGCCAGCTGACACTGTATTTAAGTTTTTACAGAGAAATAAGAAGGTTTTGTATGAATAATTCCTCAGTTCGACTATATGAATCAGCTGTTTCTGGTCAACTGCAGTGCTTTTAAAGCGAGCATCAGATATAAATAGTAACAAACTGCTGACAAAAGTTTCCAAAAAAGTACGTTTCCAAACATGATACTATATTAATCACACTGTCATATTGTTTATGACTCCTGCAATTTGACTTGGATTTAGAGCTGTGACCTGGGATTCTTTTTTAAATTGCCAAAACGTGAAAGAAATTGAAAGATTAAAATGTTTTTGTTGAAAGTGTTTAAGAAAGTAATTAACTGGATGGTCATTTTTAGAAGATGTCTTTTGTGGTGCTCTTTCAGATGCTGCATCTAAGCATGCCGCACAGGCCTTTTTCGATTGCCTGCGGACTGAAGTGGAGGAGTATGGGATAGTTGTCAGCACCATCAGTCATACCTTCATTAACACCTCCGACGTGCCGCCTGTGGAGGAGCCTTCCCCTGAACCAAACATCGTGGCTGCATGTGAGTAACAGAACTGGTGACTGAAAGGGTAATAAAACATGAAAAATCATTCCAAAAGTTTCAGTTTATGGGAAATGGATAGGTGGTGTGAGGTCTATTTTGGTAGTACATAGACAAATGATAGACAAATTTACATGTATCTGTTCTTCCACAGATATCGCCAGCCAGTTGACCCAGGGTGTGCGCCCATCAGTCCTGGCCAATGAGATTATGCAAACGGTAAACAGGAAGAGGAAGGAGGTTGTGCTGGCCCACCCCATCCCCAGGGTGGCCCTCTACCTCCGCTCCCTTTTCCCCTCCTTCCTCTTTGCTGTGCTGGCTGCTGGGGTGAAGGACTCAGTCCTGACTGATTAAATGCAATAAGAGAAAATCTGAGGTGGAATGACAAGAAGATGTGAAATTAAGAAAGGATGTTTTTGGAAATGATGGATATATGTAATGTATGCATACATATCCCTTGAGCCGGGCTCAGACTACAGGAGTAGTGTCTCTTTATCTGCGAGATGCAACTCAATGTCAAAATAGGTTAGGATTTTAAAACCACTGTAGTGTGAGCCCGAGGCTTCTTGATGAGGCTTATAGTTTTAAGCCTCATCATTTTACATTTACTCTCTGTAATGACCTCTTAATAGTTTTTGTTGTTAGCAGCGGAGTTCGCCATTCCCATGCTGCATTCAAATTGCCTTCACAGCACAAAGGATTCACCTAAAACAACGCATGAATGTAATCCGGCAGTACTGTTTGTACTTTTATTTCCTTTATAGCCCCATTGTTTACTTTTAGCTCCTCCTACCATTGTATGGCAAATCAAATAAATGTAATAAATATTCACCTTGCATTTTGTCATGTGTGCTCAGTAAGTTTTCATTTGATACAGATTAATGTAATGCACTTGTATGTACAGAAATACAGTGCAGAATACTCACAGTTAGTATTTGCAGGTGGAAAAGGCTCAATAGGCTATTTGCAAGGATATGCATTGGTGTAGTCGAATACTCAAAAAACTTGATTCAGGTTGTTTAGATTCAGCTGCTTTTTTTCATGCTGAGAGAAATTTAAATTTGTTGACAGATCAAAACCTGAACATTTAGGCTGATGAATAATCAGAAAAATCTGAAAAGAACTGATCAGACATTAGTTTTAATCTTCATCTTTATAATTTGATGTAAAAACATATATGAATATATGTTATGAGAGAGAAAATCTGAAAACTTCTGTATCTGAAATGACGTAATGTGAAAGTAACCTCTGGAAATCATTAAGTTTCCAAAGTAAAAGATCCTAGTTTATTTATGTTAACTTTTCAACACTGGAGTTGAGTTTGGTCTTATGTTATCGTAAAATTATAATTATTATGACTTCACACTTCTATATTCTTCTAATCCACAACGTTCGAGAGAAAAAATACTGTACTTTTTACTGCACTACTTTTATCGAACAGCTATAGTTACATTATAGATCAGTATTTTACACATAAAAAGAAAAGTCTATAAACAGTCGTGTAATGTAACAAAGTAATAACACTAAGTTGCAGTACTTAAATATTTCATCTGTACTTATTTGAGTTTTTAGATTTCCATCAACTTTCACTTTTACTCCACTACATGTCCTGAGTAAAATCAATACTTTAACCCCACTACATTTCCTCTCAGCATTTTAGTTACTTACTACAAAATAGAGGACAAAGGGAGGAAGTGAAGAGGGGATGGACAGATGGATAAAAGAATAAGAGGGGGAAAAAATGGATTTTGTTCTTTGACCTTGTTTTTCTTTGAGTTTAATGCAGGCTTCATTTTTAAGGTGGTGTATGTTATGAGGAAATAAAATTCATGATCACTATAATTCTGACCACTTGCTTTTTTTATGAACAGCATTTACTTGTACTTTTACTGTCATTCTTAAGTACATTTAATATCTTTAAATTACTAATTACCAAGTACAGTAAATATCAGATATGTTTTTTCTATTGTGGTTTTATGACATTTAGTTAATAAATAATCTGAATATTTTTTCAGAATTTTTTAATGTAATGATTATTCACTATATTATACTTACTCTAATAAAGGGTCTGACTAAATGTAATGATCTAGTATTCTATATTGAACGCATACGCAAAGAGTGAGGCCATAGAGTGATTTTAATAGATCAATGTTGTTCTCTGTATGTCCTCTAGGTGGCAGCAATATACAGTTGTTATGGATACTGTCTGACTTCTGATGCTGAGGAGAGCAGCCATCGCACGCCTCCTATAACAATCAATTGTCAATATGGGTGTGTCAAAGTGTCTCAGTATCATCTGTTTTGAAATATTAACTAACTCTCCAAATTTGTCGAGGATGATTTATTTTATTATATTTTTGTTTCCTATTAGACATTTTTTTGCATATACTATTCATTTCTGTTCTGTTAATGTTGTAATAATTGCTTGCATTTCAATAAAAAATACAATTTAAGAGTTCTTGAAATACATAATGTTTGCTGTATACAAAAAACCTTCTTCAGGCAGCTATGACGTTCACACAGAGGCAAGATGTCCAATTACATGTCACTGAGATTTATTGCACTCATCACTTTAGGGCTGGAGGACAGGAGCCTGCTTGGTATTATCCTACAAGGATTACATTGGTGGGGTCAATGCTGGTCAATGTGCTCTCAACATGATGTATGTTGTATTTGGTGATTACTTGATGCATAAAATAACATCTGGTTGATTCATGTCACATTATATCAGAAATAAAATGTCACAGGATGCCAACTCTGTGACAAAAGCTCATCACACTTCTGTGATGTAAATGAGGAGCACACTTGGAGGGGCCGGTTCAAGCAGTGTGTGTGTGTGTGTGTGTGTGTGTGTGTGTGTGTGTGTGTGTGTGTGTGTGTGTGTGTGTGTGTGTGTGTGTGTTTTGTGTGTGTGTGTGTGTGTGTGAAACTCTATTGGTATCATGTCCAGCTGGTATGCTTGAGTCCTCCAGGTCACCCTCCTCTGGGGAGTTTAACATCTTTTGTCTCCAGGGCCGGCGGGCAGGAATGTGACTCAAGTGTTCACATGAATAAATGCAGTTTTATGACATTTCCACCTGTCAAACAGGAAGGATTTCTTTGGAGCACTCAGCTGGACTCTGCAAATTGGCATTTTAATCTAACACATTTATTTGTGTCACATAGCACTGCCCCACCATGTACATGTACCAGATCTTTATAGCATGCAAAGACGGTCAGCCTCAAATATGAAGTATTGTTTAGCAAGAGAGGCATGTTGTATCATATCAGCACTGGTGAAGAAGTATATAGCTTCTTTACTCAAGTAGAAGTACTACTATCACACTGTAAAAATACTCTGTTATAAGAAAAGGTCCTGCATTAAAAATGCTACTTAAGTAAAAATAAGTAAGTATATACTACTTAAAGTATCAAAAGTAAAAGTACCTAATGCTGAGAAATAAAAAAAAAAAGATTAGAAAAAAACACCCCCAAACCTCACAATTATGAAAAAAAAATAGAAAAATTCGGTACAAAGTAACAGTACTTGCATTCACACAACTCCCTTTCCCAACCCTTAACCCCAAACCACCCTTTTTATTTTCTAACTACTTCTTTTATCTCATCATCGTTACCATTTTTATTATTACTATTATTATTATTATTATTATTATTATTATTAATAGTAGTAGTAGAATTATTTTATTTATCTATTTATGGCTTTTTAATCCATTATTATTAAATGTTGTATGGGCTAAGAGGATGCAATGGAGAAAACATGAAAAAAGGGAGGAAAAAAACTGTGAGTAAGACTGTGAATATGATTGTATGAGCTGTTGTAACAGAAATAAAAAAAGAAGTCTAAAGGTAACTTAAAGGTAAATGAAACAGAAATGCATTTAGGAGTGCACTAATATCTGAGAATGGTCTAAACCTAAGAACTTCTCTCAATCATTATCTGGGCCAAACACAGCGAAGATGATAGTCCTGAAGCTATATTCAGAGTGAGGCGTCCTGAATGAGAGACATGACTTATGAGAATCACCTCGCAGGGACGTCTACTGCTCAGAAATGGCCTTTCCATGAGAGAAGTAATCACCCTTATCAATTTTTAAGGCTCAGGTTATTGACACGAACCTGACTTATGGAGGTAATGCAGAGGCCATGGTAATGATTCCCTAAGATTTTGCATACAACACCAGAGGGGCCGCCTCTTTCCTTAAAAATCTTGGATAATAGCGAACATTATTGCTACAAAGAGTATTAAAAAAATGGGCTCTATTTAAGCTATCTATAGTTAATGCTCTTAAGTGCATCGCGTACGTTCATTTCAGACATGTCCAATTCCACTTTTGCTAGTAAAAATAAAATAAATTTCTGTTTCAATTTTTGTAATATTATTTTTAAATAATTAGTTGTAAATATAGCTGTTCTGGGGCTAAAATAAAATAACTGGTTTAGTCCCCATCAGGGTCCCCCCAGATAAGCATGAAATATAATTTTTAAAAATCAATTACTTTTGTATTTAATTCTCAGTTTATACTTTATGTCATTTCAGTTCAGCATTGTATCAAGTCATACCAGTCCACTTTACTAATTATTATTTTTTTGTTTCTTTTCTCTTTTTTAAAACTTTAATCTGCACACAACATTTGCAGATTTTCAAACGGCTCTGTGTTGCCACACTGGGGGCGGTTTGTGCAGATGAGCAGGTTTTGGCTTCCCTTTCAATCAGTCTGCAGCTCCCTGCTCATCTCATGGTGGGGATTACCAGGTTTTGCAAGGAACTCCAGAAGCTGGCAGCCCGGGGGAGACTAATGTTAATGCTAACGTTAATATTTTATTTTGTCAGGTCCACTCCATAAAGTATTGAACTTGTGCTATTTTGGTGAACTAGTTTGAGGTAGTTTTCAACAGATGCAATGTACAGAGTTTTAACTTTGTTTCAGCTTGAAATGATCCCAAACAGTGAAAACATTCTGTCATTTTCTCTAACCGGTCTCTTCTCCTCGCCCCTTGTAATTTCCTTTGTTGCGTCATTTTGCAGTCTAGGCTATGAAATCACATCTTCTAATTTTTAGCACGAATTTATGATTTTGAGATATATTCTTCACGTCACATGTTGACAATGTAATTCTGCCACAGTAAAAATCATCCATGCAAACACAATGCTCTGTGAATTAGACGGATTAAACAAAGCATCAATGTGGTAACTGAGTTACCTGAGTTTCTCAAGGAACCGTTTCAGCCTGAATAGGCAATTGCTGCTGTTTTAATGTAGAAGTCCAAAGAGGATCATCTGAAATGTCATCCAACTGTGGCTGCTTTCTTCTGGATTATGTCCAGTATTCACACGCATTATTTCCTATGAATCACAGGCATGCACTGAGTGATATATAGTGATGACATGTCGATATTATCATGCATCCCTTGTTCAACCATATAAGATATTACTTTAACAAGAAAAATGATTACTAAATACAATTTATGATGACACCAAAATACACAGTCCTTGTGGCAAATTGTTACTTTTTCTTGACAGTTCACCATTTAGCTCATAACCATATGGAGTGATTTGACAATATCTGTTAACTCTAACCCATTTGCTCACTGTGTTATTTTTAAATACTGGATTCTAAAAAATCCCTTTACCCTTACCAGTCCTGCACACTGAAGTGAAAGAATTTACACAGACACACCCTATCAGCCAGAGAGCACTATACAGGATTTAACTATTCTCTCAAAGCATAATCTCAGCATCACATGTCATCTTAAGAATTTTTTTTTATTCATACAAGTTTCGTTAATCCTCCTTGTTTGATTTCAAGATTACACATCTTAAGGAGAAAGTTTGCCTTAATCTTCTATAAATCCCAGTGTGCACTGCTTCTCATACCCCCTCACTTTCTACAGACACACAGCAGTCTCCACAAGATTAAGACTGCACTACCAGCTACAGAATAGCTGCTAAACCCTTTGATAAAGCACATTTATATCTTAAAGAAATATGTTTTGAATTCAATCAACCCAAATAATCTATCTCTACCATTCAGTTTTATAACTGTACCACAAATTGCAAGAAATTACTAGGTATAGACTTTTTTTAAAGGGGGGGAAATGAAAAAAGAATATACTTTAAATTATTTTCCAGAATTATTAAAACTCTTTTGTTTTGTTTTGTTTGTTTTGTTTTTTGCTTGTTTGTTTTTGGGGTTTTTTTTAACTTTCACATTTTTTAAAATTTTGTTTTTGCTCATTTTCAGGTAAAAGTGTACTTTTTTACTTTTTTTTAACTAATTTCTTTCTTATTTCTGGGCCATTTCCTCTCAAGTTGCTCATTGCCCCGCAACATATATATACTAAAATAATTTCAGAAAAAAAGATTATACTTACTGTAGCTAAATCCATATATTTGATGTGATTCCATCTTATATTTGATTATATATTATTGCCCCAAAGGAATTTTCACTCTTGTGCACATTAAAGGGTTAAATACTTTTAATGTTGGTTACCATAATCCTTCAATTTTCTTGCTTTTGGACAGAAAAGCATTAAAATGTTCATGACCCTCAAATCAAGAGGGACCACCGATATAATTATGTTATCAGGAGATGTCGGAGAGAGATTTAAATCAGCCTAAACTTGAGGGAATGAGCACGACAGTTGGCAAATGCAAAATCCTTTATGTGCAAATGCAACAAAGGCCAAATTGAAGCAGGAATCCTTGTACTGAAAATAGATCTGGATTAATTTTATAAGTGCAAAGCTTATCTTTTCTTTTTGGAGTCTGATTTGGGTCTGAACAGCTCTTTGTTAGAATGTCAGCATGTCAGTGTGTTAGACTGGGTCTAAGTGGCGATGATAATAAAGTTCACAACACTCTCTGTTAAATGTCTGCATATTATCAGTCCGAGTATTGGGTGGTAACTCAATGTTCAGCTTCAGGGTCTGGCTTGACTGCCTTTATCGCTGCCATTGGAAATAACCACAACTTACTTTGAGTTACAAACACAAATAATGGTAGGGTGAAGTCAGGTAATTTGGGACATCAGGTAAAATGAGACAAATAAGATTTTACATCTCGAGCTTTTTAAATATAAACTGCTAGTCACCAAACATTACGTTTACAAACATTACACGTTATTGCATTGCTCCTACAAATGTGCTTTCCATAAAACAATCATTTTTATTGAGATATTATGGGCACACTAAAGATTCAAAAATCCACTGGTCACAGAGCTTCGTAGATATCTTATTTGATGCAGAATATGTGCAACCAAAACAATTTCAGTCCAATCCATAAGTAGGAGCAACAGATACCACAAATGTGTACCTGAAATTGGGGTTGACAGAATTTCAGCAAAATTGGGGGCAAGTATTAAACACGATATAAAGATTCATAATGATTCATGCATATAGGCGTTGCCTATTGAATATTATATATTAAATCATATCTTTGCTCAGTTTAAAGTGAACAGGAATTAGCTAGAGAAATAAAAATTTGCATCACAGATGGAAATGATGCCCTAATGCTTTACATCAAATTTCATCCCATTTGGCCCGATTGTGGTGCTATAATTTACAGCCCTGCCTTTAAATGTCCATATCCCTCACAGAGTTAATCTTCTTCTTCTATACCTTCTTCTATATACTTCTATATCTCAATGTCCTTTACAAAAAAGCCTTTTGACAATCACGGACACCATTATGGATTGCTTGCTAATTTGCATAATGTAAACTGGAATTGCCGCAGTTGTATACTTGTGCAAACCACTCAAGTTGCAGTTACAGTTTACATCCATGTCTGTGAAAACACGGATGTTTCACAGACATCTTTCCCCTCAGCAGCACAGAAGATCTATACAATCAGCGCAGTTTGAAGGTGGGAACCCAAGATTGGCATCACCAATTCAGTATCTGACCAAATGTAAATGGTAAATGGACCTGCACTTTTACAGCACTTTTATAGTCATTTTTTTGACCACTTTAGGCGCTTTGCCACTCCAGGTCACATTCACACACACACAGTCACTGGTGGCCGAGGCTACCGTACAAGGTGCCACCTGCTACTCAGTTTTTAACCTTTCACACACACACTGATGGAACAGCCATCAGGAGCAAGGACACTTCAACATGTTGATTGGAGAAGCTGGGGATCAAACCACTGACACTCTGATTACAGGACGATCCGCTCTACCTCTGAGCCACAGCCGCACCCTTCTGTTCCTGAGTTATGGTGTAAAATAATGGCCTGAAAATTAGAACTTTATGATGTCAAAGAGAAGTTGGCCTTTGACTATATATACTATATGAAATGTAATCACCATATCACTGAGATTGATCATTTCATCCTTTTAGATATCTGTGTGAAAAATGTGAAAATTAGAATACAAATTCTTATGAGTTATGACCCAAAACATGTTTTGTGAGGTTACAAAGACCTTGACCTTTAACCTTCGACCACCAAAATCGAAGCAGTACAAACTGTTTGTTTCAAATTGTAATTTCCAAGCATAAACTGAGATAATGTTAATGCAATGATCAAGGGTTATTTTCTCAGACTTTGCAAAGCTCCTCCTGAGCCTCAGAGGACTTTTTTTTTTTTTTATAGGCCGACGCAGTATTTCGCTCATGACCAGGAAGCTGAACTATCATTCTGATGAAGTTTAACAACATATTGTTAACTATACATTTATGGGATACTATCACACTTGCTTTTATTATTATTTCATTTTTTATTTTTTTGAAAAATCGGCCTTCTCTTTCTGTGCCCATCAAAAAGTAAAGAATTTTACCATAAAATAATAGTTAAATGTAGGCAGAAGACACTATATCTTATAGTGTAACTGGAATAATGGACAATTGCCAAAGCACCAACTTCAAAAGCAGAGATGCTTTAAAAAAAGACATTTTGACACACACATAGATTTGAACCAAAGCGCAGAATAATATAAACAGTGACAGTCTGCAACATGAGATCAGTGTTTATGCACCAGGACGGAGTTGGGAAGCTCCAGCGTATTGAGTTCTGATGTGCCATCGCTCTTTGTGCATATTATATGCGAGCTATGGGAATCCAAATGCAACAATATTGACACGCTGCAATTAGAGTGGGGTCATTAGGTCTGCTGCTATTTTAGAGGAAAAAAAGAAAGTTGCATCACCGGAATCCTGCCTGACACAAGCAAATACACTTGAACACATGCACACACAAACAGTCCCGATCCTACCCACCCCCACCCTCACACACATGCTCACACCCTAATTTAGAGGGGGAAGATAAAGGGAGGAGGGGGTGGCTAATGAAACAGAAGGGGCACGCAGGGCGAGCAGGGATTTCTAAAGCCTGTCATCGCTGGATGCCTTGACCCCTGCTCAATTCCTCGCCTTCTTGGCCTCCTTAGGCCATCATGTTCTAAGGCTCGAGGAGAGGTTGAGGCTTTTCAAAATTCTTGATTGGATTTTTCTGTGAAACGTAACAGGACCACCCGCTGGTGTGAGTTCTGACAATCTGCTCGTTGGCAATGAACAAATCTGGACCCACAAACGACAGACAGCTGATTCAACATGGACATCTTCTTTTCAGCAATGCTACTAAAAGACTATTCTAGTGTCCCAGAGTTTGCTAACAGCACTCAGAACATGTTGAAGTCACCTGCACAAAGAGGAACATCTAGTGGCAATCATTGTTCATGTAAGCAAGCTCGGCTAACTAGCTTTTATGTTCCAAATTTTAATGTTTAGAGCGGGGATACTAAACTTTGTTTGCTTGGGGGCCACTTTTGCAGAATGACAGGAGGCCAGGAGTCAGGCCCAGCAGCCCTGTGTTTTTGTAGGATTTTAGGACATTTCTAGGATTTTAGGAGATTTCTAGGACTTAAGGGCATTTTTAGGATTTTAGGACAGTTTTAGGATTGTTTGAAATAAGACAAGTTTTTATTTATTATATTTAAGGATTAAATAAGGATTAATCAATGGATAATTATACAAAGAATTGATCAAAGAAAGAGCTTACAACGTGCAACCCTATTTTTACCAAAACATTATCATGACTTTTCTATAACTTTGCAGCAAATTTTCAAGACTAGACATTTCTCTGAATGATTTCTACCTGTCGATACTCCTTAGTGGTCCGTTTCTTTATAAATACTGTATATCTATGAGATAGCATTTAAAAAATAACCCACATCTCCTGGTAATGTCAATCAAATGCAATAGCAAATGAGTACAAAGATGCTGAAAACCACAAATATGTTTCCCAAACATTTCCACCCACCTTTGAAAATTTAAAAATATGAAAAAAATATGCATAGTACATTAAGTACCATTATATTCTGTATTTTCTAAAGCGAGTCACTTTTGGCCTCAGCTACACCTTAAATGAGCGTCAATGACATTCCCCCACTGGCCCTTATGTAAACAGTTTTGGTGTCCTGCCTCTTTCAGACTATTTTTCTTTGGTCCTAGTTGAAGCTGACAGTTACCATAAACAGGCCTGAAGGAGGTTCAGTTCAGGGGGCGCAGAGGGGGACATGGATGGAAGAGTGGGATCAGAGTGGGAATAGGAAAATATGGGAGAAAAAGAGGAGGCATTCATGGATGCAGACGAGGACAGAAGCAGGAATTCTAATTGTCTGTTAAGAAGACTTTTGTTCTCTTAAACAGGGCTGACAGCATGTTTCTTTATGTACCCGCTAAAAGGTCCAGCGTATGTGTGTGTGTCTTTTACATGGTCGCTAACATGTCTTGGATCAGTGATTATGAAAGGAGCGTCTGTTATTCGTTGTTTTTCTGCTGGTGGAGCTCTGCCCTTTGATTGGCTGGCAGGAGTTGGGCTGCTGCTGCAGGCAAGAAGGGCTGGTTTGGATCTGTGAATGGAGGCCATGTTGCCTGCTGGGTAATCTTTGTGACCAGTTACTGCGAACCATTTCTATAATGTAGCAAAGCATGTGACCTTTATTGGTGATATACTGACATAAATAGAAATTGATCAGTGACAACTGTTAACATATGCTCATTTTTTTTATTACAATTTAGAGAAAAGCTTTTAAAGTGTTCAGGCTGGCTGTAAAACTGTGTAACAGACACAAAGACTTGAATGCCATAATTTAAGGCTGATTTTATTACCTAAAAGCATCGTATAACAGCACTCCACCAATTCAACATTGTACCCCTATGACTTCTGTGGACGTTTTTTTTTAAATAAAAAAAAAGTCAAAACTGATGCAGCAGACATAGAGATATCTTTTTATATTCCATTCAAACTTCCTTGAGAAAACCTGGCAGCAACATGAACCATGATGCAACTCAAGAGCTGACGGTTCAGTTGGAGACGATGATACAAAGTTTAATATGGTTTTACTGGAGAGCGTTTTATGAAATAGAAAGGTTAAGTCACCTCAAATAACACTTTAGCACATTCAAATGAGGTATTTCTTTTAAAAAACTCCCTTATACATTAAAGGAAATTTTAAAAGGATTTAAGCTCAGGATGATGCTGATTATGTCCTTGCCAAATTTCATGTAATTTTACTATAGTGTTTTTGCAAAATTAAAAGGGAGGTCCGCTCAGACTAAGTCAGCTTAGAGATTAGTATTTGGGTCTCTAAGACCAAAAAAACCCAGTTAAACACTGTAAAACAAACACTTATCAGGACAATCAGACCTGAGAACACTCATGCTGCCATCTTGGGTGATAGATTGATTGACTGAATTTCAAAACTTGACAGTTTGAACAGTTACTTCATCTCCTTCCTTGCATCTTGGCTCTTTCGATCAATTTTGTATCTTTTTCTGTAGTGCAGCATCAGACAGTGAAGTTAGCAGCATTATTACACACTCAAAGAGTTTTCTCTGTCCCCGGAACAACAAGGCTGTGTACGTTTGTGTGTGTGCCTGTGTTTGTTGTATACATGTGAGCAGTGTCTATGGGTGCATCCATTAGGTGAGTGCAGCATATGTCAGATAGGCGTCTGTCTCAGTGGGAATACACTACAGCTGGCATTCACAGGGGAACAAACACACACACACACGTGCGCCAAGAGGAATACATCGACAAAGCTGTCCTTCATGCTTAACCTCTTTACAAGATGGGATTATTCTCATTGTATAATTAGGAGTCGTGGGGTGAATTTGGGCCATTTAGAAACAAAAATAATAACAATTTAAAGGGACTTATGCATGTTGTTTTGTGCTGCTCAAATACATACTGTCAGCTAAAAAAAAAGACAAAATAAGCACCTTAATGGTCAGTCCTCCAAAATATCACTCGTTGAATTTGCCCTTTAAAACCTGAGAAAATTGACACAATTTCTTTCACAAACATGGAAAGCAGGCCATGAGCAAAGAAAGAAAAAATGACCCAAAAATTAGCAAGAAATTACAAAAAATATAAAAAATACAGAAATTACCTTGAAAAATAAAAAAATATATACAATATATAATCATGATCATTACAAATATACTTTTACCCTCGACATTTTCCCTCACCTTTTAAAAATAAATCTCTTAATCTACTAACTTCTTTCAGTTTCGAAAACATTTATTAGTGAGTTGCTCATTGCTTTTTTTAACATGTTTGCAAAAGAAATCAAGTCAATTTGCTCAAGGTTATGTCTAAATTCTTGCTTTAAGTCTAAATTCTTGCTTGTGTTGTACGTCGCTTTGGATAAAAGCGTCTGCTAAATGAAATTGTAGAATTGTAGAATTGTAGGTTCAAAGATTTAAATACTTGCAAAACACATCTGACAGCAGAAAAAGGAATGTGATGTCACTCCAGGTTTTAAAGGGTTAATTTCCTATATTTTTGCTGTTCAGTATAAGAAGTGAAAGAAAGGTTTAATTCCTATGTCAAATGTCCTTAGGTGGCACATTTGTTATGTTGATTCTACTCAATATACACTGCAGACAGGATACAAGCCATAATAAAATAAAATGAAATAAAACATGGAAAGGCCTATATGTATCAATATTTGCAAATGACTCCCAAATTTGCACCACTGAACAAGAGCCAGCTGTATTGACAGTGCTGACCTTTAAGGGAATGGAAAAAATGGATTTTGAAAAAAGTCCAAAATCGAGGAAACTAACCAAGCTTAGCTGTGCCACTCGATATTGTTTAACTTGCTTCTCTCAGAGTATAAACTGTTCTACAAACTGCTGGAGCCTTTCACAACCATTCACTCTCATACCTACAGGTAATTTAGAGCCCCCAGTTAAGGTTACCCTGCATGTCTTTGGAGATGGAAGACTCCACATGGAACAGCCCCCGATGGCCAGCAGGTTAAAACCTGGAACCCCTCTTGTTGTGGGATGACAGTGCTAAGCCCTGACAGACTTAAGAAAATATATATATATGTTCATATGGAACATGAGCTGCATTTAATGGTAAATGGACCTGCCCCTGTACAGCACTTTGTTAGTCATTCACAGCACTTTCACACAAGTCACATTCATCCATCCACATACACATTCACATACTGCAGGCAGAGGCTACCGTACAAGGTGCTACCTGCTACTCAGTTTTAAACACACACACATCGATGGAACAGGAGCAATTTGGGGTTCAGTATCTTACCCAAGAATGCTTCGACATGCGGACTGAAGGAGGTAGGGATCAAACCGCCACCAGCCACAGCCACAGCCACAGCCACAGCCACAGCCACAGCTACCCATACGGGCCGAAAACACTCCAACACACTAATTCTAGTCCCCTGCACACCAAAACCTGAGGAGGAGTCTGTCAGATTCTTCATCACACACCCCGTTCATACTTGAAGTCAACAAAGACGGAAGAGCCCCTCCACGGGTACACTGGTCGCCATCGCTGTTGTCAGAATGTCTGCTGATTTTTTTCCTTTTGGGACATTATGCCTATAACTAAGAACTTGTGTAACACAAGTGACAACATAACTGTTTTATTAGTAACTGTAATGTGATTACAGTAAACACTGGTCTCCATATGTGCGTGTCCTGTTAGGTAGAAGCCAATGACATGAAGGCAAAATTTTCATCACTCTCTGATTACTTTGGGGGGAGAGGAGAGGGAGCATATGGCAATTTGGGGGTTTGTGGATAATATTTTTGTTAAAATGTGGATAAAGGGATGCCATTATGAGCATAATTGAGTACTGATTAATGCCTGTATCTGTCATGTGATAACATTTAAGAACAATGAGTTCAGGATTTAAGGTCAAAAATAGTTTAGAGAAAATAAACAACTGGATTTGACTGAAATTTTTGGAACAATCAAAAATCCTGCTTTGCACTGAAAAGAAATTAATCAACCATTATCTGGACATGAGTGGATTTCAAAGTTGCCACTAAGAGAATCACTGCAAATATTTCACTCATCAGCACTTGTAGGAGAGCTTCTGGTAACCAAATCTGATGAAAGGTGGATAAATACTTTAGGATTACGGGTCAAAGGGGGCGCTAATCTATTGGTGGAAGATGCAAGAGGAAAAACTTCACCCCTCATTCAGCCATGCATGATATATTTCGATATCACACTTCACTGAACATATATGAGTGACACATATTCACTCATCCTATGTCAGGTGTTGACAAGGTTACAGGCAGAATCAAATGTAACACCACAGTTGTGGTTTACCTGTTCAAATGTCCATGTAACATGGATTATTTTGGAAAATGTTATGTTATGTTAGACTTCGATGTTTAAAGATCAAGGTCACTGTGACCTTGCATACGTCTCATTTTCATGAACACAATATCTGACAATGGCCTTGAGGGAGTTTCCACAGGTTTGGCACAAACGTCCACATGGACTCAAGAATGACCTGATTAGAATCTGGTGGTCAAAGGTAAAAGGTCAAGGTCATGAAAAACAAGTCTTAAGAATTCATACACTCAAATTTCACACAAATGTCTGATGGGACAGAATGATGAAGTTCTGACATTTTTTATCTAAGAGGTCAAAGGTCAACTGTGACATAATGCTCTGCAAAAACACACTTTAGGAACAGAAGTGGAGGTATTTGTCCGGATACTGAATTGGTGACACTAATCTTGGGTGTTCACATTGAAATTGTGCTGATAGATCTTCTGTGCTGCCACTTGAAGTAAATTATTGATTGAAAATGAGTGTGAACAAAAGTCCAATTGTTTAACTTTAAGCTGTACAAAATGTGAAAATATATATTGAACTCACGTTATTTAGTTAGGAAAATTTGCTTTTTTTCTAAAACCAAAGGTAAGTATATGTAGTGCTAACTTGATAACATAACATATGTTGATTTTTACGTTTTTCTGAAATGATACTCACCTTGAAAATGATCTTTGTGTCATAGCTGTTTGGCCTACAGGTCTCTAATACACAGTCTGAGCTATCTGATTTTTTCCAGGAATATCCAGCCAATTTCATCAAGTTACGACAACTTGAATTGTGTTTTAAATCAATTAAGACATAAATTTGCATTTAAATTTCACACAATATTAAGTTAAAGTAATTATCAACATTATCACACAACTTATCAAATAATGTTTGCAATTTGAAAGGATTATCTAAATCAATGAATTAGGATTTTTATACTGCGTTTAATTAGGGGGGGGCAGGATAGTTCCCATAAATTACTTTCATGATAATCTACAAGGGTGTGTTTGTGAAAAATAAAAGCTCATATAAAGGTTCAGTACTGTACATATGAGCTTTTATTTTTTCACAAACACACCCTTGTAGTCTATCATGAAGAGAAGTCCTTTCCATGACAAACAGGAAACTGGATGGGATTACTTGCATATTGTTATACTCTCTGTGTTTTTAATCCCGTTGCAGAGAGTATCCCTGTACAAACCCTGGATAACAGATTTATCTGGGATAACGTCCATGTCATTACATAGTCTCCTTCCTCTCAGAGGCCAAGGGGAGCAATAATCCATCTCTCATTACAATGGGGATGTTAAACAATGCTAGCAGATGTGTCTGGAAGCCTGCAGAAATGAGGACAGGCTTTCCAGCAGGTAGTCATAATCTCTTTTTCCTGATCTGTTTCGCTCTCTGTCACACACACACACACACACACACACACACACACACACACACACACACACACACACACACTATGCCTCTGAGTACCGGGACATTAACCTGTTGTCTCTTGCGGTTACAGTCTGGTAATGCAGCTGGGGTTGGACTCTGCAAAGTTGGGTGCTATCGGCTCTCTCTCTCTGTGTGTGTGTGTGTGTGTGTGTGTGTGTGTGTGTGTGTGTGTGTGTGTTCATGCTAGTGTGTACAATTCCTCTGGTCTGTATAATACTTTTTTTTTTTTTTTTGGATTACCTTTGGTCATTTCTGAAGTTACATTGTCAAAGCTCTTCAGTCAGTGAAACAGGTCTATGTGGTCCAAACTCTCATTTTTCATTGCTGTCACAAAAAAATGCATTCAATGATTACAATTTACAAATCCATTATATCTTTTTTCATTGAAGAAAAATTGTGGAGAACAAAGAAGAGGAAGGCCAAAGCTCGGTATTGTACGGTATAACTAATTATATGTTGTTGATCAAATTGTTTTTAGTTATCACTTTGCAGCCCTGGAATTTCTGGATTTTTTTTTTGTTTCAACTTTTTTATTTTTCCACCAGTAAATTACCACATGCAAAGGAAAGATAAAGAGTATTGGACCAAATTGCTGCACTTCTATTTCATTCTTGCTACATCTGCTTTAGGACTCTCTGGAAAGTTAAACGGAGTTGTTCTTGATATATGTGAAAAAACTTTTAGCTCTTTGAAACCTGAGCAAATTGGCTTGATCTCTTAAAGAAAAAAACACAAGAAGAAGGCAACAAGCAGCTTTAAAAAATACCCAAAACTTATCAATTAAAAAAAGCTAAAATATTACAAGAAAATTACCGGAAAATTAGCAAGAAAAGACAAGTTAAAAACAACAATAATCGAGGAAAAGACCTGAAAAATTGCTGCTAATTAAAAGATACATATATTTAAAAATATTCTTTAACAAAATTTTGACCCTTTAAAACCTGAGCAAATTGGCTTGATTTCTCTCAAAAACATTGGAAGAACGCATGAGCAATAAAAAAAATAAAATAAAAAAAAATTTGCAGAAAGTACAGGAAAATTACTTGAAATTACCTGAGTTTTGTTTTTTCCTTTTTGCCCTACACATTTCCCCTAGCTTTTTTTAAAATCATTTCCTAAATCTAGTAGTAAATCTGTAATTTGTGGAACATGTCTAATCACGTTGCTTATTGCCCATGATTTCCCTATGTTTTTTGAAAGAAAGTGCATTAATTCGATCAGGTTTCAAAGGTTTAAATACTTGTGAAAGGCCTCTGAAAGCAGCACAAGAAGAGTGATGTCACTCCAGGTTTCAAGGGGTTAAACATTACAAGTAAATTTGTCTGTGGCTCGACGACATGCTGAATAGCCCGGTTCGATTGAAACAAACTGCGACCTTAACACTGACCCTTTTACCTCACTTTATCTCTACTCTTCACTGTCAGGGGTTACGGTTTGCCTCGCCTCCTCCAGAGCTCAAGAACAGGCAGCGGGGTTTAATGGGCTCGCTAGGCCGACCCTAATCTGCCCTAATGCCCTGCTGCTGGTGCCAACGCCACTATCAGCAAGGCTGCATCTCCACAGTGCAGCAGAGTCGGGCTAATCAGCTGAGCCACACCCTCTAACCCCTTTTAGTTACAAGATTAACACAGTTGAGGGGATGAAGTCGTCTCGTATGAAAGGACACACGAAATTTACAGAAGTTGAAGCAAGCCTGCAAGTGCTGCACGGCTCTGCATTGACAGAAGTGTTTCTCTATGGATCCTAATGGAATAATAATGAAATGTAATTGCAAAAAGCCTCTCTCCGGGTCTTGATGCACTTTTGATATTGACCCATCTGCAGTCAGCTGAAGCATGAACACCTCACATATATTGATTGGGCTTTTACAAGGAGAGCCAGCAGCGTGACCTGTTTCTTTTTTTTTTTTCCCCCCGAATAGTTTTCGGCCATTAAAATATATTACAGTTTTATTTTTAATTGCTAACATGCATAGACCAATACGAAAGCCACTTTTTCAAAACTGCATTAGCAAAATATATCCTAGCCTCATGGTTATTTTCACCACCAAAACTCACTCAAACCACAGAAAAACTTCATAAATCATAATTCATCTTCTTAAAATAAGCCCATTGTACTATAACTCATCAGTTCTCACTCAGAGAGCATACAGTATCACTCATAACACACTGACCTTAATTACCTCCACTAACAACAGCGAGCATTACATCAATGACAAATTTCTATTTTTGAAGTTTAATCCTTTGAAAACTCGATGATTTTCACAAGCAACTAGACCTTTAAAACGTGAGCAAACTGGTATGATTTATTCTGAAAACTCAAAAAGGCAACGAGCAAGAAATCCGTAAAACGTGAAAAGAAAGCGACCTGAAAATTTGTTTTTAAGAGATACAGAGAGAAAATTCTAGTAAAAAAATATTAGGGAAAAATGTCCAGAAAACTATATTTATGATTATTATTGTTATATATTTAATGGTCACACTCAAAGACAGGGGGAATTTTCTTTTTTTAACTCTGCATTCTTTTAATTTCCACCCCTCCCACCTTCCCTATTAGGCACCCTCGTGTTCCTTATATTACGTCGTTACCGGTAGCATTTCAACCTGATGCCAAAAACTATATTCATGCTAATTGTAATAATCTTAAATTAGAAACTGTGTTACATAAATAAAGTATTATAAAATAAATACATATTTTTTATCTTTTACACTCAACAAGAGTTTCAAGTCTATTCAAGCCTTGGAAATACACTGAAAGATTTCCCATCAGATGCTGACAACAAATGGTGAAGTTTTATCCATCTTTGGACAACTGTGACAGATCAGCCTAAAAAGAATTTTCTTTTGATTACAGGATGCACATTTTCCCTTTTTTTTGGCTGTAAGCATTTTGTTTTGTTTTTTCTATGATTGGCTTATTACACTCCCATTCTTTTGAATTGGGAATGAATAATGAATGAGAGCAGATGAGGTCACAGAGACAAATCTTCATCTCTGCAGAGATGGACAACACCAAGTGGGTGATGTCAGAAATTTAATACAACAATAAACTTGGACTGCTCCTTTCCAAAAATCTGAGAAATTAATGTCATCATTTTGCAGGTTTTGAAAACCTCACAAATAAACCCTGGAGCCACAACCTACAGACTTACTTAATTGAAACAGCTCAGTGGATCAGCGGACCATGACCTGTATTTTACAACTGCACAAAAACCTCATTGCAACTACGCCATGGAGGGGTCAAACAAGCACATTGCTCATTAAAACCAAAACCATATACACATGAAAAGGCCTGAGGGGCTCACACAAAGGAATCTCACACACACACACACACACACACACACACACACACACACACACACACACACACAAAGCTCTCCCCAAAGCAGCATAAGTAGAGCTTATCCCTTCTTGGAGTGCTCTGATCTGATCTGGCACCTCTCATCCCTGTTCACCGTATGGGTCAAACGAACATGCACGCGCACACACACACACACACACTTCATCAAGGCACTGTGTGGTTCTTTGCCAGTGTGTGGATCAATGACAGGTGAAGGAGGTACTGGGGGAGCAGGAGGTGCAGGCCTCTGATCTGGATGCAGCTCTTGCACACCTCAATGACCATACAGGCCCTTAATCAAGGTACATGAGCAGGACATCACAGCTCTACAAGGGAACTAAATTAGGCCACTACTACATCACCTCCTTATTCCAAATCCAGTTTTGCAGAGACTTAAGAGAAGTTAAATGATTCACTTTCTTTTTAACACAATGTAATTAGATATCAGTATTATTCATCAGTCACACGGAATCATGAAAGAGACACGTTTGTGATTCTTGTGACACAAAATTTTAAGCATCACACCGTGGTGCATTTTTCAACCAAAGCCATCAGCAAAACTATCAGCTATCACCAAGTCACATACACTGCAGCTCTGTTTAGCAAAACTGATGAAAAGGCCTGAAACACATATGAACAATGTGAGTTTAACTTATCCTGATGCTCTCCTCACTACTTCCTGTAAAAACATACAAAAGTACCTTATTACAGTAAAATCTGGGGCTCTGACCAGATTTCTGACACCTAATGCTGATCTCCTCACTGGTTTCAATCACTGCACAATGCATGTGTCTCACTGATGCTGTTCACATTAAACCAGGAGCGCCATTATTTACTTCAAGTATTTGCCTATTGTTATTGCTAATTTCTGCTCTCATGGCTCCACAGAAAGACTTCCAGAATTTGAACCCTTTGAAACCTGGACCACCATCAGTTTTCTTGTCCGGCATTCTGTCACTTTGAAACCTGAGTAAATGGGTTGGATTTCTTTCAAAAACATGGTGGAAAAAAGAAAACAATGACCAACTTAATAAGAAATGTCCCACAGATTGCAAGAAAATAGTAAAAGCAATACTGGATTTTAAAAAGAGGGGATGCTTATTAGAGAATTATCACCAAAAAAAAGCAAAAACATTTTTTTAGAAAACTATACTCATAATCATAATAACTTTAATTTTTAAATTGTGATACAGAAAAAATACTATAAAATAAATACATACCCTTTTTTAATTTTCAGCACTTTTTCAGGTCATAGGTTTGTTGTTGTTTGTTTTTGTTTTATATCTTTTTTTTCTTATTTTCTGGTATTTTTTTCTCATTATGGGGCAATTTCTTGTTAAAATTGCCATTACCTTTATTTCTATGTTTTTAAAAAGAAATCAAGCCAATTGTTCAGCTTTCAAAGAGTTAAGCTAGGTCATTTCACCTAAATCTAAATCAATAAATAAATCCTCTCAATTTACTGTATGCTATCTGCATGAGTTGATGCCACTAGGAACAAGAAGGAAAATATGCTTTTATTTGTAAATTGGGTGAACTGACCCTTTAAGAGCACCAACCAGAAAAACCTCTGACGTAGCCTGTGGTGCTCAGAGAAGCTGATTCCGGGTCCTTATGTTTAAAATGGACGGTGTGATCGACGGTCAGTGAGTGCGCTTCATTAGTTTTTGTCTGTGATTGGCTTGCGGGTTTAGGGCTCTCCACTGAGTGACTTATGGCTGTAATTTAGCCTTGACTGTATACACCATTAATTTAGCTCTAATTAGACGTTCACTCAGGGTGTGGATAAAGGATGCACACAAACTTAC
Source organism: Plectropomus leopardus (assembly GCF_008729295.1). NCBI lineage: Eukaryota > Metazoa > Chordata > Actinopteri > Perciformes > Serranidae > Plectropomus > Plectropomus leopardus. The sequence goes on along the minus strand of NC_056481.1, from coordinate 18,880,833 downwards.
CATAAGGGATTCAAAGATGCAGGGTTGTCAAATATGTGAATTTTTAAGGAAGATCCCAGTGCAATAAAATATAGAAGCATTGGAATATCTGCAATAAGAACAAGGATCTAAAGTCAAAAACATCCAAAACGTTTATCAGGATAAACAGCAAGCAAATTAAACACTGATTCATGTTCAAGTTAAAAATACATGTATTTGTAAAACCTCCTCCATTCATACACTGTGATGCAGGAGTATATTAATCAGCGTGCTCAGGCCCTGTTACAGATAATGAATCACTGCCTGTGCTCTGGCCCTGACCTCAGGGTCACGCTTTTATAGACGACCACTTCATCACGGAGCAATCTGCTGCACTACTGCAGACAAAAGACACACAACCTCACCTGATGACCTCACCTCCTGATCCATGGATGGAGGTTGGCGAATGAGATCAACAGAAAACAATAAGAACGATATAGATTTATTATGTCTGTGTATAAATTTGGTTCTAGCCCACTGCATGAATGTTTGTCATGTCATGGTGGTATAAAGGCATACTTTAGGGTGACTCTGACGGTAAGTGTTATTGAGTAATCAGGGCACATAATTATTGTTTTATTTCAGGGTCAGTTGAGCACGGCACTTGCATACTTTCCAAAATCTAATATCTATCTATCAGATCGAGACAGGGACCTGCCCCTCTTTCTCTCGCTCAAACTCAGGCCAAACTGATGAAACTGTAAAGCAAAACAGCGCTGGTCAAATATAAACCAAGATTCTGTCACTGCATGTCTATTTGTCACATACCAGGTTTTGAGACACGTTGTAAAATTAAGCCGTGATGACTCTGTTACTGTGCTGCCTTCTCACCTCAAATGTTTTCAGAAACATATGATTTGCTTGGGTGACACTTTTGTAAAATGACAGAGGCCAGTCACAGAAGCCCCTTAAATGTTTCTAGGATTTTAGGACATTTCTTGGATTTTAGGACATTTCTAGGATTTTAAGACATTTCTAGGATTTAAGCTTGTTTCTAGGATTTTCTGATATTCGGGGCTGAGCTAGGGACCTCTGTTGGAGTCTGCAGGGATCTTTCACTGACACCTTTTTGATAAACAAGCTCTATTTTTATGCTGTTTTATGCACTCCGTCACCTTGTGTATACTGAAAGTACAAAAACAAATGGTTGAGGAGTCATCCAGCACCCTATCAGTGACCATATTTAGCCCACTGGCCATAACTTGACTATCACTGATTTAATTGCTCTACCGCTCGAGCAATAGTGAATGGAGACAGGAAAAACTGCATTTATGGAGGGCTCTACATTTTTATCAGACGAGATTAGATTATATCTCCCTTTGTTTTAGCCTAAATGAAAACTAATTAAAAGCAATGGCATGAATTTACATAGTCATAAAGTCATCTCACATTATATGTAGTTTATTCTGTCATATCTGGTGATTGTGTGATTTAACTATATTGTTTACTTGTCATAGAGACAGAAAACAGCCAAAGTTTTATCTTGTTGTTGACAATGGATGAAGGATCTTTTTAGTCTCTCATTGCAGGACAATGCAGTGGTTTTGTGGCATGGGTCACATCTGCTACGGGATAATGACAGGGGTAAGCCAAATGGAACGTGAATTATGTGTGTATTTGCGTGTGTGAGTGAATGTGTGTGTGTAAGTACGTGTGTGTGTGTGTGTGTGTGTGTGTGTGCGTGCAAGCTTGTGCAAGTGCATGTGTGGTTGAGAGGGGGAACTAATGAGTCTCCTATGAGCTATTATCCATACCTTAGCTCCGCACTCTGCAATAATAAAAGCCAACATTGCAGAGCTCCCTAACAGGAGACTGCAACACACAACACACGCCTCTGCTAATGCAAGTGATCAAGCATCCACTTATGAAGTGCAAACCTTTCCTTGGACCAAAAACAGTAAATCAGCAGATTGTTTTTTTCATAAAATGTGTTAGTTGTTTAAGAATTATATAATTTTTATGTTGCTTTTTGTTAAATTGGGTGAAAATTTAGTGACTCAAGAGGAATTGCTGCATTATTTGATTCTAAATTATGAGATATTTATGCATGACGTGGGTCTTTTCCTTTGAGGTCAGGATCAGACAACTACTGGCAGCTGCACTATATAGTAATGCTGTCTGACCACTAAGCCAATTATGTGATTGGTCTTAGAGTGAAGAGTGTCAGCTGAGCGTGTGATAAACCCAGTTCCAAATGGCACCAATGACCGCTGTTTACTTGCTGACAGATTCATGACGGGATCCACTGATCACAGCATTTCTATGGTTACATAAGTGTCTGTATCATACAAGAAATGTTATAAGATGCACTACAGAGCATGCATCACAACATATGACAGAATCCATCACCGGTGGTGTAATGAGTAACAAAGTAATAATTCTAAGTATTTTTTGGGAGTAACTTATTTTTCTCCAAGTGTAATGTAGGCTCAATTTTTAAGGTGGTGTATGTTATGAAGAAATAAACTTGATAATCCTCAAAATTCTGACCGCTTGATTTTCAATACTTCAGTACATTAAATATAATGAAATTACTTTTCACATTTGATGTACAATAAATATCAGATAAGACAGAGATACTCATCTTGCTTTGATTGTGGGCCACTTTTAAAAAATGACAGAAGGTCAGGGGCTAGTGGCAGCAGCCGCATGCACATTTCTAGGATTTCAGTACATTTCTAGGATTTTAGAACATTTCTAGGATTTTAGTACATTTCTAGGACTTTAAGACATTAGGGACTTATCTAGGACCTCGGTCGGGGGTTGCAGGGTATCCTCTGACGCTTTTTAACAAGCTCTATTTCAATGATGTCTTATGCACTCTGGCACCTTATGTGTACCAAAAGTACAAAGACAATTCCCAGTGTGAATCATTGTTTTTTTGTGCTGAATTAGAAAATGTTTTGGAGGTCACTTGGCACCCTATCGAGGGCCTGCTTTGGCACATAGTCCGTATGTTGAGTGTCACTGCTGTTAGTAATATTCTAATAGACTACTCTAACTTCCATCAAAGTAATTTTCTGGTAAGATATCTGTACTTTTACTTTAGTATGGCTTTCAGGTACTTCATCCACCACTGTCAATCACTCATATTGGATGAGAGTGATAATGGCGCATATGAGGACACCATTGTCTGCCCACTGGATGCATCTCATCCCAGGTTCCCCCTATAAATAATACTGGAATTATACAGCCACAGGCAACTACTCTCCAGTCAAAGTCACCTAAAGAGAGAGGGCGACTGACAGAGAGGGGGAGAGCAAGAGAGACAGAGAGACAAAGACAGAAATTGAGGGGTTGAGAGAGAGAGAGAGAGAGAGAGAGAGAGAGAGAGAGAGAGAGAGATCCCTGGATGCGCACCCTCGTGGGATGAGCCGTAGAGCAGCAGAGTAATCCCGTGGAGTGGAAAGAGTGACAGATACCCGCAGTCGTCCGGCTCAGACAGACATTAAAGCTAAATTAACTGGGCGCACACTCGGGATGTCACGCAAAAACTAGCCCCGATTCGCTGAGACTGGTATGTTGGCAGGTTTATGTCGCTCAATGCGCTCCCGAGGCGCAACGGAGCGCACTGAGAGAGACTCGCCAAGAATCAGCGCTGTGTTGCCGGCGTCAGAGTATGAAGGGATGTGAGCTGGACTTGGGGTAGAATGGCATCCTATCTCACATGGATCTCTGAGGGATGGCAGCTTTTCACCACCATCATCATCACCACCATCCGAGCGCGGACCTGCGGCGGCTCTTCCATCGACTCACCATCGCGTCCTCTCTGAGCATCCTCTGCTTCTCCCTGGTATATCTCCTCACCGGATGCTGCGAGTCGGAGCTTGCAGAAAACTCTGAGATCAAGTCACCCACGCGCGAATTCCTCGCGTCGGGGTCAGGATGGTCGTACGAGAGAAACGGAACCAACGTGGCCAAGGAAATTACTACCGCGGTTGGCGAAGGCGCGTTCAGCGGTCATCCCGGGCTGGAGCCAAACAGCTCGGCCAAAGACTGGACAGCCACTCGGAGGTTACCCCAGGCTCTGATCATAGGGGTTAAAAAGGGAGGCACCAGGGCGCTGCTGGAGTTCCTCCGGCTCCACCCGGACATCCGCGCCCTGGGGTCGGAGCCGCACTTCTTTGACCGGCATTACGCACGGGGACTTGACTGGTACAGGTACGCACGCATTACGCAGGGAAGGAAAGTCTTTGTATTTACCACTGAGTGCCCAAATTGTATTAAGCTTTACGTTTCCTTAATATTATATACTTTTATTTAAGGGTATTCGTGGAAGAAGTATGCCGATCCTTTACTTAAGTAAAAGCACTAATACCACACTGTGAAATTACTCTGTTACAAATCAAAGTCCCGCATTGAAAATGTAACTAAAGTAAAAAAGTACAATCAGGAAAATGTACCTAAGTATTAAAAGTAAAAGTACCCAAATGTAGAAAAACCTTCAAACAAAATACATTTTTTTAAAAAAGAGTTATAATAATAAAGAATGATAATGACAACGTATAAGAATAAAAACATCCAAATAACTTAAAATTGTCAAAAAAAGAAAACAGACTATGTTTACTGTGTTTACTACTATAAGGACTATGTTTTTCAAAATACTTGACAATTAATTTTCTGTAAATCAGAATTGAATAATCAACTAATCCATTCAGCTGTACTTGTATAAACTGTTGGGGAGTTTAATTTATGACCAAGAAATAATATTTTATAACTCTTCTTGTGTTTTTGCAATGCAAAAAAAATCCTAATATGTGAAGTAACTAAATCTTAAATGTAGTAAAGTAAAAGGTGCAATATTTTCCTCTGGGATAAAAGAGAGATACAAGTATAAAATGGGACGAAAAGAAAATATTCCAGTAAAGTACAAGTATCTCACATTTTTACTTAAGTGCGGTACTTGAGTAAATGTACTTAGTTACACCCCACCAGGGAATCTTATTTTGGCTGAATCTGCTCTCCTAAAAGCAAGAGAGATTTTTACTCCCTTAGCATTTTTTTCCCTTCACAATCACAAAATTGAATTCTACTATACTGGAAAAAAACACTTGTGACTGACTCTTTGTCATTTAAATAAGGCAGTTTTAATATCATCGTAAGTCGGAGAGTCAAATAGGAGCCTCCGGCTTCTAATCAAAGAAGTGATTGTCTGTGCTGTTTGCATTCCCAAACATATCCACAGCTATTCTGTGGAGGTTTAGGTGACAGTCAAAGAGACTCTGCCATCTGGCTATGCCAATCTGTGCATGTGTGCATGCATGTGCTTGCAGTGCTTTCTGTGTGTTTGTGCATGTGTGTGTGTGTGTGTACAGTAGGGAGAGAGAGGGGCCTTGCAGGATAAGTTCTTACAGAGCAGCAGAGTAATCATCTCTGGAGCCTGAGCCAGATGTTACTGTTGTCATGTGGCTTTGTTCTCAGCCTGTTCATGAAACTTGGAACTCACGCACTCATGACTGAGATTCAGGGGAACCAGATTCAAGTCACTCAGACCCAGCTAGTCACCAGCGTCATTAGACATTGATAGGTCAGGCAATGTGCAAAGGTTAATTTGACATCAAATACTGAGGACAGATTATGGTCATATGTTGTTGGTTTTGACCCTTTGAAACCTTAGCAAACCGGCTTGATTTCTTTTTAAAAACGTGGGAAGAAGGCAATGAGTAACATAAGAAGAAATGACCCAGAAATCAGCATGAAATTACTAAAAAGTACAAGAAAATTGGGAAGTGAAAGGAAAGGAAACGCACCCATGATTTCAGAATTCTGGGCTTCTTTTTTTCTTTTTCCAACTGTCTGTACTGTAGGTGCACGCCCCTATAGACCCACAAAATGCTCAAAATATGTCAGATTAAAAATGCATCCAAATCTGGACTGTGTGGTGTGCTGTTAACCAGCTTACGTTATATGACCGGGGCTCAATAATGACACAGCTCTGGGAGCCTCTTTGGCATATCAGCAACAATTCAAGATAGAGGATGAATTTTCACCACTGATATTGTTTATCTGTCGATGTGATGATGCTCACAGACCGAAAAACACCACTATGTCAAAGCTGCGGGATGTAAACAGAGCCAGGAAATGTGTAAAATCTAGAGGCCGCCTCTCCTGTCTGCCAGCGTGTGCAGCCTGTCTGTTTAGTGTGTGTCACACCAGGTGATGGGAACGTGACACCAGATTGTCACGTCTCCCCGGCGGGTCATATGGGACTCGCTCCATGTCGGGCCACTTGACATCACTGTCAGCTTTGTCAATTGGCCTTTGACTCCAGGTCACCTTACGCTGGGAGTTAATGATGTGCTCACACCACTTCATGACAAACAAGCACACACCCAGAGTACACACACTGACCAAAGAAACATGTCTTTGTTTTGGCTGAAAAGTATAAAGAAGCTGAAGACACCGCTGGCTATGCTCTTTATATGTACTGCCAACATATTAGGCCAAACACAACAACAATCTGCTTATAGATGATATCATCATTTCATCATGACTTATAACCAGGGTCTTGAGCCATGATAAATATAAGAGAAGAAAAAACATTTTAATGATTACAGAATAGTTAACAAATTTATTCAACAAAAGTAACTCAATTAAACCCGTAACTGAACATAAACAAGCCGTGGAGTGTGACGATCAGTGGAATCAGCGTGCATGTTTGTCAGTGTTGTAAAACTGTGGATTGAATGTCACCTGACTTGGCCTTTTTCCAGGACATTTACTAGTTAAATCACATAATATTACTGTTTTATTCTTGTAATATAAAAACTTTTTCTTCTTGAAATGGTATCATTTTGTTCTTAGTCAATCGTGTACAACACGTTTGTCTTCACAGAAAAAGAAAAGGACAAATAATAGCAAATTTTAACACTACAGCACTCTTTGGAAAAATGAAACCTATCATAGGTACATCTCAGAGAGGGAATACAGACTTAAGTCAATAATGCAACTCATTTTGCTCTACAAAGAAAGTCTCCTGGACAACTAAGGCCACCATCACTGGTTGATTTGTCAAAACAGTTATATCAGTTACACCTACTTTTTGGATTTTTGACTTTATTTATACCAAATTTGGGATACAGCATTGGGGGATTGAACTACACATTTCTATTATAAATAAGCAAGACTGGTCAAAAAACTGACCACCATTAAAACCTGTTCTTCCCAGAGCCCCCGCTTGTGGGATGACGCCACTCCCTCATTTGAATATGCGTCACATAGTTCAGGTGAGGACACGGTCATGCTACATATCGTTTCGACCCAAAAACGTCCCTTAAGCTCGCCTTATTAAAGGACTTTTTCCAGCTGCTTCTCTGCAAGCTCCACCTAATATGTGCTAAATTAGTGCCGAATTTAGGCTCTTCTGTCTATATTGCAAGTCTTGGTGGTGCTTTTTGTGGCTGGCTTTGGATCAATGGTGGGGTGTGGCTGTGAATCACTCATAGGAATGTGGAAATCAACTGATTTAATTCAAATTGAGTATATTGTTCAAGGATTTTTTTTAAAGGTATTGACATCATAAAATGATAGACATTCAAAGTTTCATTCAAAAACCTCAAAATGAAATAAAATGACATTCCATACATCCATTATTTATATGTTATTTCTCATTATCACGTGTTCATATAGGAAAGTTTCTATTTGAATTCTAATGATAAAGCACTGAACTGTTTCTTTCGTTTTCTCTTCCAAATAAGTTCAGCTGACTTCGGGTGTTGTACAAAAACTGTGACTGCCCAACTGCTCATTTTTTCATTACCCGTGGACCTTTTTTAAAATGACATCACCAAATCCCCACATTTCACTGGCTACCTTTTCAGTTACAATGTCAATATTAGTGTTATGGCAGAACAAATGAAAACAACTCCCAGGTTGTAATAAAGTAGAATTATCCTTTAAGGCAGAAGCACACTTTGATGTCACGCAGCCAATGGAAGCTTTAGCACTTACTCAGTTAACATCACGTTTCTCTGTAGATGCTATATTCTCTCGAAGCTTATCATGAACAAAAGGATGAGATATAGTGTATCTCCTTCTGAATCACTTCTTGTCTCTCTTCAAGTGAAATAACATTTAGCTTCACCAGGGCAATTGAGATCAGAGCCCCTGACAAAGATCCACTAATGGTGTTTGGAGCGGAGATTGGATCTGGAACAGCGCTGTGATGAGCCCTGAGATGCACTGGAAGTTTCCTCCTTACTGTGTTGTCTGGGATCGATAACTCTATCTCCTCGCTCTGACCTTGGGTTGACTCCAGCATAAGAGCGGTTAGTGTTGGTCAGCTCAGCTTCTGTTACAATTAGCAGGAAGCTTTATTCTACATTGGCATAATCCCCCTCATAGGCGCACAGGGGTCATGTTACACACAGCTTCTTTTTCTCTGTGAATAGCTCTGGAGGAATCCATTAATCTATCAGTCAGCTGGAAATTCACATCTCACATGTGTTGGTTTCATATTGAGCCCCTGATGAGACGTGAGGTTACAAAGAAAATAGTTGAGTGGGAAAAAAATGCTTTTGCATTCTCTGAAATTTATGGATGCTTAGAGTCATCAATGTTTTATTATTAATTAAATTTTAATACTACTGTGGTGCTCCCAAATTTGTTTTTGTTTCAGGGGAAACAGAAAATATTTTTTTTTCAGTGCAATTATTTTTTAACCCTTCGAAACCTGGATCGACATAAGTTTTCTTGTGCTGCGCTCAGATGGCTTTCATTAAATATTGAACTCTTTGAAATCTAAGCAGATTGATTTGACTTCTTTCAAAAACACTGCGGGAAAGGCAATGAGCAACTTCGCAAAAAATGTACCACAAATTGCAAAAACTTAGTTTAAAGTGTCAAGAAAATGCCCTGAAAATTAGTTCTAAAAAGGGGAATTTAAAAAACTAAGGAAAAATGTCAAGAAAACTATATTTATAATTATCATTATTATATTCAGGTCATTTTCTTGATTTTGTTAAATCAATTTTAATTTTAGGTAATTTTTAGGTAATTTCTTGCTTATTTTTGGGCCATGTCTTATTAAGTTGTTCAGATGAAATTATCTCATTTTGCTCAGGTTTCAAAGGGTAAACTAAAAAAAAGATCCCTGTTTTTGCAAGTGTCACATAGACTGCAACAACAGATTAATGCAAAATCAAACAATAAAACACATGCTGCAAAGACTGATCAATGTTAAAAAAAAAATATAAAATATATGCAAAACATGTATATATACATATATATATATATATATATATATATATATATATATATATATATATATACAGTATATAAAAAACATTTAATGTGGTAAAAAGCAGGTAAAATTAGTCTGCACTGATCGATGAATGAATGTGGGCGATTCTTACGGTATCTGTTAGAGGCTTTTTTACTGTATGAAAAGCTTCTCCTTAAGTTCATGAAATGCCTGCAGGATCTGAGAGCAACGGGACTGATATACGCAGTGCGGTTACTCATAGCCGTTAAACACGACTATTCACCATTTACCTTCATCAAATCACCCCTCAAGGACAACAGGCTACAATAAAACACACACACCTCTACACACACCAGATTGGTCAGTTATACCTCCATTCTTGAAACACATTGCAGTGAAAACGCTATTGTATATCATTAATTACTAAATCATATGGCCGTGCATGAGGTGAGACACATTTTTTTATTGCCATCATACTCCATGTGTCTTAGGGTGCAGATTTGTGGTGATTTGTGTTCATATCCTGACACTCTGAACCATCCAGAGCTCATTTTCCTCTTTAACAGTGGCACAGCTGTTTTAGAGCCATGAGACCAGTGATGTGACGGACTGAGACAGTATTAAATAATGACCATACCTGCTGATCTATGCTACAATTCACCTTCACCCAGGCCTTTGCAAGCTGTCAAAATATTTCTCAGGAAAATGCAAAAGTCTTATGAGGAAAGGCAAAAGTTTCTAAGGAGAATTCCAAAGTATTTCTTTTTTTCTGACCCATTTAGTTTTTCCTCCTCCATATCCCCTTAGCCCAGTGATAATCAACTCATGGCTGGCAGGCCAAATCTGGCCTCTGATAGGGTGCCAGGTGGATCCACAACCATTTTTTAATTTGCAATAAAAAAATAAAGTGATTCACACTGGCAATTGTTTTTGTACTTTTAGTTTACAGAAGGTGCCAGAGTACATAAAAGAGCATCAAAATAGAGCTTGTTTATCACAAAAAAGCCCCCACTCGTACCCCCGAAAGAGGTATGAGCTAAGCCCCTAATGTCCCAAAATCCTAGAAACCTCCCTAAATCCTAGAAACATCCTAAAATCTGAAAAATGTCTTTGAATCCTAGAATTTCCAACAATCCTAGAAATGTGCAAAATCCTAGAAATGTTCTAAAATCTGAGAAATGTCCTAAAATCCCAGAAACATGTATGGGGCTGCTGCGACTGGCCCCTGGCCTCCTGTCATTTTGCAAAAGTGGCCCTAAAGCAAAGCAAGTTAAGTCTTGGGGGCAACAGGTTTTTGCTGTAAGAGGGCATGATTAGTGACATGTCAAAAAAAAAAGGGGGGGGGGGATACTGTTGAGGTTAGAGTTAAATTTTTAGGTGTTAGTGTTGCAGCAACCTCACATCTTTTCTGACCTTTGCTTCAACCCAGGGGACTGTCATCTGAGCTGCGTGTGTGTGTGTTTGTGTGTGAAGGCTGATTCTGCAGGTTCTGTCACACTATAGAGACCGTTCTGTCCTGCAGACAGCGGGGCAGGTTGCATTTTGTTCTTGAGGCTACAGTAATATCTATCAATACAAGGCTATATCAGTGACCCTGAGTTACTGGCACAGCCTTAACCTGATACAGCAGGTTGCATTGTCAGTGTTTGTTGCTCCTGTTCAATTAGAAGAGGTCCCGTTTTTACACCAAAAAAAAAAAAGAAAAAATTAATGGCTTGTCGTTAAATTCTTCTCTTATGGAAAAATTGCTAACCCCCCTCAGACGCTTCCTGGCTGAGAGATTTTAATGTCATTTTTGAAATTGGAAAAGATAAAATTCTCTGTCTGTGGCTCAGCTGAGAAATTCTGCAAACACTGGCAGCCTCTCATCTCCTATTTTGAAACAATACAAACCATCTCTTTGCACTAGAGCACGCCAGGCTGACATGTTGACATGGTTAATCTTGTGTATTGCCAGTTGATCCTTTTTTCTTTCTTTTTCTTCTTCTTTTAATTATTTTTATTTTCTTTGTTTGCTAGTTTCTTTTTTATTTAATTACCACTTGATAGTTATGTGTGTTATTTTATCATTTCATTTATTTGCCTTTATGAGTAAAGAGGGGATTGCGGGGAGGGGGGATAAAGGGGGATATTTCTGCTTTTATAAAAAAAAAAAATCACAAATCTGTACTACTGTACTTTACTACTGTGAAAAAAAGGTTTCAAAAAAGAACAAAAGTTAGTCATTCATCCCCACACTTGGCTGGAGTCTCTAGTGCACATGTTCTATGGGCCCCGGCCCCCGCCTCAATAGCTGTATCCAGTTCTCTTAATTCATCCATGCTTTGATGGGCACAGATAAATTGAACGGAGAAGCAATAGTTATTAAGAAGTGCTGAGTGTTGGATGTATGGCTGCAGATATTCACTGTAGTAAAAATCACAATTCTCTATGCGGAAGTTGGAAAACACCCCGTGTTTCCGCTGGTAACGTTCTGCTCTCAGTAGTTACTTGATGTAACTTCAGTTGTATGATTACAATAACTGCAAGGAGAGGGAGAAAGCACCCAGAAACAACAAGATATATGACCCATGACCAGATGATCATAGTTCGTAATAACGGAGCACAGTGACGACATGGCCCTTTAATACACCAAACATACAGAATGCAGACCTGCCAATATTCAACCTGCGTTGATGGCATTGATATGAGTCAGCTGTCCCGTCACTCTGTTTGGCACTTTTAGTAGAGACTTCAGCCCTCAGTGTAAGTGGCACACTTCACTAATGAGCCAGAGAGTTATACAAAGAAAGTTTTTGTATTCCCACCCCCACAACCCCAGCTGCTCCTGCCACAAATGGTTTATAATTCTGTGAGATTAGGAATTGTTGTGGCAAACATAAAGACCTCTGAGTATGCTTTTCCTGTATGACCTAACCTTTTCTTTTCTGTTTGGAGTGAATTTCTGTCAAGTTTTTCAGATTTTGATATTAATGACACTTTGAGCACACAATTTGTTGTACATGCCAAATACATTTTTCCCAAAGATGATTTCTATCACTGAAAGTAGTTCATTAAACAGTTTGTTAAAAAGCTTGTTATTATGATAAGTTCAGTTTTAATAAGTTATTCAGTTTTTTGTAAAATAAGGGGATTTTCTGCCATGACTGATAGCCAATCCATGCACTCACATTCACTGGAGCTGCTCTTGATTGGCTGGACGGGTGTTTTGGCGGGAACTCCCCCACTGTGGATTGCTACTGTGCAAACTCTTCTCAATGACATCACGATCACAAGATGGCAACACCCATATCTCGAATATTTTAACCTCACGTAAGCATAGCGGGGGTTGTCCATCTTTATATACAGTCTGTGCTCGTTAAGATTGGGTTTTAAAATCCATACCCATACAGTGGTGTAACTTTTGAACAATGGATATAATTGCCATGCAAATTGCAGAAGAATGGCTGCCAAAACATAGTATTTTCTGATTAATCTGTTGTACGTATGCGGGGAATTTAATATTTATACTTATAATATTCTTTACACTACAAAACACACTACAAAAGTGATAAAATATATGAAAGCAGATTTAATTTTGGCTGCCACACTGAGTTTTGTTCGTTATGTATGTAACTGGGGTTCAGGTGTGGTCTGTCCTGTCCCTGTACTGTACTGGAGGTGATCACCATAAGGCCCAGACGGGTGGGGCGATCTGGCACTCATTAAGGCCCTCCCCTGGGGCTTGAGAAGCGAATGTGCGGGGGCTCTGGGGCCTCTCTATGATGGATGTCTCCTAGAAGTGGACAGGGCATAGTCACGATGGATCGACCCCTTAATGGTCCCCCATACACAGGAAATGGGTGAGCGGTCCCCCAATAACACACACAATAACACATTCATGCATGCATACGGACAGATGAATACACACTCAAATCTCATATCTGACTCACAAATAGGCAGTCACATGTGTATAATGAACTCAGTCGATACTCTGCTTTTTGATGGGTTAACGTTTCCTCCTTGAATCAAACATCAAAGATAAACAGGCCAGATTTTACATCTTTGAACCAGCGCACCCTCAAATCCCCCAGTCCTTTGCTGCATTTTTCCTGTTGTACATGTCATTGCAAACGCTTCACATTTGTTAACACACACACACACACACACACACAAACACACACACCTCACAGCATGCTACTGATGGGACTCCAGAGGGTCCTCGCTCCCCCAGTCTCCACCTGCCACTCTTGGTCCCAGCTGAGGCTCAAAGCCCAGTGCTGCATTACCATTCTCAGTCCATTTCCTTACATTTGCACACAATCCCTACTGTCATACGCCATCGACACCCACCTTCATGTAACCACCCTAAGCCCCCATAGGATCAATAGCCAGTGGCTTTGGCTGGCCTAAGGTTATTCACTTGGGAGGCCTGCTGAAAAATTGGGAAATAGACGACAAAAGAGAGCTTCCTCAAAGGACAAACAGAGGCTTATTTTAAGCTGCTGGATAATCCCTGTGTTCATCATTCTGGATGTTTGATCTCACACTCAGCGGTAAATGAACAGTGTAAGGATGTTATGCTAAAAAAGGGATTTTAAAATGCCAATTAATTGAGCTATATTTTGGTCGGGGGATTTTCTCTGTAACACATGGTGTCGCCAGACGGTTCTATTCACCTGCCAGTGATTGGCCCTAATACTCGGGAGTTTAATTCCCCAACGCTTTCCCCTTCTACTCCCCCACTGTGCAGGTGCCCCGGCCAACCAGTAGGAGTCACCAGTGCAGTAAGAAGGTGAAGATCCCTCACTGGCTTCCAACTCATGAACACAGCCAATAAATCGGCCCCCACTCTGTAAAAGCGGGCAAGCACTTTAGCCTTTCTAGACCCTGAGATCAGGGTTGACATAAATGCAGTTTTGCCTCTCTATGCAAAAACAAATATGCCTCCCCTCTATTTACAATGTAGACGACCATAACAGCAATAACAAACAAACGCCAGCATGCCACAAACATAAATCAAACAACAGGAACAACAAAAGTCAATATGCCCTACACATAAAGCAAAAAAGAGTCAATCAGGGTTCCCACACATTTTTATGGAACAAATTTCAAAACTTTTCCATGACTTTTTAAGGACCCATAATAATAAGAATTTTTCTTGGCAAACTTGCCTGCTGTTTTTTAAATGTGTCTGATCAAACTCTGTTAAAACATAATTCCAGCTATCTGGCATACAAAAAGAGAGAGACAGGATGTGGGGAGAAAATAAACAAATCAATGTGGTGGTAAACAAAACTTAACATTGACGCATATTACAGCTACGTTACATCAGCTGTTACAGAAAATGAATTTGTCGTTACGTTGCATTACGTGGACTGTTATCCACCAGAGATTACTCTAACTACTTCATGACAAAAGCAAAAAAAAATCAATGCCTTTTCCAAAACTTATTTAATGTACTTAACTAATGATTTTCACTAATTCCACAACATTTCCAGGCCTGAAAAATGTGATTTTAAAATTCCATGACTTTTCCAGGTTTTCCATGACTGTGAGAACCCTGAACAGTAACAACAACATGGCCTGTACCTGTACCTGTAGATAGCTAAACACAAGATATCAGCATGTCAAATGATTGAATGAGTGGAAAAGTAATAGTAAGCTTCAGCCTCTACAGTTTGTCTGGACACTCACCATCAGCCCAACATTGACCGACGACTGACCATTGGTTTGGCGTTTCAAGGCATTTAGGCCAAAGACATAGTCTAAGTTAGAAAATAAATATCTAATCTTTTCATGATATTTTGTTTAACTTTTCACTAGCATTATTTTATGACTTAAAAAAAGCAAAATTGTGATTCTTTAGCTCTGTCCACTGAGGTTTGAGGCAACCAATGACATTGTTTTGGATTCTGAGAAAATGTTGCATAACTAAAACTACAGTCTGCATTTATTCAGGTCTGAAATGTAATTAAAGTCACAGACTAAGCCCTGAGATCACAAACTTTTCTTTGCCAAAAGTGGAATAAGGCTTAGTTATTAGGAAACACTAACAGCTATTTTGTGTGTCAATTAGTGTGTCTGTGCAAAGCTCATTGCAGAAGCATATTTCATAACAGATCTTTTCTTTTGATGGTGCTCTCAGGGGCAGTAATTAGCTCTTTGTGCTTAGGTAATGGCAAAGGGCTTTTGGCTCTGAGGCTATTCACAGATTGCTAATGGAGGCGCGTTTGTATCCACTCCCATCATTCCTTCATCAGTCACCCACCCCTTTCATTTAAAACACTCTAGCAAATGCACTGACACACACGCAGTCTCTAAAGGGTCTGGTAAAAATCCACCACACCCACCCTCAGACTTCAGAGTATTTGTATGTGTATGGGTTTTTTTGCGATGTTTTTTTTTTAAATATATATATTTTCTTATATGTGTGTGTGTGCGCGCGTGTGCTTGTGTGTGAGATATAGGTGTATTGGGAGGCCAGAAATGCTTGACTAAAGAGTGAATAATGAGTGTATTATTCATTTATTTATTTTGCATTGTGTGTGTATGTATGTGCCTATGTGCTGTCTACATGTTTGTGTGTGTAACAGACTGTACGGCTCCTCCTGCTCAGGACAGGGTATTGGAGTTACAAGGGAAATCTTGAGGCTAAGTGGTGGTAAGAGCTGCCTCACACCGATCAGATCAAGTCAAATCTGTGTGTGTGTGTATATGTGTGTGTGAGAAAGAGAGAGGGTGTGTTTGGGGGGTCTGTGTGGGGGGGGGGGGGGGGGCTATTGACAGGAGGTCATATTGCAGGAGCAGTTCCCGAGTTGAAACCAGATACCCCTCAGGTCTCTTTTTGTTCGTCCTTTTATTAATGTCTGATACATCCCTAAAATAGGAGACTGCATGAAAAACAAGAGCACCTCTGTGCTCACTCATGAATTTTCTCATTATGAGGGAAAATGAGAAAGCGAAAAAACACTTACATCTCATATAAACAATAATTGATTGCCATTTATACTATAAGAGAATTCAGAAAAGCAGTGGCTTAGCTGTAGCTTATCTTGTTAATGTCAGCAAATGTATATGTGTTTTTTAATCCATCTCAGTAAACACCAAATCTGGTTTGGGTTTTTTTTTTTGGAGTTTTTTTGGGTCAAAGTTAAATTAATGTTTCAAAAATCTAGAAGTAAACTGCATGGAAACTAATGGGTGTCTGAAACGGTAAGGAAAATACCTCTAAAAGTAAAAGTATACAGCATGCATTTGAAACCTGTCAGCAAACACTAGCGAACTGTGTGTTGTTTGTTTTTTAAAACATGGTGGGAAAAGGGCAATGCATAACTTGGTAAAAAAAAGTCCCACAAACTACAAGATATTAGTAAAAGGTGACAAGAAATCAACGGTTTTTGAAAAGGGGGGATTATTAGAAAATAATTTTTACAAAAAAGGGAAACTGTCCAGATTGATGATTATAATAATTCTACATTTCAAATTGTGTCACAGAAAAATATATAAAATATTTTATTATTTTATTTCCAGTTTTTTAAAGTCACTTTCTTACTTTTTATTATTTGTTTCTTGTTTTTGCTTATTTACGGGTAATTTACGGGTAACTTTTTTTTTATACTAATTTTTTGCAAATTTTTGAGCCATGTCTTATTCAGTTGTTTATTGCCTTCAAGAAATCAAACCAATTTGCTAAGGTTTTCAAGGGTTAAACAAGCCGAGATGCTGTTTCAGAGCTTTGTGTGACCATGCCAAGGGCTGTGTGTTTTGGTCAGTCATTCAGGTGTGTGGCAGGTGTGTTAGCAGATGTCCCAGAGAGCTCAGCCGGTCCTGTGGGCCCTCTGGAGTCATTTAACTCTAAATGAGTCCCATCTGCTGGGCTTCTGGTGTGGAGGCTGAGGTGAGCAGAGTGAGACACATTCGAGAAAACTCCTGTGTTTATTTAGCACAGCACCTGCCTGTGTGTCTGTGTCAGTGGAGACATACTCTGTGGACACTGTCACTGCTCTGACTGCTAGAGCAGGATGTCTGTCAAAGTGACTAATGGGGGACTGCATTTGGAAGCATGCGCGTGCGTGTGTGTGTGTGTGTGTGTGTGTGTGTGTGTGTGTGTCTTGCACCTTTAATATTTGTGTCCTTGTACTGGTTCTTTTTATGTGGACATAAATAAATGTTAAAATGTATCCATAGGCGCCAAGTTATATTTCTACCTGTGGGTGCACAAAACAGAGCAACCCCCACCCACTCATATTTCTAATCTATAGTATGTATTGTGTCCTCTTAATGTTTTTGTTAAATATCAGCTTTACATAACTGCACTAACATAATTAAACAAACTTAATGAGATGACTGCAAATGAACAGCAAAATGTAACTGCAATCTAACCAGCTATCACTTGCAGTTTTATTTTATTTCTTTTTGTACAGAAAACAAAATGAGTATAGTGTCTCTAAGTTTGCTCTCAAAAGAAGCTAAACTGGCAACATAGTCTGTACATCAGCAGGAAAAACATTATGGAAAACGTCAGTAGGTCACACAAGCACAGCGCAGTACACACAACAAACAGCTCTGTCCATGGTCCTGAAATTTTAGCCACCCTATTCATAATACCTCTCCTGGCCCGACACAAGCAAAATATTTATCAATCAATTCATCACCAAGGATATACAACATGAAATGCACTGAAAACTAATATTAAATACAACCCAAATTATTTAGTAAAAAGGCTCATATGACCACAAATCAGAGGCCAAGTGCACAAATCAAGGAAGTCAAACACATTATAAAGGGCCACTTAAAACCGTTACATGTGCACAGAAACCATACAAGCGCACTATTTTAGAATCTTTAATAGATCCTCAATAAAATAAAGTTCCTGGTCCTGAAATAAAATTCAGTGGATTCTGAGTGATGCTGAAGACATTGACACCTTAATTTAAAACATGTAAAACCGATTGCAGCTATGTAGAAATAGAGTCTTTTAGCTCTGTGACGTATCATCTGCCCATTTCATCACTATTAATGCTGCCTGCATATCATATAATCTGATCTTAAAAAGTGCAGTCCTCTTAACAACATATTTTTCTTGTACTTTCAGAAGTATGATGCCCAAAGCCCTGGATGGCCAGATTGTCATGGAGAAGACACCTCGTTACTTTGTTGCTGCTGAAACGCCAGCTCGAATCTACGCTATGTCGCAGGATGTGAAGCTGATTGTTGTTGTCCGTGACCCCGTGACCAGAGCCATATCTGACTACACACAGATCATCTCCAAGACCCCCGACATCCCTCCCTTTGAGAGTCTGGCCTTCAAGAACCGCACCACAGGTAGGTTTCTGCGCCTGGTGTTTGACTTCAAAATTTCCCAGGTTTGTATTTTTTCTGTATTGTTGTGCTGATTCAGTGCTCAAAAACCTTGAATTTATCAAGCTGATCTTTCCCTCTCAGCATTTGTTTTTTTCTCTATTTTGCAAAACATAAAAGGATATAATACAGTAAATCCCAAGGTGCAGATTTACAAGCAAGCAGCATAAGACAAATCATAACGGAGGAGGAGGAGGAGGAGTCCATGCAAGGTTACGAGAAAAACAAAAAAAAATTAAACTAAGGTTAATTCTAATGGGATGACGGAATCAAGTTTAAACAATGCAAGAAATGCATTGATGTGTGGCATGAGTACAGTGGAGTTGTTGAAACTGCAAAACTAAAAGACAGTGATACAGAGCGGATGTCAGCTGTAGGAAGAGAGGGACAGAGCGAGCACATGGACCAGCCTCTATTGCCTGGAGACCCTCCAATGTCAGCAAACTGCCTACTGACACTCTGTAGAAAGGAGAGATTTTTGGTGTGTTTGTAAAACTCTGGAAAACTGAACAGTACATTCCAACTGGGTTCCCAATTTACGCACAGTCCAGTTTGTGTAGAGTGCCTTGCTAAGCCCCTATTGGCCCAAAATCCTAGAAACGTCCTGAAATCCTTCAAATGTCTTAAAATCTGAAAAATGTCATACATCCAAGAAAGGTCCCACAATCTTAGAAATGTTCTAAAATCCGAGAAATATCCTAAAATATTAGAAATGTCCTATAATCCTAAAAATGTCCTAAAATCCTTCAAATGTCCTAAAATCCTAGAAAACATTCTTAAATCCTAGAAACACACTAAAATCCTACAAATGTCCAAAATCCTACAACTGTCCAAAAATATGAAAACTGTCGTAAATCCAAGAAAGGTCTTAAAATCCTCGAAGTGTCCTGAAATCCTAAAAATGTCCTAAAATCCTACAAATGCTGACACGTCCTAAAATCCTAGAAACGTCCTAAATGGGGCTAATGCGATTGTCATTTTGCAAAAGTGGCCCCCAAGCAAAGCAAGCTGAGTATCCCTGGTGTATGTTGTTACAGTTGTCTCCATTTTGTCTTCGGGGCGGCCACCGTTGAAAACTCCTGGACTAGACCAATGAATGTGTTGAAGTTGATTGTGGGTTTGAGATGATTTTGACTGTAGTAATGATGATTTTAAATACAGAGCTTTGGTCTATTCCTCACTTGTCTCCAGGTCAGATCGACTCTCTGTGGAGCCCGCTGTGGATCGGCCTCTATGCCCAGCACCTGGAGCGCTGGCTGGCCTGGTTCCCCAGGACACAGATCCATCTGGTCAGCGGGGAGAGGCTCATATCCGACCCAGCCGGAGAACTGGGCAAAGTCCAGGACTTTCTGGGTCTCCAGAGGATCGTCACGGACAAGCACTTCTACTTTAACAAAACGAAAGGCTTCCCCTGCCTGAAGAAGCCGGAGGGCAGCAGTAAACCTCACTGCCTGGGGAAGACAAAAGGGAGGACGCACGCTTCCATCGACCCGGAGGTGATGCAGAGACTGAGGGATTTCTACAAGTCACATAACCAGCGCTTCTATCAGATGGTGGGCCAGGACTTTGGATGGCAGTGACCCTTTGAATTTGCATACACAGCGGTGTTTGGTGGCATCACACTGCTTTGGGTAGAAGCTTCTGACTGAGATTGATGGAGAGCAAAATCTTTGGAGAACAGACTCAATTATCCGCTCGTGAACAGCAGAGGGACATCTCACAGACTCAATAATGAAAACCCAGTGTCAGTGCATTCACCATTATCAGTCAATCATTTTGTTCAAGTGCTGGAAAGACTGTTGTGTCATTTTATCTATCATAGGTGTTCAGTAAAAGATGTGCTTTTGTGGTATTAAACTGGGGTGTGTGCTCACACCTCTCTTGTTTGGTAGGCTACTTATTCCTATGTCAGGTGGTTAAAGAAGTATGTCATCGATATAAAGAAGGCCCTCACATAGAACTAGGCTGTCTCTGCAGTAGCAAGACACAAATACTTTTGAAATTGGTGCTACATGACCAGAGAAAACTGAGAAAAAGGACGTTTTTGCTCCAAAGGTAGAAAACCTACAACTACCAGAATGCTATGTGCCAGATCTGGTATTACAGTTAAACGGTTCGCAAAAACATGTCTCCGAAAACATTTAAAGCAAGAAATATGCAAATCAGGAACAGAATCTTGGTTTATATTCGATGAGCGCTGCTTAATTTTACTGTTTGATCTCCAATTTTCAGCTTCCAAGATCACTGTGCAGGAAACAGTGTGGCACCCACTTCCTGTTCACAAACTCAACTTTTACAGCGAAACGGAGCATTAAGATACATTTCTGAAATCACATCTGGAGAGAAAAAGGCAGTGCTGTAACAAAATCTTGATTTATATTCGATTGTCACTGCAAAGTTTTACCGTTTAATTAGATTTCGGTCCGAGTTTGAGAGACAGAGAGATGGGCGGATGCATTTCTTTATCAGCTATGTGCTCTTTGATTATTTGGTGAAGTGGCCACGGTGTTGGTGGCATTTTGCGGGCAACACGAAAATGCAGAAATACAGGCAGTAGTTTGAGCAACAGCCCCAAGAACCGGCGAAACTGCGAAATGATGTCATTTACGTCATTTGAAGAAGTTTCTTTGGGGAAAAAGAGGGATATCTAGGCACTGGTTAAATGCAGGAAAAGTGTACCACAGATCATTTACACATACTTCTCACATCATATAAAGCTGGTTGAAAATCGGCAAAGTATCCCTTTAAATAAAATGTGCACAGTTGTGGTTGCTACAGGTTACAGCTGTAAAATGTTGAATTCTGAAATACACAGTGTAGCTTTTAGTATCTCTGGTTTGCATTTTAATCCTGATACTCTAGTCGGTAGGCTGTAGGGGCGCAATTAACCCAGAACAGATGTATTTTCAAATTCCTGAATTTCCATGACCATCTTTTTCTACCTGTTTGTTCTTCAGTCTCGCTGGTGAAGAATTTAAGGGTAATAAATGCATATATATTGAGTATCGTCTAAGCATTGTTCCCGAAACAGGGGGGGATGAATCTTTCATGTGGCGAGCAGTATAGAAAATCTTTTTATGGGCTGAGATTTGACTGAGTGGTTTTGTATTCCTGAATAATGAATGTGGATAAATGGATGCCGGGGAACTGGTGTGGATCACTTGCCTCCTCGCCTTTTGGCACATTTATGTGCCACGCTAATGTTAGCATCCGACTGCAAAACCACCCTACTGAGTGAAGGGACCACTGGAGGACGACCAAAACAAGACCAGGTAAAATCAATAAGGTCGAGCCACTGCATCAACGGCCATTTCTCTGAACATGATTATGAAGCTTTCAGGCTTTACTGTGTTAATGTGAGAGGGCCTGCTCACAGGGTTGTCTATTTTCAGTTTGCACGTATTTGCACTAGTTTGAAAGCATAAAAATAAAACTATTTTTAAGCAAAAGATTTGCAATTGATTTTGTTTGTGCTGATCCTTCTCATATGTCTTCTTTTTCCACATTGTTTACCACCAGATGCTGTTGTTATAAGGTCGCACTGAGCCTTAATGAGTGTGGTTTGAATTTATGTTTAATGAGAGTGCAGACATTAGTGCAATTGCTTTGCAAATGTAAATCTGTTTACGTCAGAGATGTAGGGCCCACAAGCTGCCTTGTTCATAAGATGCAAAAAGATGGTCCCTGTAATTATGCCAATAGAACTGATGATTTTTTATTATTTTATTATTATAGTTATACTATTGGATTGAATGGGTGATTCTCATTTTAAAAGGGGTAAATTACAATTAACCAATTAAGAGTATAATTTGGTATTTCCAGTCACGTGTGTATATATACATAGGCCTATGGCTAAGTTAACCCTTTGAAACCAGACTTAATTGGCTTGATTTCCCCCAAAAACACATCATGAGGTTAAAAAATAAAATAAAATAAAATAAAATAAAATTGCTGATAATAATTGTCATAAATATATATATTCTGGATATGTTTCCCTTTTTTATTGTTAATTTCTGACCATTCTATTTTTCCTTGTCTCTCTGCTTTTTTAAAAACTAATTTTCAGGTCTTTTCCTTTTCCTAATTTCTTCAATTTATTGGATATCTCTTGCCAAGTTGCTTATTGCCTTTTTAGCCATGTTTTCAAAAGACCAATTTTCTCAGGTGCTGACGGTTTAAATGCATTTGAAAGGCGACTGAACACAGCACAAGAAAACTGATACCAATCCAGGTTTTAAAGGGTTAAAGACGAACCAAAGGCCTAATTTTATTATAAAATTAAAAGCTGCTGAAAAAAAAGACATTCTGCTGATGCCAGTGCAAGACAACACTGCCATCTTGTGGACATGTTGCTTATCTATTATAATGTTCCCTTCTTGTTTACCCCCTAAATAATATTTCTGATATTATTAAATTAGAATAAATACTAATCCGCAAAATTATTATTCATTAAATATTTACCCACAAAAATATCATAGGACACTACACAAACATTGCCACAGAGAACAAATCTGACACACACAAAAAGACACAACAGTCCATGCATCAGCAAATATAGCTTAGTCATCCTAACTAAAAAATTGTCCTAACCAAGGAGAAACTGCATTCCTAATGCTTCACACATTAAAAGTATACCTTCATGGATTATGGATTTTTTCTCCAAATTTTTCCCTCCAAGTTTGAGCCACACTGCTCCTATGGGTGTATCTGCATCTAAACTTTTCATAAATCGTTCCTTATAGAAAAATGTGTAGTATCTATAATGTCATCATTTATTTTAAGTTTGATTCTTATGTATGGAAATATAGCACAGGGGAGACAAAGGGTTGGAAAATGATGATGACACTGATCGACACAGGTGGGAAAAAGATTCGGTCAAGGAGAAACACTAAAATATTTCTATGCTAAAGTTACAGACAGCATGTTTCACAGCTCCAGGATGACTGAGAAATTCACAACTATCGGAGAAATGGGGCTGGAAGATCCAAGACTTATGCCTCATTCCCTATCATTACAACCAGGAAACCTGCTCCCCAATCCTTATTGGAGCTTGTGTGCTGCATAGAAGCCCCTAAATCATACAGCAGACTTAAAAAAAACAAACTGAAATATCCATAACATAGAAAACTGATGCTTCACCTTCCAGTATTGTATTATTAATATTATTGTTAAAAGTTTTACGTTGATGAACTGAAATTTAAATTAGACAGTGATATTTGTACTTTAGTTAATATTCTGCAATGTTTACTTGCCAGAGTTGAGAGAAAATTAAACTAATTTGGGGAAAAACGGGACCAATAATCCTATATTTTGTTTCCTTATATTGTATTACAGTTCATTTGAATTTTAGTCATTGCATTTGACAGATGGTTGCATGATATTCTCTGGGACTAAAAGACATAACGTTCCTCTTCTTTTTATACACTGGTGAATTATGGTTTAAGAACATATTTTATTTACCCATTTTGGCTTTTAAACTCATGTTAAATCCATTTCCAGCTACAATGTATAGATTATTAAAGCCGTATGTGTTTTGAAACCCTAGGCATCTCGTGTAGTTTGGGATTAAACAGGATACAATTATACTGTTAAATTCATAGAAACCATCTGCCACTTAGTCAAACTTTAAAATCTTTTTTTTTTGAACTGCATGATAATGCCAGTGGCTCAAGCGCAGGACATGATGTGGCAGATTTTGTGATTTAAGTTAATAAATAAAGAGTATGATGTGGCTGCATTGGTGCAAGAATTTACCTCAGTTCTGTGACAGAATTGCTGACTGGATCCGATCCCTGTTGTTGCAGGTGGTCTTTCTGGAGCTTCTTGTATTCTAAAAGAAAAAAAAAGGAAATATACAGGTCAACAATGGGCACACAATGACATGAAAAACATACTGTACTTTTTTTTCTCCATTCTTTACTTTCACATCAAAATGACACTATGTATAACTGCGTCCCACCTTATTTTTCGGGCTGTCCTAAAAACACGTTCAGGGCTCCAGAGCTTTTGCAGTGACATTTCATGGACCTTATTAGTAAAGTTAAAAAACTCAAACTGGTTCATAGATTATTTCAATACAGTAATTTGTGTCCAGTGTTCTAAATCAGTCTGTTAAATTGCATTGTGCATCTATAATGATAAGTGTCCTAACTATGGAAGATACATCAAAATTTGCTCACTCGAATACCTACTTAATAAACAAATCTCTGAATATTAGGTTACAGCCCTACTTAACCCTGTGGTGTCATTACGGATATTTCTGTCCAAATGGGTTATTTGTCTATTTTGATTTGGTGATCATTTTGTAACTGCATATGGAATGATTTTTGTAAAGAAAGATTTTTTTTTTTCTTGGCAAATTTTGGAGTTCCAATTTCAATTTTCTAATGGGACTATAATAAACTGCGTACAAATACACTACCATAGTAGTTTTGATCGGAACTGAAGTCGATTAAAAGATTTAACCACAAAAAGTGAGGGGGGAAATATTTCAAGATAATATTTTTAAGAAGGTTTTTGAAAGTGGACCTTTTTGTCCTTAATGTCCACATATGGTAGTAAACTTAAGTGATACCAGAGAGTTAGCTCTCCTAATTAAACAGTCATGTCACTTACCACGTGATTCCGATGGTCTTCATCATCACCTCCTGCATCACCATCAATGCTGTCATCATCATCATCACACCTGTCAGCAGGCTGATTAATACTTGTAACGTTAACACTCACTGGTTAACGTCGTTGGTGCTAACAACAAGAAACCGAGCTGCGGATGAAGTTTGTCATCTTCTTGTTTTCCTCCGTTTTTGTGCGCCGCTTTCAGAGCTCCTGTTCGTTTTCAGATTGGACCTGTATCTCTTTCCGTCTTCTTTTTCTCTTTCAGACCATTAACACCACACACACACACACACACACACACACACACACACACACACCACATTGATGTATCATAGTGAAATCAAACAGCCCGCTGTTTACTTCCTCAAACTTGACATCCTCGGCTCGCGATTGGTCATTGGCTTTTTTTTTTCTTCGATCTTTATTTACACAACAAATTGTAACAAAATCAGTATACAATTTACCGTAACCAAACAAAATAATTACAAAAGGCCATGTGGATATTACTTTAAAAAAAAAAAAAAAAAAACATATATAAAACATACAAATATCAAGTGTCTTGTTATAGACTTTTTAGTGGAATCACTGAGTAGTTTCACATACTTCAGAAAATAGACAGTACTAAGTTTTCTGTTGCTAAACTTACAATTATGTATAAAGAAATTTGCAAAGATTGATACCAAATTACTCATGTTAAAAAATGCTTTGTCTTCTTGTCTAATTGAGAGAGACAATATGAGCACTAACTACTCAGCAAATACATTTTCTTTAGGAATGAGCAATGATTAAATTGCACTTTTGCTCCAGGAAGCCGATGTAAATTTGGACTCATTTTGTCAGTGTTTCAGTGCTGCAGTGGACAAACACACTTAGATTTACTTTCCTGGGATGGCAATGTTTGTTGGCCTATCTAGTGCAGGGATACTCAACTTGCCTATGGGTCAATTTTGCAAAATGAGGGGAAGCCAGGGGCCAGTCAATAATTACATATTTTTAACGACCATATAAATAATTAGCCTGGACGTCGGTTAGGAGGTTGGAAGGATCTAGAGGTGACCTTGCTTGCCATCAGGGCCCCTCAGCTTTGGAACGACCTGCCAGAGGAGATAAGGCTCGCTGTCTTCTTTTGAATCACTTCTTAAATCCCATCTCAGTTGACTTGCTTTTGTGTGATGCTGTTGATTTTATTCTATTGTGTAAAACAAACATATCAGGATTTAAATACTTGACCGCTTCATGGGTGACTGGCTTTGGCTTTCCATTGGTCAAATACCAGCTTAGCAGACACTGCATCCTGAACTCCCATTCCTGTTGTAAAGAAAAAAGCCTTAATGTACTGAGCTGTAAAAATTAAGTACTTTCCATGTGAATGGATGGACAAGGCATGTATAAAACTGGGTTTACCAAGGGATTTGAACACAGTTGTCTTCTCTCGGAGGGCAGGTTTTGTCCCATTAATAATATCTCCGAGCTCTGCAAACACCTCAGCCTGAATCAAGACATCCAAATTCATATTTCATTGCACATATTCGGCAAAGAGAACACATACTTAAGTGATCTTATTGAGGCAGTTAGAAAGCACCGTGACAGACTGACCCCAGAGAGGATGACGTCACCGGACTCTGCCATAGCTCCCTCCCTGCTGTCGGTGTACACCACCGCCTCCTTCATCAACACGTCATCCAGTTCCCGCCAGTTTGGCCTGCAAGCTCCCACTGCTGCTCAGCAACAGCAGAAACAGTGAGAAACATTCATTTTAATTTCAATAGAATAATAATAGCACCGTGACAGACTGACCCCAGAGAGGATGACGTCACCGGACTCTGCCATAGCTCCCTCCCTGCTGGTTTTTTATTTATTTAACTAAGTTACTTTTAGATTTCTATTATATTAAATTAACTATTGTGATTTTAAATAAGCATTTACTTAAAAAGGGTCTTTTTTTTAATAAATTGATGTATTTTTGGTGATAGATTTTACAGTCTGTAATGTTTTTATATGAAAAAAATCTACTTTGGTTACACAAATAAATAAGATCCACTGATGCCTAAGTCATGTCAGTATTACTCTAACTGGACAAGCCAGCCAGCTGGTTGAGTTTAGAATCCTGTATCTGTATGGATAAAAAAAAAAACTGAAAAGATGCTTAATGTGGAATCAGCAACACAATTTTACCATTTTTGCTAAATGCGCCTGGTAAAGATTTTTTTTGTGTGTGTGTGTTAATCATTTATTCTTACCTGCCACATGGGCTCCTGGTTTAACCCACTGACCAAAGAGCACTGGCTCTGTACATCTGGTTACCGTCACTATGGCGTCCGCCACCCTCACCGCCTCCTCCACTGAGGCACAAATCATCACCGGACCACTGACCGAGCTACAAAACCTCTCGCCTCCCTGTCTCGTGCGGCTCCACACGCGCACCTGTGGCGAGGACCCAGGGTAAGTTTAACCCTATTATATCAAACAATCACAACTAACTAACATATCAATAAGTTGTCAGTGTTGTTGTTAACCCTTTCTTGCGCTGCATTCAGATGCCTTTCATCAGCGTTAAACCTTTGAACTTTGAGCAAATTGGGTTGATTCTTTTTAAAAACATGTGAAGGAGGGATGAGCAACATGACATGAAATGTGCCAAATCTAAAATACAAACCAAAAATATCAAGAGAACTGCATTTATATAAATATCTTTTTAAATTAGGTCACACTAAAAAATTTATTTATTATCATTTATTTATATTATATGAATTATGTTAATTATATAATTATTTTTATCCTTTTAATTTCATTTTTGCACTATTTGTCATATAATTTCCAGTTTCTGTTCTTTTTTCTTTGCTAATTTTATGTCATTTTCTTGTAACTTGTTACTACTTTCTTGCCAATTTTGGTGTATTTCTAGTTAAGTTGCTCATTGGTTTCTTCCCTTGTTTTTAAAGAAATCAAGCCAATTTGCTCAAGTTTAAAAGAGTCAAACTACCATGATACTTTGTCGAATTCAGACAATCCCAAACAGGTTTCTGTGTCTGTCACATTGTCTTAATGGAATACTACAATATCAGTGCAGCAATAACATAATGCACAGCAGATCATAGGGCGGGCAGTCCATACCTCTTTAAATGAAAACATTTCTGTGAATGCATTGTAATGACTTAAGGCCTGTTTGCCAGTCCCCAAGATAGCCAACACCTTTGCTTCAGGATCCATCAGAAACTGCGTGACACAAACACAATGTTAAACATTAGGACGGCACTGAAAGATGAAAGACACTGTGCGAATAGAAGCAAAGGACGTACCTTAGCAGAGATGGCCGAGACTGCAGCTGTCCTCATGCTTGTTATTAACTCTCCATCCATGACCTGCAGGTTGGAAACTCTGTTCAGACAGGCCTGAGTGAGGCTGCTAAAGTACATGTCAAATGAATTTTTCCTAAGATGTTCTCTGTCATTTTAAACAGTTCCTATCGCATCACTACAGAAGTGTTGCATTCATTGAATATTTAAAAAAAAATAAAAATAAAAAAATGAACTCCTTATCTCGTAACTGCGAGAAAAGATCTTGTAAATAATGAGAAAAAATCTTGTGATCATGAGATCCCAATGTAGTAAGGTACCACATACTGGCCACTGCACGTCCATGTTACAGTAAAACATTGGCTGGTTTGCTTAATGCTTTCAATTAAATGTTATAAGTTGGCTTGTAAGTTAGTGGACATTTGGTTAGACGAAAAGATAACTGTTTTACAGCTGTGGTTTCCAGTGGGGTACGTTAGTGAGGAGCTGTCCAATTTACAGTGGTCCTGAAATGACTGACGATATTTTGGGGCATTTTTAGTACAAAAACCTTACAACTGACATAAAAATTTGACACCTGAATTTGAAGTACTCGTACTTCAAACCTTCAAAGTGCCGATATTTCTAAGGCATGGTCATGATGACACTCCTACGCGTTTCGGCATGCAAGCTTTCGCCAGGGAGTCAAACAGATCTGAGGATGACAAAAGGTCCTTTGATACAGATGTATCTGGGGGCTGTGGCCTGGAGAGAGTGTAGGTGTTTACAAATTCCAGCAGATGGCATCATTTAGGTTCAAAATGCTCATAAATAGTAAATATAACAACTAAAAGGTGAAAAATGTTTGCTTCTTAACAAACAAAACCAAAAAACAAGAAACAGATAACTTTTATTTACATATAGTGACAAAGTTTACAGGAATGCAGTAAAATCTAGGTCCTCATTTAAGCCTGGGTATTTAGTGGCCTGTAATTTGTAAATCCAAAAAGTTTCACTTTGGTTGAGCTTCTTTAGTCTGTCTCCTTTTCTTATGGAGGGTGGGATGTGGTCAATGACAAAGGCTTGTAATGTGGCTGGGTTTTTTCTCATCTACTTTATACTCCACTACATTTTAGAAGGGTATATTGAACTTTTTACTTCACTACATTTATCTGACGGCTTTAGTTACTTTACAAGTTTTGTGCATTAAAATCATAAGGAGCGTTTATAAAATATAAAGCCCTGATATTAATTACATTACCCAACAGCTGTAAGAAGTACAACTGCAAGGATTAGATGATTCATCAATCCATCTATTAAAAGAAATAACTGCTGTTTATATTGATATCACAGTCTTTTTCTATTTTTCTAAATAATCCTGATTTTTAAAATTTTATTATTTCATGGTTTTGAATTTTTGGGGTGTTTTTTATAATCGTGAAGGTTTTTGGGGGTATGTTTTTTCAAGATTCATTAATTTATGTAGTTATGTATGTATTTATTAGTTTGTTTGCGCATTGGGTGCTTTTACTTTTAATATATTAAGTGCATTTTGCTAATCATACTTACTTCTACTCTAGTGACATTTTCAAAGCAGGACTTTTACTTGCAACTGTGTATTTTCACAGAGTGGTATTAGTACTTTTACGTGAGTAAAGGACCTAAATACTTGTTCCACCACTGGTTTTACTCACAGCCTTTACATTCCCATACTCCGGGTCCAGCAGCACCACTGTTGCGTTTGTGGACGGCAGCTTTGAACCGTCCTCCCTTTTGTAGAAACACACCAATTTTGTGCACAGGATCCCGTCATTCTCCATGTAAGTAGGCATCAAGCCCAGGAAGCTGTAAAAGTGAAGGATTGTTAGCCAGCAATAGCAAAGCGCGTGTTGGTTCCGTGTTTGTTCAGGCTGACGCAGGCCTACCCGCTGTGCTTCTGCAGCGGCACAGTGGTGCGCGTCGGCTGGATCACCTCTGCGCTGTCTCGTCTGGAGAATTTCCCCAAAGCTTCCTCCAGACGGGGGACCAGCTCCCGGTAACGCAACAGCGGCTTCACTTCGTGCTCCCAGATAACGACAGGAGGCCCGGCCATGGTTTCTTCCTGTTTGACTCACGAAGGCTGATCGTGGTGAGTTTGCTCCAAAGTTCAGCCGCTGACTGTGTGGACGAGCTGCGTTCACGAGCCGCAGTAAGGCTCTTTAAACACGAGGACGGAAGGCTGGCGGGGTCATAGAGGGCTAAAAATCTGTGGTGAAATTTGAGTGGAGAGTACATCTACTCAAGTCCTGTAATTACGAGCAGCTGTGAAGAATTTTAACTTTACTTCAATGCATATTTTTATTTTCTGCCACGTTAGACTTCTAAATCACAACATATTCAAAAACAAATCTTGTACTTTTTTTTTTTTACTCCAATACGTTTAGTTGTTAAGCTTATTAGTTTCTTTGCAGATTTAAATTATTAATACAAAATGTTAAATTAAGTATGATTTATTATTATGAAAAAATAAAACTTAATTGATCACTTTTAAGGGACACAACTTTAAATTCCTACTCCTCAGCATTTAAGTCAAATGTACTTTCCAGTTCTCTACATTATTCATTTAGCTGCTACACATTTTTATTTAAATAAACACACACACACACACACATATATATATACATACATATGTATAAATAAAGAGAGATTGATACACACATACATACATATATATATATATAGATAGATAGATATTGACATAGATGTGTGTGTGGTCCACCTTTCTCCAGAATTAAATACCATTTCTTTTTTATATTTAAAAGTAGTTTCTTAGCACTTGCATTGTTTTAGTTAAGTGGGATTTTTTTCTGTTTTCCGGTCGCAGTTGTTGCTTTTAGGCTACCTAAGGATCTTATTACTTTACCTCATTACTACCACTTTTCAGCATTAAATATATTGTAGCATGAATATTGGGAGGCATCTCTTAACAGTTTGGGTAGGCTAAAAGTCACAGCTTATTAGTGGCCTGAAGCACATAGCAGCAGCGCTGCCGTTTCATTTGGTTGCATTCAAAACATTCTCCCTAGACACAGAACATTGCCCTCTATAGGGCTGAAACTCAAATTCTTCCCCAAATGTATCAATCCCAATATTAATTACAAATTGCTTTGGACACTGGATATTGTTAAAGGTTAACAACACAATCTGAATGAAAACACAAAACACTGAAGTGAACAAACACTGGGTTTAAATAAAAAATTATTTTTTATTATGAATCAGGTGATGCCATGGCAAACTGATACACTCAAGTGGACACGATGTCCTAAAAAGTAAAAAAGAAAAGAACATCTATATTTTTTTTTATCATGCTTAACTGTTTTTTATCAAACAATCTTATTTTCAAACTAGAATTCGTCTTTCTCCCTTTTTTTTCAAAAGGAGAATTTGTCACAACAGTGCAACAAAAATCAGACGAGCAGTCTCTCAATAGCCATCTGAACAGACTGAATCTGCGGTTTGAGCTGAGAGCCCTCCTTTATGGTGACTGAGGTAGCGATGACGGGGCGAGACACCCCACAGGCCCGGCCGAGGGCCTGCTTGGAGCGGACAAACACGTACGGGACGTTCTTGTCCTCACAGAGCAGTGGCAGGTGGAGGATGATCTCCAGTGGTTCAGCATCAGCAGCCATCACAATAAACTCAGCGATGCCTCTGTTCAGGGTTTTAGTGGCTGCAGGAGAAAGAGATCACAGTTAAAATAATGTGTGTGCATCATAACTGTGAACCATGAATACTTTAACCGCTTCAAACCTGAACAAATTGGCTTGGTTTATTCATTTCATAAAACATGGGAAGAAGGCAATTAGTAAAAAAAGAAGAAATGATGCCAAACTGTGCAATTCATCAGAAAAAAGGAAACAAAAATTACCTGTAAATTGGGGGAAAAAAATACAAACAAGTCTTGGAAAAAGTGTTTACTAATTGTAACAATTCTGTAACTATCTTACATGATAGAACTATATCAATATAGTTGTTTCCTAGGATTAAAAAAAATCTAAATGTACTTATTTCTTGCAATTTGTAAACATTTCTTACCAAGTCACTCATTGCCCTTTTTCCATGTTTTTAAAAAAAAAGTTATCTGAAAGCAGCGATGTTGCTCCAGGTTTTAAAGGGTTAATAACAAGTTGTGCACTGGTAGCCTTCCTGGTTTTACAATCAATTCTGAGATAAGTCTGCAGATTACTTTCTTGACTATTAGTGCAAAAAGCCAATCACTTCCTTAAACTGCAATACACTTTATTCAACCAACACTTATTTTAAACATAAACATATTTTCTCTTGATTATCATATATGATGAAAATAAGCAGCCAACCCTCACATTTGAGAACCAATACCAGCAAATATTTGGCATTTCTGCTCAGAAAATGAATCACCTTGGAGAAAGATTTTCATTTGTTAAACAAATTCAGAAACTGACTAATCCTTGCAGCTGTACGGTGATGACAGTGATTTGTAAAAGACCTTCAGTGAAGTTTCTAGGGTCATGGTCATTTAAATGCAGACATTTGAGACACAGCTGTGTTTGTAGCTCATCTGAAAAAAAATCATCAATCATCAATAGATGACTTCACCCTCTGTAACAATACTGTATGGTAGAAACATCAGAACACTTATATTTTCGATGTGTACATGTTAATATCCTCTAGACCGATTCAGTCAGATCTCCAAATACATTTTGGAAAGAATATGTCACTCAGAGAACCTGATGTAGTAGTAGAGTGTGTGTGTGTGTGTGTGTGTGTGATTTAGTATATAGTGTGTGTGTGAGTGTGTGTGTAATATAAAACTGTGCTACAATGCAATGTATAAAACTGGTATGCAAGTTCAAATGTGTGCTAAGTATTTTGAGGTTTCATAATGCTACGTTAGGGGAAGAAATCACTAAATTCAACTTCTAACAAGCATTTTTACGACATCTTAATGAATTTGTTTAAATCATTTTAATACAAACTAAGGCCTTATATTAAGATTAATAAATTCAATGCTTTTTGAGACTTTTCAGGTATCAGCTGGAACCCTGATCCTGCATGTGGACCATGAACTAGTTACATTTTTAGAGACTTTTCCTCACCTTCGTTAGCTCCCTTCCTCAGCTGCTTGTAGTTGGACGCTTGCTGCACCAGGTCCAGGATGGTTTTGGTCAGCGTGGCGTCGGCCAGCGGGTAGGCCTTTGGGTTCACTTGGGGTTCAGTCTGGTCGCAGTACACAACACGAAACACACATTAATCACCGGAAATTAAGTTATCAAGCTCTAAACAGTGAATAAATAAAAAGTTGTTTTGCGTTAGTTCGCCCCGCAGCCTGTTTCCTCCAGCTTGCTAACAGTTAGCTAGTGTGTTAGCTTGTTAGCTCAGTCACAACACTCACCATGGTGACTCGTTTCTCTGCTGTTCCGGCCCTCTCGGCGAAATGCTTCACGGAGGACTATTTCCTTTCACTCGGGATAGAAAGGACGACAAAACGAGAGTTATTGTTCGTGTAGGTGATATCTTTGTGAAGCTGCGGGTTTCCTCAGCTCTGTCGCATGCAGCCAGTCCAAACGGTCACCGCACGTGTGAGATAGAGCACATGCGCACTGGGCACAGCAGCCAAAAACTACAAATCACCACATGCTGTTTTTTTAACCGTCCTTGGTCTTCTTCTTTGTTTAGTTAAGGCGGTCGGCATCCAAAAAGTGGCGTTACCGCCACCTGCTGGATATCAGCCTTCATAGCTTGAGCAAATTGGGTTGATTTCTTTCAAAAACACAGAAAGAAGTTGCAAGTTTTTAGTTGTAAAGTTTTAGTTATATATATATACATATTTACATACAAAGATAATCCTTTATTAGTTCCACACTGGGGAAATTGCATTGTTACAGCAGCAAGGTGTGTACAACATAAGCAAGCAAAAAACAATATAAATAGTAAAATAGGTAGAAATAAATAAATAATAGAAAAAAAAGAAAAGAAAAGAAAAGAAAAAGAGGCCCAAAAGAATAAAAAAAATAAAGGTACCAAACTAAACACTTAAAAAAAATATTAACACCAATTGCACATGGAAGATAATTGCACCTAATAGTTAACAATAATCACAATAATAGTATTATAAATATAGTTTTCAGGAAATGTTCTGTGTTTAGTTTAAATAAATGGTTAACTCATATCAATGAATGAAGTAATGTTTAGAAACAATGTATACAGATTTTGTAGTGGATTTGTCATCAGGACTCAAAATATCCTCAATTTCTAACATTTATTCTCAGATAGGATGTTAGAACCCTCTAAGATGAATATGTTCATAATTAATAGGATGCAATTTGGCATCTGTTAGATTATAAAATGGATGATGTGTACTTGTTTTTGTTGTATTTATGCATCACAACAAAAGAAGTAAAATCAGTATCAAGCAGGTAAAATCTTACCACAGTCTCTTTGTATAATGCCAAAACGAATGTGATTTTTATACATTTCTATTAAATATTGGCTGCAGTTCAGTTAAAATCTGTGAAGTGAGCACTTTTCCATCGACCTGACAGCTGTAGCATATCAAGATGCTATTTAAAAGAGAGGTATTTGTGACTTACTCTTGTGACCATTTGGTTCAAAGGTCAAAGTTTGTATTCTTGATGTCTGGCAGAAACAGTCAGCAGAATGGAAAGACTGGATTTCTGCTGCTGTCATCCAGCTTGACTGCATCTTTTCAGAAATACAGAAATGCACAAATACCTTTCTTAGACGTTCCTATGGCAACCTAAACATCCTGTGCATCCACACAAAGGATGGAAAAGTGGGTGTGAGATGCTAAATAAGCTCTGTCACTGCAGATAAACAGTGACAGAGGAAACATGAACAGAAAACTGAAAATCCATTTTGGCCATTATAGATGTTGTGTATCTCTGAAATCTGACATTTGAACAAAACATGAGCCAACCTTCTTTTTTTCTGTCTTATCTTGAGATAATTGACGTCAAATGAGCTTTAGGAATGAGGTTTTAAGAAGGTGAAAATCACCAAAACATAGCAACAGGTTTTCACATAACAGCAAGTACGTGTTGGCTTTCCAATAAACTATCACTTTGAATTAAGAAAACACTTTTTTTATGTGTAGTGACCACAGCTATGACCTGTCAAGCTTCTTCCCTGCTGCTAGCTTGTCTGCGTCTGACTTTATCTCACTGTAAACTGTTAAAGATCATGAATAATTATAGTTTAACCCTTTGAAACTTGGACATCAGTTTTCAGTGTTCAGATGACTTTCACATGCTATTTGACCCTTTAAAACCTGAGCAATTTGATCTGGTTTATTTTGAAAACATTGGAGAAAAAAGCAATGATTGACTTGGCAAAAAAATGTCCCACAAATTGAAAGAAATGCAACATTTTTGCTCGAGGGTGGAGCTGTGTCATAACATATCTGTGTGGTAAAGTGATATGGGTTGTTGTAAAAGAACAGAAAAGGTCTCAATATGATTGACCGTTCTTTGCAGAAAATCTCTTTTTGTAAAAATGTTGTTTTTACTCCCTTTTAAAAACAAAAATAATAATAATTATTATTTTTGTTTTTAAAAGGGAGTAAAAACAACATTTTTACAAAAAGATTTTATTTTTTTACCTTAAAATGTTATTATTTTTTAAATAATTATTGTTATCTATTTATTTTTTATTATTATTATATAATTTCATATGAAGTCCTATGTCAGGGAATGCTCCTTTATGTGAAAACTGAAAATAAAATGTTGAAGTTGCAAGAAATTACCTAAAATTAGTTTTATCAGAATTTATCTCAAAGGGAAAAATGTCCTTAAAACTATATTAACAATTTTAATAATTTTATATTTATAATTTCTGTTACAGAAATACATTTTAATATATAAAATTAATACATATATATTTTCTCTTAATTTTCAGCACTTTTTAAAAGTAATCGTCTTGTTTGCTTTTGTGTTTTACTAATCTTTTTTTCCTTATTTTTTGTAACACTTCAACTAATGTTTGCATAATTTTTGTGCCATGTCTTGTTAAGTAGCTCACTGCCATCTCCCCACATTTTTGAAAGAAATTAAACAAATTTGCTCAGTTTTCTAAGGGTTAAATATGATTTTCTGAAATATACTGATAAAACAGCTTAGCAAGACAATCAGAGTTCAAATGAGTCATTTTTAATGAGATCTTTCATGCTCATTCAAGAACATCACAGTGCTTCTAGAAATCATCACAGACTGGCCGTCTGTCATTTGTACAGAAATGAATTTGGCATCAACATCTCAAATATATAAAACAAACTCGTCATAGATTCAGTTATGTCTTCATACAGTGTTTCAACAACAGAAAATGCTCAAAAGATGAATACATTCACTACATTACTGGAAAGATAGCTGTAATAGAGGAGAAGCAGCTCTGGTGCTCACCATTGATCCGTACTGTCAAAGGGTTAACTCATCCCCAGCTCACCCCCCTGTAACACATCACCACCCCTCAAAATGAGACAGATGGTTCCTGATAGCTAATTTTACATTATAACATTTTTATGCTGAAATCATAACATATCCAGAATTTTAGATTTGATCTCAAGACATTAAAACTCAACTATTTTAAGGTTTACAGCTCTTTAAGGCAAAGTGATCCACCACACACATTAACAACAGGAAACTCTGGGATACATTAGGCCTTTTTAATTAAAAATATCCTTTACAAAAAAAACATTAAATAAATAAAATGTGAAAACACTGGTGTATATATAACAGATTGTTCTGTGTGGCCAGCTGACAGAGAAGAGCCTCCATCATACTGGAGGTTACTGGTCGATATTTGGTGCTTTAGCCGGCATCAGTTGGTCAGTCTATATGCATCGTGGTTGATGGGAAGAGAAGAGCAAGAGTCGTCTGTTATCCGTCATTAAATATTAAAATGACGGATAATGCAGCTTGAAAGTCAGATGTTTGAATCCATTTACCTGGTGTGTGTTTTTAATATTCTTCATGTCTGGTCACCACTTCACATTCATCGTTCAGGACGGAAAATGATGAGAGCTGTTTCGAGCTCTCTGCTCCTGCTCAGTCTCTCAACAAACAGATGGATGGAACACGAGGATTTCGGCTCCATATAAAAGCATTGTGACAATTTGTCCAAAACGACAAACAGGTGCTTCTCAGTTTTATTCAGCGATACTTTCAACACTGCCACAGAGGAGTCACAAAATTTGCCTCCAGTGGTGGTGTTTTGTTTTTTTTTTCAAAGATATAACATGAGATGAAGAGATTGTCAGCCAGGCAGACATACCTTCCCAGCAAACAGCAGTCCCACTATGGTGAAGAATATGGACAGGACGAAGAGTACATAAGAGGAGCCCACCACTGTGTTGTTGGGGAGCTTATATGGCTGTCCTCCAACCTCATTGATGTAGAAGCCGATAGGGAATATGAGGGCAGCCATGCAGAACAGGACCACTGTGACAGAGAAAAAAACACAAGGACAGGATAAAAAGATTAATATCCCCTCTAGACCAGTGGTGAAAGAAGTATATAGATTCATTTCTCAAGTGAAAGTACTAATATCACTCAGTGAAAATACTCTGTTACAAGTAAAAGTCCTGCTTTGTAAATGATACTTAAGTAAAAGTGAGTATCATCAGGAAAATGTAATTGAAGTATTAAAAGAAAAGGTACCCAATGCAAGAAAGAAAACACACAGAAAAAAAAATAAAAATAAAAAACAGAACAACTAAAAACAAAAAAAATCAAAGTCAATATGAAAAAACACACACACACTTGAAATTACTCAAAAAAGAAGAAAAAAACCCCCAAAAAAACAAAGTCATTAAAAAAAATCAAGATTATTAAAAAAAAGAAAATGTAAAAGAAAAAGTCTTAAATGTCTATCAAAATAATTGGCAAATGAATTAATCAGTTAATCGATTCACCTGTACTTCTGTTAACTGTTGGGTAATCTAAATAATAACAAAACATCATATGTTATATACACGTGATTTCTATGCAAAAAAACTTATTTTTAAAGTATCTAACGCTGTCAGATAAATGGAGTGAAGTTTGCCAGGGATCATGAGGAAAGATTTTAGAGAAGCCCAACACATTTGAAAATACAGAAATTACAATGTTTTAAATCCAAATATCATGTTACCTATACCGCCTGAAAACCACGTTTTAAGAGTGAATGAAAGCAGGTTAATAAGCCAGCAGATGAGTCGAAACAGCTAAAAGTGATCAATAAACACTTTAGTATATAAATTGGGATATCTAGGGGTAATGGCTAAACAGTTTAATGTGATGGATAAACTTTTAATAAACTTCAGTATGTTTTCTTTAGTGTCCAATCACCTAAAAATAAGAACCATAGTGTTTTTTGTTACATAAGAATGAGCAGCTGATCTCCACGTACATAGGGAGCAGGTCTGCGTCTACGAGGATCGCCATGTAGCACTGCTATGTTTCTACAGTAGCCCAGATTGGACAAACCAAAGAGTGGTTCTACATACGACCAGTCACGTTTTTGGCCTGACAAAAACACAGATTTTTGATTGATTTTTTAAAATGGGAAACTGCTTTATTCAGTGTTTTAACCTGTATAAATCACTGGGTCTGTTTGTTTCAGACAGGAAGGGCTCACAGCTTCCAGGTATTAAAATGTGTGTGACTAAAAACCTCCACCAGTATTGATGGTCTCCTCATGAGAACCTGCTTTATATTTTTTCTATATTTAGAACAAAGTGAAGCTCACGCGCTGGCCTTCTCTAACAGACAAACTCTGTCTCGTTCCTGAAAAAATAGAAAGCGGCCCATCAATTAGAGCTCCTCCGCAGTCTCTTTGACAAGATGTTCATAATTACCAGACTAAAAGCTTTCTTGAAATGAAACGCAGAACTCTGATGTCAAGTAAGATCCATTGTCTCCCTGTGAGATTCTCAAGTAGGATCTCTGACTTTCACAGGCATCTTATAAACTATAACGGGTAGTTTTCGCTCCACCTGCATTTAATTTCTGCCTATAATTTGGTACTTGACAGCTAAAAGGGTTTAACATGACATTATTGCAATTGTCATCTAATGCAGAAACATAGTTACTACAGCTTAAGGCAACTGCAACTTAAGACTATTTTTTTAATGCCACCTGGAATTAAATTCTAGATCAATTTTACAGTAGCCAATACTGAAGGAAAAACGACATGGAGCAACATCGATAACCTAAGGTTAAGGGAAATTTTTTTTAAAATTTTCAAATATTTTACATAAAATATGACTATGGTGATATTGGTAGTATGGTCATTTTTTTTTAAGTTACCCATTATTTTGAGCTTTTGAAATAATAAGTCAGAAATAACATACATAAAAATCCCACCTCCATTTTCTAAGCATTTGTAAGACTTTTGAAAGTTTAGTTTGAGACATTTTAATGTCTTAACACCTGGGGTAAAATATCAAGAAAACTATATTTATAATTATTATAATTATTTTAAATTAGGTTACAGAAAAAAATAAACATTTCTTTATTTTCTTTTAACTATTTCTTTAATTTCGGATATCTTTCTTGTAAATTACTAATTTCCTGCTAATTTTTGGGTGATTTCTCGTTAAGTTGCTCATTGCCTTCTTTCTATGTTTTTGAAAGAAATCAAACCAATTTGTTCAGGTTTCAAAGGGTTAAAGGTGACAGCCAACACCTACTCCCTGTGAAGGCAATCCATCGGGCGTATCGGGCAGCCTCGCGGCGCCAGCGTGACATCACCAGCAGACCACAGGTGACGGTGAGGGAGATGATGCCCATGATTATGAAGAAGAGCGTGGTGATCCACTCTGGGGGCAGCTGCGGGGGGATGCAGGTCCGGTCTCGTCCGTGGATCGTCTGGCACTGCCGGACCAGGCCCACAGTCAGAGAGCCTGGATGGAGACAGAGATGAGTGTAAGGTCACCATGACCTTTGAACACCTAAAAGAAATCTAATCTGTTCATCCTTGAGTCCGAGTGGATGTTTGTGCGAAAGTTGAAGAAATTCCCTAAAGACATGCTGACAAATTGCAACGGACAACTTGAAAACATAATGCCTCCAGCCACAGCTCATGCCAGCATGAATGAAAACAAAGGAACAAATATTTACAATTATCATAATTACAAATTCAAAATTACATTGAAGATTTTTTTTAATACAATTTTAATTATATATTTCATTAACGTTCTTTTTCCCCTGATTTTTAGTTCGTTTTCTTGTACTTTTTACTAATTTCTTGCTAATTTCTCCTTTCATTGCTCCTTGTCTTCTTCCTAATGTTTTTAAAGAAATGAAGCCAACATGCTCAGCTTTCAAAGGGTCAACTGTCAACTTGGTGCTAATTTCCTGTATGTTCATAATAGCCTTAGTATTGATTGTAAGAGATAAAACATAAGCCTGGCTCCACAGGGAATAACACGAGTCCAGATGGTATTTTAGCTATTACAAAATTGCAGAACATAACTCAAAATAAAAATACTCCCCAGTCTCCTGCACATTAATTCCATGATATAAAAGTCAGTTTATAGCATATCTGCAGCTGGCAGCCTGTTTGATGACTTTGTATGCTTTATATAACAAACAACCTATAATACACAGCAACATATGACATCACTTGTTCACATGTTTCTGGCTGATGACCTCCCAGGAGTCACTCTGATTCCCCAAAGTGAGCGAGGGCCGAGGAACCTGTTGATATGGAAACAGTGTGATGGGTGGAGAGCCGGCGGCAGCAGTGACCAACCGGTGATTCATGAATGATGTCAAACAGCCTCAAGGTTGTGGCATGAAAGCATCACAGAGAGAGAAACTATAAAATGTAAGAAATGAAAAGATCAATGACCCCACTTCAGATGGCAAGTTGCCATCTAACGCACACATACGGAGCCCAACAGAAACTGCATCTGCTCCACTCCGCTTCCAGTCTGACTACACATACAACACAACACAGAGCACATAAATGAAATCCTCCCACACCTTCATTTATTCTTTTGTCTCTCTCCTTTTTTTCCTTTCTTATTATCCACGACAAGCAGTTAGTGCTGGCCCCGCAGGCACAGAAGAAAGAGGAGCTTTATACATTTTATGGATTTATGGATTTATTCAAGGAAATTTAAAAAACTCAGCGACTGCAGAATTGTCACAAAGGCCAATATTACAAGTAAGCAGTATCGCAAAGGGCGCAGGAAAGCGTGTGGAAGCACTGAAACGTCTTTTAATTAGGAGGGAAATTACATGAAATAAGCTGCTTTTGAATAAATACCTGCTGCTTAAAACCATTAAGACCCCTCAATTTACATTTTACTGTTGGCCTCAGTTGCTGGTCGATGATACCAGAATCAGGCTGAACCACATCCTCCTGCAGGCTGACCTATCCCCCCTATACACAGGACATCCTGTTCCCTCTCAGCACATCCTTTCATACTGCAGGGTGGGCCACAATGTAAATAGTGCATTCATTTCCCTGCATACTGGACTCCAAAAAAACCAAAAAAATACACCGAGTCCAACAGAGATGTGTTTTGATTCATGCCATTATGGAAAGTGGGTTTTGTTTTTCATGAAAATATATTTAAGAGAGTGATAAAGAGCTGGAGTGACAAAAATGAATGAATGGGAATTAGAATAATGGCAGCATAAAAATAAAATAATCAAAGGTGAAAGAGTTAACCCTTTGAAAATTGAGCAAAATTAGCCTGCTTTCTTTCAAAAACAAGGGAAGCCAATGAGCAAAGAAAAAAAATATTTAACCAGTTATGAGCAAGAAATTAGTAAAATGTATAGGGAAATTATCCAAAAATGAGTAAACAAACAAACAAAAAAAAAACAAGAAAAAGAAAGTGAAAAAAATTTCTAGATATACCGTCACTCGGTTGTATCGGTCAATTTGCACTTTGCCTCCATGTCTATGAAAACATGGATGTTTCACACACAGAGGATCAATACATTCAACACAGTTTCAAGGTGGTTAAGGATTCTTGAGATATGACCAAAAACATGTTGTATCAGGTCACCGTGACCTTGCCCTTTGACCTTTGACCACGAGATTCTAATAAGTTCAGTCTTGTGTGAGAGTGGACGTTTATGCCAAATTTGAGGACACTCCCTCAAGGCCATCTTCAGATATTGTGTTCAAGAAAATGAGATGTGTGCAACGTCACCATGACCTTGACCATCAAAATCCAATCAGCTCATAGTTGAGTCCAAGTGAATGTTTGTGCAAAATTACCATTATAATAATTATAAATATTGTTTTTCCCTAGATTTTTTTTTTCTTTTTTTCCATTGTCATTTTTTCCACTGTCAAATCCCACGAATTCGCTCG
The DNA here is from genome assembly GCF_008729295.1 of Plectropomus leopardus. Lineage (NCBI taxonomy): Eukaryota > Metazoa > Chordata > Actinopteri > Perciformes > Serranidae > Plectropomus > Plectropomus leopardus. The sequence continues at coordinate 18,838,035 of NC_056481.1, read as the reverse complement.
GGGTTCTAAGGTCTTTGGGTGGAGCACGTTAGTGGCATCCACATCAGTGCCAGGACCAAAGGCTTGTCAGCTAAACACTGCATAGCAATGAAATGAACCATGTTTTCGCCAACCAGTGGTTTAATGTTTTGGCTGATTGGTGTACACTTTAGTTGAAAGATGAATAATAATATATGAAATATCCAAGTCCTGACAGTTATACTGTGGCCTTGTAAAACAGAAATAATCTGTGTGTCTGTTAACCTGTACTTAGTGAACACTTTCAGACATTTTCCTGCCCTTTTAAATCTCTCAGCACAGCACTTAAGCACACAAACACACATCGCGTCCGCATGCATCTCTCTCTGTCTCTCTCTCTCACACACACACACACACACACACACACACACACACACACACACACACACACACACACACGCACAGCAGGGTAACTGACCTTGTGGTAGATGGAAAAGAATTATGATAGCGCGGCTTGAGAACACATCAGTGTTTGAACAGCAGCTATAATGAACTCAAGTGTTACCGTCACCAACTCTGTGATTCTATGAATCATGATAACCAATAAGAAGTTGTCAAACGGCATATATTGTGAGCTTGGGCATTTAATATTATCACTATTATATTATGATAATAAGTTTATTCTTAATTTCTTCATCTCCTGGCTGTTAAATCCTTTAAAACTTGTGAAAAATATCCTGATTTCTTCCAAAAACATGGGAAGAGGGTAATCAGCAATGATAAAAGAAATAACCCGAAAATTAGCAAGAAGTTAGTAAAAAGTACAAGAACATTACCTGAAATTAGTAAAAGAAAAGACAATTTAAAAAAACAACAACATTACAGAAATTACCTGTATAAAGTCCCTAAAAATTAGCATAATTAATATGTAACATAATTTTAAATACTGTACTTTTGATAATTATAGTTTTTCCCTAGCTTTTTCTATTTTCCCTAAAACATTTTTCCCAGCTTTAAAAACAATCTAAATCTATTAATTTCATGCATTTTGTGAAACATTTCTTACCAAGTTGCTCATTACCGTTTTCCCCATGTTTTTTTAAAGAAAATGCACCAATTTGCTCAGAGTTCATCGGTTTAATTACTGTGAAATGTATCTGACAGCATTATAAGGAAAGTGATGTCGCTCCAGGTTTCTAAGGGTTAACAAATGGAGAGAGCTTACTAAATAGATTCATAAGAGCTGTGTGCAGAGGCAAAATCTAAGGAAAAAAATCTGTTTTTTTTTCACTTGTACATATACAGTAAGCACTCAGAATAAACATACGTCATGGCTGAGCCTGAGGGACTTCAATTCTCCATGTGGAAAGCATTATTCTCCCAGGAGGCCAAACTAAAAGTCCCACATCTTCAATTCCAAACAACACTTCCTGCCTTCAGGTAATTACTACTCGGCTAATTAAACAGGAACAAAGAGCTTATAGTACAGTTAGTACAGTCATTTCACACCATCCTTTACTATGGGGGGGATATAAGGTAAAACCTGAACTGCAGTCCATTGTGTACTGTGATGTTTGAGACAGAAAGATTTGGTGCGTGATTACTCATTTAATTATGTGACAAGAAACTATTCATGTACTCAACTTGCAGTAGCAGTCAGTATTTTTACAACAAATTAAATCCTGTAATAACCACTTGGCACGCCATTTACATACTTATCTCTGCTCCACTGTAGCATGAGGATAGAGGCTGCAGCTGTGCATATACTGTGGTGGCACTGTTTGTCTGTTGCATCAGTTTTAGTCAATGTTTAGCTTTTGGACTTTGCATCTGAATATTACTCTATTGCAATAACCAGGGAGGCTGGCTGTGAGTAAAAATGTGTCGGATTTGGCCAGAACCCGTATTCAACACTTTAACTCTAGCATAGACTGTCTCATTAACTTTCCACAAATGATTGGCTGTAAAACGATCGTATCGGTGATGATTTGACTCTGATGTCAGGTGCAGACATATTAATAAAACATAGTAATTAAATCATCAATTAAATCAGTATTTATATACAATTTAAAATTGTAAGTGTTCTCTATGACATTAAATTTCCATTAAATACAAAGTTCTGAGAAATATCCTTAGCTATTATTTGCTCCACTGATTTTACACATTCAAATCTGTCAACGGGTGTTTGGGAGTCATTTAAAATACTATAAAGGATTTTCGTTCAAAAAAAAAATGTGTAGACTCATACGAAAAGTAAACCAGCCAAAATTGGGAAAATCAACTTGCTTTGCTTGAGGGCCACTTGTGCAAAAATGACATGAGGTCATGGGCCAGTAGCAGCAGCCCCATATATGGTTTTAGAAATTTCTCGGATTCTAAGACGTTTCTAGGAATTCAACACCCTTCTAAGATTTTAAGACATCTTTAGGATTCTAGGCTGTCTCTAGGATTTTCGCATGTTTTTTAGCACGTTTTTAGAAGTTTAGCCTGTTTCTGGGATTTCAGGACAATCAGGGCTTAGCTAGAACCTCTGACTGGGGCTATCGGGGATCCTCCGACACTTTTTTGTTACACAAGCTCTATTTTTGATGCTGTTTTATGCGCTCTGGAACCTTCTGTAGACTAAAAGTACAAAAACAATTCCCAGTGTGAATTCCATTACTTTTATTGTGAATTAGAAAACGGCTGGGGGACCAGCTTTGGCCTGCGGGCCATAACTTGAGTATCACTGAGCAGCACCCTTGCCTTAGACGCTGGGTGAAGGTGATCTTGAGAAGAAAAAAAAAGGAAATTTGAACATGTTACAATAAAATACTACAGATCACGATTTTGCATCTGAGCCTTGGGACAGCAGAAAATGTAGACAATGGATTATTATTGCATCCTTTTTATGGTTTGTTGCCACTCATTCACTCTGTAAAATTCCTCTCCTCATCTAAAAGTGTGATTCATAACCGAGGGTCCGCACTCTATTAATGGGCTCCCAAGACAAATGTTGGTGGTCATCAGATGAAAGAGAAACATTTTTTTCTGATCTTTTCTGGTGTAATACTGGATACTTTCACCTTTTCATATTTCATGATCACACAGATGCCATAACCTGCAAACATTTTGATGATCCAAAGCCAAACAGTTGAGAACCACACCCTATTAATATTTATCAATTTTGGTGCAACTGTTTCCTTTAAGCGTGTTGATTTTAGACTGAAAGCACTCACTCTGACAATCTATGGACTTCTGACGCAGATTTTTATGTGATAATTCTTACAATCAGATGTGACGCTGAAGTTGCTTCCAACTCAGCAGTTAACGGGAGAGTTAAGGGAGGTTGCTCTGTGACCAATGCTCGGCTTTTTTCACCTCTTACTGTTGTGAAAGCATCTTAGAGAATTAAGGTAAAGACCTGACGCTGTCTGAAACCCACTTTCAGATTTGTGAAAATTTCAGATTTATGATATTTGTGAAAACACAAAAAGGAAGATGCCGCTGCTTTTTTCACGTTGAACACATTATACCAGGTCCAGATCAAAAACCACTATAGTTAGACAAGTCAGACCTGGACTAGATTATCCAAAAGAGGCTAAAGATTATTTAAAACAGTTTCAGATTTGTAAACGTAGCATTTTCCATAAAGTAACAGGGTTCTGATAGTTTATGGCACGTTAGATTTAAGATTTTTTAAGACTTTTTTAAACTGCTATTTGGATGACAATCAACACCAATTTTACAATAGCCATAATTGAAGAACAGGAAAACATGAACTGACACCAATCACTTAGGTGTAAATAAAAAAGCGTAATAATTATTATACTGTAAAACTTGACTTCTTTTGTGACGTCGTTACGAGAGGAATGTTGTGATGTTCTAGATTTAAAAATAAAATAAAATAAAATGAAACAATAAAATATGTTACCAGCTGCTTTGAAATTTTAGAATGCAACATTAGAAAAAAGATTCACAAAATCTTTCTTCCCATTTTTAACCCTTTAAAACCTGGGCAGATTGGTTTGACTTCTTTCATCAACATGGATAGAAACCAATGAGCTCCTGAACAAGACGTGGTCCAAAAATTAGCAGGAAAAAAAAATTAAGCAAAAAAGAGGAGAAAAAAAATAAAAACTAAACATTAAAATGACCCCAGACACATCCTAAAAAAAAGTGTACTTTTTTATGCAACAATTTGAAATTGTGGTTATTATAATAATATATATATATAGTTGTATAGAATTTTTCCCTAAAATTTTCCATTTTAAAATCTTTTTGAAAACTAATTTGCGGGTAATTTTCTTAAATTTTTGCAATTTGTTGGAATTTTCCAGTTGCTCATTGACTCACTGAAATCAAACAATTTTGCATAGGTTTCCAAGGTTAAATACCTTGTAAAAGGCATCTCAACAGAGCACGAAAAAACTGATGTCGATCCAGGTTTCTAGGGGTTAAGCATTTTTAAAAAATGATTTAAGACATTTAAATTCCAATAAAGGTCTTATTTTTTTAGAGTAATTAATTCAATGTATTTAAAGACTTTTTAGGGAACCGTGAGTTAGCACGGCCAGTTAAGAGGAGCAAACACCGTGCAGGAGGAGCGCAACAAAGTGCCGACAAAGACCTACCGGCGGATTCTCCGGTGCTGATCCAGTCCGGGTTGGCGATGCTGGCGATGGCGAAGATGTCTGCAGCGAGGAAGAGGCATCCTGATATCACGGTGAGTTTATCCATGTCGGTGGACACCGGCGGAGGTCAGAGTGTTTGTGCGCCTCTGTCTCACCTAAAGGGAGGCGGGACATTTAGGAGTCAGCAGCCTAACCTGAAGCCAGCCAGCTGAAAGGGGTCGCTTTGATCCACCATTAGTCCGCACATCATGTTCGATCCCGGGCGGATATGCAGATTCAAAGTATCCACTTTCATTTAGTCCTCCAGCGGCGGAACCTGACCCGACCCGCTGGCCCTTCTCCAGCCCCGGTGGAGAGGCTTGCTGCCCGGGCTCATGGATCACTTAGCTCCGGATGCTCCACCACATCCCGGTGATCTTTGAGTTTGCTATAATCGCTGATTAAACCTGCAACAGTGAGGATGGATTCATGCATGCAGTCGGCTTATTTCCTGAGTCTGCATGGAGCTCTCTCCCCCCATATGGAAGCTTTTCTGTTTCTTTCCTCTGGACGCGCACAGACGGGAAACGCCGCCCATGCTCACAGTCAAGGAGCCACTCTGAGCTTCAAATCTCCAAAATCATGAGCTGAATATCGTCAGTTTAGCTTTTTAATAATGACACCTGAAATAATCACCTGAAACGCTCAGATAGTGTGTTTCCTGCAGGACGGCGCTGAGAACTGAAATTTAGGCAGCTCGCGTCTCCATGTCTGTGGTGGACAACTCTCGCGAGAAAATCAGTAACGCTCCTGACTGACCTGGCACTATTTACATCACCATAAATGATGCAATTTTGACCAGTTACATTTTTTTAATTGATAAGACATGATAAATGAAACTAGGATCAACTCGATCACCTTCTCAGCATAAGTCTTCTCTTGGAAATAATTTGACACTTTTCATCATTTCCAAACTTTTTCAAAACAGATAATACTGATCTCATAGTAAAATCTGCTTGAACACATGTATCCACTCAGAAGTAACGTTTCAAAACACCTCACACACAGACCTAAACTGAAAGCCCCTGGCCCAATTTTTTTTATTTTGTTTGCAAAATTCTGCAACAAAAGCAAATATTTCTATCAATCATCACAGCTTTGGTCAAATGAATATATTCTTTCTTTATTCTTACAGTAGCCTATAACATGAATGTGTCCAAGCCATAGATACACAATCTGTGGTGCAAACAAATTAGAAAAACTACATGAGTTGCTAATACACCTGTGGCAATAGAAGTTGCACCTCCACACTTATGTAGTCAAATAGCTTCCAGCTATATTTCACGGTCTTCAATAGTTAGTTTGCTCAGCTGCCATGATGGAACCACTAGAAGCTTTAAATTTGCATAATTTTGAGCACTGCTCCTCAAGAACATAACTTTGGTTTAAGAGACGGGGGGACAGAGTGGCAGGGGTCTGGGGGTCCTCCTCTCCTCATGAAAAATTGTGCAATTTGAATTACATTTCCTGCATTTCAACATATACTCTGGTACCAGGGTACCTGAAGTTTGTGGCAAATCTAATTCTAAGACTTTTTTAATGCCACTCAGTATGCTATTTAAGACCAATTTCACAATAAAACCAAAAACCTACATTTTTTACATATAATTTAAGACATTTTAATACAAATTAAGGCCTTATTTTTAGACTAATGAATTCAATGCCTTTTAAGACTTTTTAAGGATCCTCGTGAACCCTGCCTCTCTCAATTCACATTCTCAGCTAGAATCAGATGGCTTGCATTAAGTGTTGCGTATTGCACAGGATTTTTTTAGTTTAAAAAAAACATGTTTTTGAAAGTAGGAAGTACACAAACAGGATTTTGAAAAAAGACAGGGACATATCCTTCCCCTGTCCACCGATTCTTATCCATAATGACTTGACAGTTCATTCGTATTTAGTCTAATTAACTCGAAAGCTCCAGAATAAGCACATAAGTACATCTTACATTAGGTTTGTTCTTGTGAATCGCTCATTTCCAGTGTCAAGAATGTAGCTGACTGTCAAACTAACAAATGTTTCACTATCAAAGACATAAAAAAACCACAGCAAAACACTTAAAGCTCTGTAAGGTAGATAGAATTTATTCATTATTTTACATCAGCTATACAGTTAATGTGGACAGATGAGGGGAGCACGACTTTGTGACGCGCCGGAGCAGCATCACCTGATAATATACTGTTACAACACCCATAAATACCCAGTGGTGTTATGACATTATATCCCTCAGAACAACTGAATCGATGACGTCTGCTTTGTTTCTGTCAAAATGTGGAGGAAACAAATTCTGCTTTGCCTTCAGAGTTAGGTACAGCACGAGGTGACGGGGAGCGCTTCAGATCTCATCCACAAAGGGGGTTTTTATGAGGTTGCCGCTGGACGCCATGGACTTCTTGCCGGTCACAAATTTCTTTGCAGCCTGCAATTAAAAAACAAGAAAGTAAAGAGCACCATTATTAACCCTTGAAAACCTGAAACAACATGAACTTTCTTGATTTGCATTCACACGTCTTTTACGTGCATTTAAACCTGTGACACCTGAGAAAACTGGTTTGATTTCTTTTGAAAATGTGGCTAAAAAGGCAATGAGCAACTCGGTAAGAAATGTCCCACAAATTGCAAGGAAATAGGGTAAAGGACATGACTTGAAGATTTGTTGACAAAGCGAGAGAGAGGGACAGAGAGAGAGAGAAAATATTATACATACAATTAGTTTTTTATTTTAAACTTTTTTTGGGGGGGGGGGGTGTTTTTTGTTGGGGTTTTTTTTTTTTTTTTTTTTTTTTTCCTTGTCTATTTTATTTTATTTAGTTTTCTGCTAAATTTCAGTTAATTTTCTTGTAACTTGTAACTTCTACCAATGTTTTGGAAAGAAATCTAGCCAGTTTGCTCAGCATTTTAATGGTTGACTACAAAATATTTTTTCACAGTAAATAAAGTATTTGACAAAACCTTAAAGTTGTTATTTAACTGAAGTAAATTCCATAATATACGACTACGTCCAACCCTGACAACAACAAAGCATTGACAATGACTAAATGTCTTACGTTGGCAACATCAGTTAAGGAGACGTTGTCAATGTTTTTGGAGACTTCCTCAGCGGAGCAGTAGGACCCGTCAGCCAGAGCCTGAGTGCCTATGGACTCCAGAAAACCCTCCGATGTCTCCAGAGACATCAAGAACTGCCCCTTCAGCTGGGCCCTGCAGAAAAAAAACAAACACAAGCCCATCATAAGATACAGTCGTGCAAACTAAGTGGAAAACTCTTCTTTTCTTCTGAATATTAAGTATAAGTAGTCTAGTTTATATCATTGTTTTTTAGTTTTTCTCAGTGTCTGTCACAGCAGGCAGGCAGGTATTTTATGATCATGTTTAAAGGAATACCAGAACTGAAAAGAAACTGCCAGCCTGGCTCTGTCCAAAGCATCAAACAACATCAGTCCACCAGCATAACTAAAGGTGACGACATTATATATATCATGTTTCTTTAATCTCTTTAACCCTCTGAAGTCTGGGCAAAGTGACTTGATTTCTTTCACACATAAACAGAAGGCAATGAGCAACATAAGGAGAAATGACCCAGAAATTAGCAAGAAATTATGAAGAAAGTACAAGAAAATTACCTGAAATTTAGCAAAAAATAAATGAAATAACCCAGAAAATAGTATATATATAAAATTATGATACTTTTCAAAATAGTTTGCAGGTAATTTCTCCATATCTCAACTTTCTGAAATCTGCTCATTGCCGTTTCTCATGTTTTTGAAGGAAATCACTTCAATTTACGCAGGTTTTAAAGAGTTAAATACTGGAGAGAGGAAGGGAGAAACCCCAAATGACTTTAATGTAATGGTAACAGGATTCATCTTATCCAGATGTTTTTGAATAACCATAAAGCCCATTTTGATGATGTTTATTGTAAACTGGAATAAAAACACTTTAAGTCATGTCTCTGTCTGTCTGTCTGTCTGTCTGTCTGTCTGTCTGTCTTACTTGGCTCGAGTCAGGTCAGCAGCTGTGACTCCACCATCAGCAACAGCCTTTACCTCGGCTAGAGCCGCCTTAATCACCTGGAGAGACAGAGAACACCTGTTATTTAAAGACATTTTACCACTTCCAGTTTCTTTTAAAAAAAAAAAAACAAAGACTGCAGCTACTACATTTGTGCTGATGAGCAGACTCTTGCCATGATGACTGGATACTCACATCACCAGCAACTGCAGGCTGGGAAATGGTGTAGATGCCAAACAGACCAGAGTCAGAGTAGCTTGAATTGAAAGCACTGACCTGTTCAGAAAAAGGGAGGAAACTGTTAAAACAGGTGTTGCTAAAATTAAAGTCAGTCAAGGCTCCGGTGTAGGAAACATTGGAAAGTTTATTTTAAGACCTGATGACCACTCACATCAAAGGGATCAGCAGTTGCCTTGGCAACACCCTGGACCAGTTTGCTGGAGGCGCATGAGCCCCTCTTGACATGCAGACCAGCTCCCAGTAAATGCTGCAGCACACTGAAGGCCAGAGCCTCGCTGGTGCCTGACGCTGCCGACTGGCTCACCACCGCTGAGTGGACCAGACTGCTGATGCCCGGCATACGAATCTCACCTAGACGGAGAAAACTCATGGTGTTATATTTCCCTTTACAATGTAGGAAAACTCCAGATGCTGCATTGCAATGCTGACTTTATACGTCAGTTGAGCTCACCTCCACGATACTGAGCCGTGGCCCCTGTGGTGCCTGCCCCACTGCGGATGTTGAGGAACTGCTCCCCAACTTGCGTCAGCACCGTGTGATCCACACCTGAAGGAAAGACAAACATCACACACCTAATGATCTTCTGATCACCTTGGAAAGCGCTGGATATGTTACTTGAACAACAATTTTAACTTGATGCTGTAAAAAACACAGTAAGTGAAAACAGTAGTGCTACAATTAATGTTGTTATATGATATAATAATGAGCCATACCGAGTCCAACAAGAGCCATCCTTGCGCTAGTGAAATTGTTCTGGACAAACTGGTGTAGCTGGAGAAAAATGCAAGCATTAGAAAGGTTTAAAATGGGTACATTAACACCATCGGTCTGAAGGAAATAAACATGAGAACAACACTTACATGTCCGGACTGGATGTTGCCAACCATGTGGTTAGGACAGTACAGGGAGTTACAGAGAGCGTTTTTGTAGGCGGCTTCATGGAGAGCTTCAATCACACCTGGAAGAGAGAGAAAGAGGCACGATCACGATGCAGTTTTCTAATGTTAGAGCTAACGGTTGTCTTCTTCAACTGATAAATCATTATCTCGGATTTTATGGTGGAAACTTCAAATAAACTGTGATTTGGTTTTGTGCAACTAGTTCTATGATAAATTAATGTCGACATACAGATCTAAAACATTATACCTCTTTCCCACCCAAACTACCGCGTGCACAGGGGTTTTCAAAAACAGATAAACCTGCTAAATATAGGCTGCATTCCCACTGCCACACAGCTGCAACACACAAGTCTGCCTTTCTGTCAGCTTTTGTGTGTGGGTTGTTTTGTTGGTGTGTCCGTGTGATGTCACAGATAGGCAGGAGAACGGGTAAACAGTAGACAGCAGCAGGAGCAGAGGTCTTTTAAAACTTTTTAGTGGTTCATCTCTTTATATATCTTTTACTTATTAAGTCACTCTTTCAAATTCAGAGCAGACTAATTTGGATTTTAGCACTGCTTAGGAGGAGACAGACAGTAATTAATGACAGTGCATCTTGCCGGTTAAGGAGCTGAAATTAGCATTTTCACCCAGGTGTTGTGTTCCCATCAATGCTGATCAGAGCTGGCAGCAGTAAAAACCTGTGTCGACTGCGGTGTCATTTAACCCAGGTGTGAACGCCGATCGTACGCATTCTCATTGCATTAAAAAGCCAGATGTTAGTGGGTGATAGCAGGTTTAGTCTATATGTGTGTGTGCATTGCAAGAATAAGAAAAGGCTCACCTATTTGAGCACTCTGTGCAGCCTGGGCCTTGTCCATCTTCACTCGGGGCGTGAGGTCTGACACCTCCCATGGCCTGAACTCTGGGGCTGTTGTCACGTTGATCAAATACTCCATTACTGTGTCACTGCAGGCAAATAAGGAAAGGGGAGAAAAATGTGTTATGTAGGATGTGCTGAAACTGTGCCTCCTGCAGCATAATCTGCCTCTCCTGTGAAAATCCCCAATGAACCAAATTGTCTTTGTTTTGTGAGAAAATGGTGTAAGCGAGTACTCTCACATTATGCTGTCACACTCATTTAACTGGAATTATTTAAAGCCCAAACTACTAATAACCCTTTTCCATCCTCATGTGCTAGCTTGGCTTGGTTTAGTTTGGCACGTCAGCTCAGCATGGCAGGGATGTGTGACTCCATTACAGCGGGGCTACCAGGTTGAAGGTGTGTCTTAAACTGATGTCCGCTTGTCCATGCCTACAGGTCGCCCGTTATTATGCTGCAAGTGTTACACTTAAACACACCATAACAACTACAGGCAACGGCTAACTAGCACATATATTCTGCAACTTTGTAAAACTACAAACTGGCATGCAGCTGTAGTTCATATTCATCTGTCAACTGTGTTGGACACACCACAAAAAAAACGGGCGACCAAGGCTAACTGATGGTCTGACATTGACGGACTGTCTGCTTTGTGTGTCAGGGCCCTAAAAGTTACTCAATTCTTCTCCATGTACTACAAACACGGAACATTGTTATCATGATTCGTGTCCATTTCTGACTCATGCAGTATTTATCACAACGCTGATATTATTCAAAGACTCACATGTCATCTCGCAGGCAGTCAACGGTGTAGATCATGTTCTCTCTGGATGAAGTCACACTGCAAAGAAACATACAGATATCCACATTATTGAAGAAACTTGTTTCAGCTGTTGGTTATGATCTTTCTTGGAGGTTACTGACCTCAGGCTGCCTCCCACTGCCTCAACACCACGGCATATCTTAAAAGATGATGCTCCTTTGGTTGTCTGGAAAAGTAGAAAATGAAGTCAACACCAAGCTGAGACAGAATACATATAAAAAAATAAACACTGGGTTCATTTTTACTCTTGTGCTTTATGGCTATATGAATAATTCTGTAATAAAACTGGAGGAGAAAAGACAACCAAAGAAAATACTGAATAATCAGCAGTTATTTGATACTGCATCAAACTCAAAATACACCAAGTATTAATTATCATACCAGGCTGGAGGCCAGCCGGAGCAGGTGGGTGACCCCCTGGTTGTCTGGGGTCTCATAACGACAGCCGGCCTTGACAAACACTCCGATCTTGGAGGCTGGAGAATAGTTCTCCAGGGATGCGATCACCAGTCCACTGGGCAGTCTGGTCACCTGGTCAGAAGGACAAAAAAAGAGGTGTCCTTTAATTTCATCTTTTCGATCAAGTGTCTACTAACAAGCCTCTACTTACAATTTGGACATTCACTGATTGATATGGCATTTTATACTTAACATAATAATAAGAGACAAATGGACAAAGCATTTAACAAGAACAACACGTCTTCTCCGACAAGAAAAACCAACTCATTTCTTCATTCTCAGACCCAAAACCAGACTGAGTGGACTCAGCCAAACCATCCGCATTACTCTCCAACATACATGGACATCCTGGAAGGAGTGGGCAGCCCCGGGAGAGAGCTTGAGGCCAGCCAGGGGCTGGGCGAGGGACTGGCCTGCTCTGGCAGCCACATGGAACCGTCTCTGTGGAGAAGAAACACAAGTCAACAACCACTGACCTGCACATCCTGCGGATGAAACTTAACGTGCTCGGCAGCCCCACTGAACTCCACCTTACGGGCAGCCTGGGCTGCGTAAAGCCTTGTCTGGAAAATAGAAAACATGGGAAGGCGGGACATTACGACTAATGTGTTGCTGGCAATGGCACTTTGAGGAGGGGGGTGATCAGAGACATGAAAGATTATAAAATACGGAGGGGGTGGATCTGTGATTGCTTCTTTTACACAACATACTAATCAGACAACTAATCATTTTATTCTATTTGTACCTTTCTCACATAATACATATAGTGTAGGTTGACACCCTCAACTGATGCCTTGGTGATGTTAAAAAACTTATGTATAACTTTTAACTTATCTTGATTTTATTATGTTTTTTACCCTTGCATAATAGCTGCTATTTTATATTTGCCATTATCATTATTTTATTTCACTTCGTTGCAAGATGTTGCAATTATTTTATGTTATCCTTTTTGTCCTTATCATTGATATTTTTTGGTATTTTGTCCTTGTGAAATTACATTGGTCTGAGTCTGGTGCAATATTCAGGGTTCCAACACATTTTCATGGATAGAACTTCAAAACTTTTCATGACTTTTTAAGGACACATACTTTTTTTCCTTTTCCTACTCACCCAGTGTTTTTCAAACACATGACTTCCATGACTTTTTCCAGGTTTTCCATGACCATGGTAACCCTGAATATTATAGGGCAGGTGCAATACTTGGAGGCCTGTGTGGGCGACATCTAATCTGTGTTCAGTGCTTCAGGCTAACGTGCATGAGAAGCCTCCTCAAGGCTCAATATTTTTAGGCGTAGTGATTTCAGTCTCTTGACAGCATACGTACAATCAGTTTCTCATTTTAGATTTACATGAGCAGCACATTAACCATTTGAAACCTGGAAAGACATCCATTTTCGGTGCTGCATTCAGACACCTTTCACAAGTGTTTTAAACCTTTGAATTTCTTAAAAACTTAGGGGAAAAGGGCAATATGCAACTTTGCAAGCAATGTCCTGCAAATTGCAAGGAATTACTAGATTTGGATTTTTCTTTAATGCTAGGGTGAAGATAATTATATATTTTATTTAGAATTACTTTGATGCTTATAATAAAAGAAAAAATCAAATAAAACTGCTAGACAATAATATATTTTGAATATTTTTACAGCAATATTATTTTTTATGGCACTTTTTTTATTCTTTTTTTTTTTTTTTAGATAATTTCCCTTTTTCCTTTTTCTGCTGGGAATTGTACAACAGCACAACCAGGTTGTTAAACAATGCAGTACTGTTTGTTGAAATGCAGCTTAAGGCAAGATAGACTGAAGACTTTTAAAAACTTTTTAATGTCACTTGCAATTAAGTTTAAGACCAATTTTCTCATAAACAAAGTTTAATATCATCTTGCCCAAATGTTTATTGTAACATAAAACCCAGACTATAGATGTCAAATGTTGAAAAAACAGGCCTTTTAAGAGCGGAAAACATGGAAGAAAATGAACATATTTTAATATCATAAAGGTATCTATTTGGTTTACCAAAAGAAGTGGGAAATATCTGGCATTTCTGGCTGGTTTTATGAATAATTTTGTGTTTCTCAATTTGCATGTGATATTCCACTGCTTGGATTCTCATCATGACAAGTGTGAGAAAAGGAATTTCTTGAATTATTTAACAATTAAATAAATGAATAAAATAATAAAATAAGTAATAATTTTACTGACATCACTTTTCTTGTGCTGCTTTTGGACTCCCTTTGCAATTATTTAACCTTTGAACATCGGTGCCATTTCTCTCAATATATATATATATATATATATATATATATATATATATATATATATATATATATATATATATATATATATATATATATATATATATATATATATATATGAGCAAATTGTAAGAATTGTTCTGCAAATTGCAAGAAATAAGTACATTTAGAAAATAAAATTTTAAAATCCAAGGAAACAACTAGCAACAAAATTACAAAACTGTGTAGATTTTGATTTTTTTTAAGCTGGAAAAAAACAGGTTATAAACACTTACATATTTCATGTACATCTTTAAATTTAATTTGTTTTAGAAAGAAATCAAACCAATTTTCCCTGGTTTCAAATCGTTAAAATTGTACAGTTTACAATTTAATACCAATGAAGGCTTTACTTTTAGATGAATGGCTGAACTGTTTTCCAGCATCATGAGGCCAGTTTTTTCACGATAGAAATCCCCGTTTGACTTTAACTTAATGATGATGTTATATAACGGAAAACACAAAAACACAAGTCTCAAATGCCAATAAAGTTGAATGTTAAAGGTATTATATATACCGGCAAGTGCGAGGTAAGCGAGCTTATGCTAACGTCAACATTAGCTGAGGAAGGGATGCTAAATCAAGTTTAGCAACAAGCTAACTATCATTACTCAGACTCAGAGTTAACTTAAATTGTGTTTTTAACAGGAAGTATAAATATATAACTGTCTGGACCCGTCTGCTGTCGATTATGCAACGTTATCAGCTGGGTTAGTGCTGGCTGAGTTCAGCAGGGAGTCACGACTAGCTGCTCCCTCCTCTGCTCTTCATCACACCTTGTCCGGACACGACCCGGAATTTTAACACCGTCCGAATATCACAAAAAGAGTGAAACACACGGCTAAACTCCATACAGCCGCCCCGACACACCAATACATGACAAAAAAGCTGAGTCCTTACCGAGAGCTGACTAATTCCCCGGATCCCCTTCATCTCCCCTCTCTCCTTCAAGCGATGGACCAATATGGCCGGCGTCAAAGTGCCCTACCCAGAATGCACAGCGCGGTCCTCACTCGCAAATGTACTAATGGGCCAATGAGAGTGCGCCCTCTGTTGCCACGGAGATTATTGTGACACGAGACACAACCAGAAACTGTACAGCAGGGACGCTCAACCTGCTTTGCTTGAGGGGCCACTTTTCCAAAATGCCAGGAGGCCAGGGGCCAGCCACAGCAGCATCATGCATGTTTCTAGGACTTCGGGACATTTCAAGGATTTTCAGATGTTTCTAGGATTTTAGTGCACTTCTAAGATTTTAGGACCTAGGATTTTAAGGACATTTGAAGAGTTTTAGGACTTTAGGACATTTCTGGGATTTGGGACATTTCTAGGATTTTAGAACATTTGTCAGACTTCAGGACATTTCTATAATTTAAGGACATTTTAAGGATTTTGGGATGATACTTCAGGACAGTTCCAGGATTTTAGGATGTTTCTAGAACTTTAAGATGTTTCTTGGATTTGTGGACACTAAGGATTTTAGGATGTTTCTAGGATTTTAAGATGTTACTTCAGGACATTTCTAGGATTTTACAGTGTTTCTATGATTTCAGGACATTTCTGGGATTTTAGGACAATGGGGGCTTTGCTAGGACCTCTGTCACAGACTGCAGTGGATCCTCCACTGGCACTCTTTGTGATAAACAAGCTCTAGTTTGATCCTGTTTATAAACTCTGGCACTTTATGTATAGTAAAAGTACAATGACAATTCCCATTGTGAATCATCTTTTTATTATGAACAAGAATAAGGTTGGGGGGCCAGATTTTGGCTTGTTGGCTGTTAATTGAGTATCACTGGGGTAGGGTATGGGCTGGCTTATAGACAACAAACACGGGTGCGTTTCACTGAAGGAAGTTTGAACGCACAGAAATGCAGTGACAGGATCCTGAGACCTGTTGTCAAGCCTTTCAGCCCCAGCCATGACGTCATGGTGCAGCATCATTATTACCTTTGTAGTAAAAATATATCTGTGTCCAACTTAAGTTTTTTACTTTTTGCATTTTGTGTCGAGAATGTTGTCTGCCAGTCAACAAACAAAGTAGGAGCAGAGAGAGACTTTGGTTTAGGTACCACAAAATGCTGAGTAGCTTCTCTCTTTCTCTACACTGTGAGACAAACTTAACAGACAGATGAAATTCCTTTGAGATATCAGATCAGATTCATGTTCAAAACAAATGTTTCAGGCACTATGATGGGATTTACTTAACCACTCATTTAACCAATTTATCCACATCACTGATCGTTATTTATCCAAAAATCAAATTGTCTAAATATGTTGAAAAAGCATCGATATTCAATCCCACAGTATCATTACATTATTCGTATTGAGGAATTTGATCAAAAATATTGGGACATTTGATTTTCTCCTTATCACCCAGCCCTGTGAAGCACTGAAATAACATGAGAACAACCTGGAGTCACTTGGAAGAAATATTTATTACACATGTTCAATAGTGACTCATACTGTTATAACACTGTAAACACATGGATGATATGAAATGTGTAAATAAAAACAACATTACATTACACACGACATTATTTTATGTTGTGAGCTTGACAGTTTAGTTTGGCACTGATTAAATTTCCGTATGACAATAATAAGTATCATCAGGGTATTAGAAGACACTTGAAGTCTGACCACAAGAGGGCAAAAATGGTCAAATCTAACCCAGAGCACTCCACCACTTCTATTCACTTACTGTAAATCACCAAATCTCCCATCTGAGGCAGATTTAAGGACATAAAAGGTATGACATATCTTTCGTTTGTATTTTGTAAAGCATGAATAGAGTCCAGCTATTGTTTGTTACCTTGTTCTGAGGCAGGGCTACACGGCGGCCTCACATGCAGTTCATTTCAGTCCAGTCCTCCCTCCTGAGTGTGTTGGATCCACTGTGAAAGGCTTGCGTTAGGTCATGGTGGGTTTGCTGTGATGCCGCTTGGTCATCCGCGCAGCCACGAGCAGTAGAACACCAGTGAGGAGCTCCAGGCTGTAGGAGAGCCAGGCCAGACCCAGAGACCAGCCGAAGGAGGTGTGAATATAGGCCAGACCTTCCTGCCCCACCAGCCTCTCCACCTCAACCAGGGCCTGGTGCGAGTAGATGATGTAGAGGGTTACGCCACACAGAGTCAGCAGACCTGGAGAGACACATTACATACACATACACAGAGGAAAAACTTTCATCTATTGAAAAATAGTTGAGATACATTCATATTTTGAGCCAAAAACCCTCAAGACTTTTTAAAGCAAAGCACAAGCTGGTATTGTACTCCAGCAACTATAAAGCGGAAATTCATACCAGTTCCGTGCAGAAGTCTCATCAATAAAACCACCAATAACATCATGCCATTAGCAACACAAAATCTCATTTAGTGAGAAACAGGAAATACACTGACGTATGTGCTGTCTGCTTACACAACGTCCCAGTCAGCAGGGACTACACTGAGACACGCACAGACCCACACAGTCATCAACAAATTTCATAGCGTTGCTATTGGAAACCCTTTTAATTTTGACAGCTTGCTATTGGTTTTAAGAGGATGTAAGTGGAGCACACAGGCTACCCAGGGCGGGACTAATAATCGTTTTATTACAATTACACCCTGAGGTGCTGCAGGCTTGGAGAATGAGGAGGAAGCTGCATCTGATGGCTCATTTTTATGCAGAGGAACATAAACAGAGACAGAAAAGAAACTGTATCCCACACTGTTCATGCAAAAAGGACAACTACTGTTACAGCTGAAACAACAATAAATTGGTGGACCGACACATTGTCATCAGCAGTAATGTTGATAACTGTTAAATCATTTAAACTTCTTTTTTTTGGTAAAGATACCACAATTTCACCGGGAGTAACTTTTATGAAGATTTGCTTCCTTTTTATCTTGTGTGGAGCATTTTTAGCTAGGGATGGAGAGAGATGTCCCAGCACATCAGTCAATCTGTCCGTCCAATACTTAAATATAGACTGAAATATCTTGACAACCCCTATGAAATTTTGGACAATCATGCTCCCCAGAAGATGAATCATTTCATTTCCAAATGCCTTTCTTTGATTTCTCTCACATTTCCTCTAGCCCAATCATGAGGTCAATGTTTTTGGTCTATTATCAATACCCACAAAACTAATTACATTCCCATGATTACAACAACAATAACAGCAGTAATACAGGCGATATAAATGACGTCATATCACACAGTTATGCTTTTGTTATCAGTTTGGATTGGTTTTAAACATGGAAGCATTAAATGTAAATGTTCTCGTTTCAGAGGAAACCTTCCTCAGCGTGTCAATTACCCTGAAAATGAAATACAAGGGAAGCAGAGCTGAAAAGCCCTGCAGGGACCCCTGACAAACACCCATTAGGCTGTTTATGGTTGGTGAGGAGAGTAGCTGCAACACTAGAGAATAGACAGAACAAAGGAATTCACAGAATTCTATATATATATTAACAATGTGTGTGTGTGTGTGTGTGTGAATATTACATATAAATATATAGTTATATAGATAGATAGATAAATGCATACATATAACAACACACACATCGCAAGATCTCAACGTGAATATCTCACCT
The DNA here is from genome assembly GCF_008729295.1 of Plectropomus leopardus. Classification (NCBI taxonomy): domain Eukaryota; kingdom Metazoa; phylum Chordata; class Actinopteri; order Perciformes; family Serranidae; genus Plectropomus; species Plectropomus leopardus. The sequence continues at coordinate 18,819,258 of NC_056481.1, read as the reverse complement.
TTGGTGTTAACACACATTTCCTGTTGAGGTTGGGACTTATCACCACGATACACACCATCAGAGGATAAACTCGAAAAAAAATACTCAGCTATTTACCTTCGACTCTTGCTACAGGATGTGTTTAAATAATATAATTTTAACAGCAAAAGAAGGCTCTACAGCTAATTTGGAAAGAAGCGCAGTGGAGAGAGGCGATTACAAAGTCAGACAGTCAGCAAGTTCACAACACAGCTCGGATCTCACTGAAGCCTTTCTTCCACTCCACAAATTACCATGTGCTGCTTATTAAAAGGAGAATATAAAGAGTCTTTTTAAGTGATTGTTTATCCATCACAAGGTCCTCTTTATGGAGGTCATAAGGCGTTGGTGGGAGAGCACCCGAGAGATCCAGAAGGAAGAGCTCTGCCAGATGCTCAGACACGTCGTTTATGTGCACACAAATAACTTGACGACTTTAAATACCCACATAAACCTAACAGGGTTAACGGTAATCTAACTCTCCCAATACCCCAAATTTAAATAATTGGGCTGATAGTAAAATCCCAACTATGGTAGTTTTTCAACTAGTTAATTTTGTTGTTTTTTGTGGCAGAGATTTAAATCACAAAAGAAACAAGACTGTTAAATTACAAAACATACAAACTGATGAGTAAGCTATTTCTACTCTGATTATGACCTTGATTTAAATCAGATAACCATGTTAAGGTGTTATATGGCAGTTGCAGTATTTAGAGTATAGTCTTAATCTTGTTGAGTACATGATTTTCCGTCAGCTCTTTCAAATTTGTGGTTTGTGAATGGCTGCTGGTTTCCCACGCATTGGTGAGGTAAACAGGTCTTTATGGTGAGTGCTGGAACGGGAACTTATCGGTTTTTACAGTGAAAAATACTAACAAGTTATTCAGCAGTGCCCCCAGAAAATCAAAAGTTTGCTGACACTGTTGTTGTATAGCTATAGGCTAGTTGAAAATTATGTTAATATTGAAAATAATTTTCTTATTGTACAGTTCATTTTACTAATTACCTGATGTGATGGTAAAATTAACATTTTCTGTTCCACAACAATCCTGTTTGTTATTCATTTATCAAGCAGCAACCTCTGAGGCTGAAAAATGAAGCCAATGTGAAAGGGCCAAAAACTAAAATTCATCGAATGGCCACCTGAGGCTGGCTGCGAAACAGAGCAAATCCCCATAGACTTGGGGCCAACAGATTATCGGCTTAGCTGATTATTGGGGCCAGTATTTGGTGTTTGCCAATTATCTGTATTGGCATTTTATTCTAATGATTGCCGAAAAAATTTATTAATTATAAAGTGCAAGAAAAGTGTCATCATGGGAGAAACTTTGACTTTGCAAAACCTTAGGGAGCTGTTTTTATTTATTCATTTTTTATTTAAATTTTCACTTGACTTTATAATAAAAAAGTCGCTGGGAACTTACTAATGTTTATAATTTTGACCATTTCAGTTTTTGTTTAAACATTTGCTAAAGGCATTTAAACAAAGTTTTGTTTAGAGTTTGTTACAATCCCAGTAGTAAATATTGAAAGATTTTCATTGTTATTGTAAATGCATATTGGTTCCAAATATTGGTTATCGGTCTCATTAACTACTAAAAATCAGTATCGGTATCAGCCCTGAAAAATATCAGTATCTGTCAACCCCCATCCATGTTAAAATGCCCAAAATTACAGCAGAAACATAAAAACGGTTTTGGTCTCTATAGATAAATTCAGCATTCATGACAGCTGTACTGGGGATTCATTTTTTTTTTTTATAACTCACCCGTTTACGCTTTTTTAAGGTTACACATGTTTATGGGCGGGCCACGTGAGTGACAGGCTGTCTGCAAGATGTTACAACAGCCTTTGAGTCCGATCCACCCCTTGATCACCTCCAGCCTCTCATCCAAGTATGGTCACTTCTAGCTCCAAAACTCCAAGATGGTGTCGGCTGAAATGTAGCATTTGAGGCTTCAAAAGTGCACAAACCAGTTAGAGACGACGAGTATTTTCTGTTAACAACTTCTAAAAGATATATCTCTTTTGTGTTACTTGCTCTGCATGTACTTCATATCCTACATTTATAATCTTTTTGTTGCCTATGTGAACCAAGTCGATGTCGCAGTGTTTGCAGGTTTCAGGAGACATTTACAACTGTTATCCACAACTGTCCCAAACAAACAATGTTATTTTAAGACAATATAAAATAAATTACAGAATGTTAGAGAAATGCTAATTTGGTGCTAAAATTGTTTCCAATGCAAATTTACTTCACAGTTGTGCCTCCCCACAGACAAATTAAAGCTCTCATAACCCATCCAACTGAGTACAGGAGGACGCCTTCTGATGTAACAGGAACAAGAGCTGGCACGCACAAACACACACCAAAACACACACCTGCCCATCCATGCATACTTAACCAATGTGGCCGAATCAAACAGCCAATTAGTCTTGGGTAGTTATAAACGTCAGTCCCTTTGGCCACATGAGGTCAATTTAAGCAGTCCAAAGCATAAAATCCTCACATTTTGCTCAAATGAACCACATGGCTTGCTTTACTGCCACACTACAGCCATATATATTCCACCAAACCCTCCACGGCTTCTTAGTGTTTTCCACTCTCTTCTGTAATATCATCAATGCTTTAAATGTTGTATGAACGGAGACTATGACCATAAATCACTGCCACACTGATTGTGACCATTTTCATACTGCCTCTGTGTTTCACAAATGAAAAAAATGCAAAGGGACCTGGCTGTTATGCCATAATGTATCAATTAACTGTGTTGTAATTACACTATTCTTTGATGTAAATGTTTTGTGCAACCCTACTAATTACAATTTACAAATTTAATTAATTTTTTAAAGCTGGGGGAGTCATTTTCCATCCAGAGGTGCCACTGTCACAATAAACGTAAATGTGGGCAAAATCCTGTTTATAATGAAAAAAAAAAACAAATGTGAGATGGTGCGCATGCTCTCTGCTCCTCACCGCACACAGCTATTTGAGTGAAATGATCTTTAACAACGTGTGTCGCGACAATTGTCTCCTTCATGCCAGCACCTAATGGCTCCGGCTTTATTTAACACTGGGGTAAATGATCCAAAGCAAAACTGCGTTGATGCACACCTCTCTAGTACTTACCCTGATATATATTTATGTATGTCATTTTTATTATCTTTCCTACAACTTAGTGGCAATAATATATAATTTCAGTGTTTCACAATTGAATCTTGAATGTGATAAAAGCCACACGGACTTATGGATAAAAAATACAGGCGCAGTAGTTGTGAGACAGCGTTGTCAGTACTGTGTAAACAGGAACTCTCTACTCTTTTAAAGCTCTTTGAAGAACTGCCAGAAACAATGGTTGTGGTTGCGACACTGATTCATCTTAGTGCACTGGGTATTGTGGTTTTTGTTTCAATGGATCTGTGTTGAAAATCTGACAAGATATCTAGGTGGGTGCACAAAAACAACACCTCTACAGCCACAGCCCGACTAGTGCTGAAGATGGATGCAGTCACACTGTAAAATCTGATGCGCTGATCTGTAAGTGTATTGGTTATCTGTCAGCAAAAATCAAACTTAAATCAAACAATCAAAGGGCCACCGACACACCACGGGCATTTGATGAATGCAGGCAAAACGGGTCCAATGTCCATTCAAAGCTACTTCTTTTTTATTTATTTTGCCCAAAACAAGCAAGCAAGAAAAGGAACAAAGAAATCATGGCTCCCACTTCCTCTCTTGCTATGGTAAAAAAAATAAAAAAATAAAAAAAAACATTTTGCCCAACCAGGTGCATGCTGGTCCTACCTGCCTGTCTCTCTTTATAACAGTGGGTGCCCAATATCACCCAGTTCACAAATAAAATGAAATACTAATCATGCAGCAACTAAATATGGTAAACAGAATAATAACACTGAAACTGATCAAATAACTAGCAAATGGAAACACTCTCAAAATGTAACCGAAATAATGCAAACATCTAGAATAATCAAACATTAAGTTTGGCAAACTAAATATTAATTAAATATTACAACTCCAACAATAACTATTAATCTTAATTTATGTCTACTTCATATGTAATAGTTAAGTTTACTCAAAATTTAGCTTTATTTATATAATTGTATGAAGTTGTTGCAACTTAAAAATGACAGTTTGAAATACCTTGTCCTTTCCAAGTGTTAGCAACTTCTGTAAACCAAGTCAGTCTGACTTAACTTGAACATGACAAAAAGGATTTTGCAAATGAGGAAGTTATATCAGTGAGTTTTTTCTTAACATGTTTAATAAGATACAAATATGATTGACAAGTTTACAACTACCTAAATACAGAAATATAGCACAGTAAAGATGGTATACTGAAGCTGCTAAAACTTAAAAAGATTGATTTTATTAAACTTGTCATTTTAAGTTGCAACAACTTTGCAAAATTAAGTAAATGCAACTAAATTTTACTTAATAAGTTATAAAGTAATAAATTAACTTATTTTTTCAAGGCAATAGGTTTCCTAGATTTTTTTTTTAAGTTAAACATTTTTTATGCTGCAGTAAAGGAAATGAACCTGGACTTACTGCAGATGAAGAAGTAGGAGGCTGTGCCGGTGAGGAGGAAGGGGCTCCGAGCCAGGGAGCTGACCAATCCACAGATGCCACCAATCAGCAACAGGACCAGGCTGACGGGAAGACACACCACTATAGCACTGTGCAGGCCTGCGAACAAACACACACATACACAAAAACAGATGGATTATGGGACATCTGTGGAGTTATGGCTGTCTTGATAATGAGACTTCATTAGCAGAATGTAAATTATGATGAGCACAAGGTTTCACCAAAGATGGAGGACACTCACTCAGCAAGTGCCGCTCAACCTCAGAGTACCTGGAGTAGTCAGCAGTGAAGGAGTCAATAGAGTCTGCGAGCAGCTTCCCACCTGGATGTCACAAGAAAACAAGAAAAGGTGCCCAATTATACAAATACTTCCCACGCATTTTTGTGCACAGAATTTCAAAAATTTTCCATGACTTTTCAAGGACCAAATATAGATTTTCTTGCTCAGCTCTCCAGCATTTTAATATATATATATATATATATATATATATATATATATATATATATATGACAATTAAGATCTTATCTTATTTAAACAGCATCCCACATGATGTGTTCAAATACCAGAGGAAATTTTCAAAATCCAAAAATATATATAATTTTTTAACAGTTTTGGGCTGTGAAAATGTATCTTTATTTTTTAAGCGATATTTAAACCCCAAACCCACTTTCTTGAAAAGGGAAGGAAAAATACATTTAAAAATGTCAATGGAAATTTACCAAAAAGAAACAAATGAAAATCGACATTTTTTAAGTTTTCTAGGCTATTAAAAAAACGAAAATAAAAAAACGACGACAAAATGAAGAAACGCAGGTGATGAACAAATAAACAAAAAATAAACGCTGTCATACGTCGACGCATGTTACGTCGGCAGCTACAGAAAATACATTCGTCGTCATGTCACATGAATGTAATTGATGTCACACAACAAATTCATATGATTTTTCCTAAACCTGCATTGATTTTAATAGCTCCATGATTTTTCTACGCCTGGAAAATTAGATAGTGAAATTCCATGACTTTTCCGGGTTTTCCGTGACTGTGGGAACCCTGTACTAGTTATGATATTAAAAACAATACCGCAATTTCGATCATTCTGAGCGAAAGTTATGAAAAAGTTGCCCACCTTCGTTGGTGCTCCACAGTCCCGAGTGGGAGCTCATGCCCTCAGTGTCGCTGGTGTTCTTTATGATGTACCAATAATCTGTGCCGAGGGAAGTCGCCAAAAAAGCGAAGCTCAGAAGTCCGCAGATGCCGGCTGTGATCACCACAGAGGCAAAGGTAACCCTCATCCTGCACAGGTGGAAATTTAATTCACGCATAACGGTGACGACTTGCGGATTTTCTAGTGCTGACCTCGACTGTCAACCGCTGACGCGCTTTTTGCGGGTGCCAAATAGACCTCCAAAATGCTATGGTGTTGTCCAAAATAAGCTTTCCCGCTGAGGGAATGGAGACGTCGATCAATTAATCCTTGATTGAATGAATCAAGTCACAGAGCTGCAGGAGGATGATAAGAGCCTCACAGCGCGGCAGCAGCTGCTGTCTGGGAGGGTCTTGGATCTTTTCGGGATGCGCACACATTTACGCAACTCATACAGAGAGAGTACAAGGAGACTCTGCTGCGCTTTAACCAAAGGAGGAGATACAAGAAGGATACATGCATTCCTCAAGTCTCATACGTAGCTGGTAAAAAAATACACCCATGGGCAGAGCAATCCAAATACAGTTACCAAAATTTTAATGGTAAAGATGACATGAAATAGAGCCACATCTTTTGTTTTCAGTGTGTGCATTATAGAGCTTTAGTCCTATATTTACAGTCTCACATAGATCATGTGCGGATTATGAGATAATGGGGCCCTGGGCACATAAATGCTGATGGGCCCCACCACCTCACAATTTTATTGTGCAATACATGCATTTTGTAAATTCACAAGAGGACACATATGACATAGTAGAAGACAAAACTGGAGGGGAGGGGGGCTGTCCCAAATATATGCCTGTTGAGTCCAGTGATTTAGACAAGTAATAGTCCAGGCTATTATTTGAAGTTTTATAGTATGTATTTTTTTAACAGGCGGTGACCCCTGTGGTTGGACCCCAATCACAGAGCACAGAGAGGCAGAGAGGTGGGTCTGGGGTGGACCAAGTCAGGATAGCCAGATCAGGGTAGAGTGTAAGACATTTGTTTTCTTTTTTCCCTTTTTGTTATTTTTGATTTTTCGGTCTGTTTCGGGATGACCTCCAGCTCACCTTGTAGAGTGTACGCCCCATATGACTGAGGCCTCAGCAGCCCAGGTTCGGGTCCGGCCCGTGGCCCTTTGCTGCGTGTCATTCCCACTTCTCTCTCCTACCTTTCCTGTCTATCTAAAACTGTCCTGTCATTAAAGAGAAAATGCCTCGCCAAAATAATAAGAAAAAATAAAAATAAAAAATTTCGGTCTGTTTTCTCCTCTTCCTTGATTAATCTTCCTGCCTGCTTGAGGTCATCATAAGACCTGTAGGAAGTGGCACACCTTTTTGTTGTTTTGTGCCTCTTTGTATTTGTTTCGCATCTTTCTGCTGTTTTGCGTCTTGCAGTCATGTTGTGTCTCTGTAGTTTTCTATGCATTTTTTTTGGTCTCTCTGTAGTCATTTTTAGTGTCTTTGTAGTTGCTTACATTTTTTAAGACATTTTCTGTCTCTTTTAGGTCTTTTTTGCTCCTTTTAATTGTCTTTGTGAGTCTCTTTGCAGCTATTTTGAATCTCTTTTGTTTAGTGTCTTCCAGGTCAGTCCTTTTGCAGTCATGGGGGTGAGCGGTGGGGTGGGGCTCGATGCTGCATATTAGCACAGGTCCTATCAGAATACCTCTCCCATTAATAAAATAAATACATAAATAAAAGTAACCAGAAAGAACAAATTTAATGTATAAAAACAGTAAACATAAAGACAGAGAACATTAAAAGATGACAGATGTACAGTGTTACAAAGAAAACATGACAGAAACGTGGAAATAAGCTCAGTGAGAAACCAGTCAGTCAGCCACAATTACTCTCTCGCACGCCGCCCATTTCATTCATCTGCATCTATTCTCATGTCACTCTTCACCCATTGCTGTCTTGATGATATCTGCTCTTCTCAATTTGGCTGCCTCTTCAAACTTGGTGATGGCCTCGTTACAGGATTTGTTCTGTGAGTGGGGGAAATTAAATCCAGATCAGACATCATGTTCTTCCAGGAAATTAGCAACACTCTGTAGATGTTAGTTGTTCTGTGCAATTAACCATGTCAATTAAACGTAACGGGAAGAAGATAAAAGAACAGATTGGATAAGTATGTTGGCAGTTACATAGTTTGATCTAACAGTCAAATGAGATCTATGGAGTTCTCTGTAGAACGTACAATGATGAACTTGTGTCTTTCTTTCTGAAGTTTGAAGAATTCCTCCACACTCAGCTCCTCTACTGTCTTCTTCAGGGCGATGAAGTGACAGGACGGTGAATGAGATTTGTGCTCCTTTCTGGAAACAAAACAAGAGGGGAGACACATATTCAATTCAAATATAACAACTTTATTTAAGGATTTTCATTATCGAAAAAACGCTCAGTACATCACTTAAACATCTCAGCCATAAAATTCTTTACAAATATTAAAAAAACAACAACAAACAACCAGGTCCTATGACAACATTACCAGTAAAATAAAATATATATACACAGCAATAGGCGGTTTACTGTTACACTGTTAGTTCATTACAGTCCACTGCCCTTGAGATACTCTGGTACAAGGCTCTGACTTCTTACAAATGTTTAATTTTAAGGATAGTGTGCAAATAATGCACACATGTGGAAGGGGAGGACATTATACCACGCACAGTGGTTCCTACGTCAGAGATTTTTATATTCTCATATTAGATTTTCTTCAGGGTAATTCTCAACATTGTTCAGGAATAAAGAACTTACTGACTTGCACAAACAAATAAGGGTTTTCTCTCCCTAATTTTAAACGGTACTACTGGGCTACTAATGTCAAATATATAAAAACGACGTAGCTAAGTTGTCAGAAAAAGGATAAACCAAGCTGGTTCCAGTTAGAAGCTGAAGTCTGTGATGGGCAATCCCCTGGTCTGGTCTTTTTGGAACAAAACAATAATAGCAGACCATCCTATTATAACTGATGCTAAGTTGTTATCTAATAAACTACATGGAGGTGGCCGCCGGGACCTTTTTATAAACTCCCCAAGCATCTCTATATAATAATCAAATCTTAATTGGAGAGAAAACAGTTAACTGGACACAATGGCGAAAGACTGAGATAACTTTTGTTTGTGATTTATTTGATAGTCATACTAAGCGGTTCTTGAGTTTCAACCAAATTATGGATAAATATATGCTGCCTATTTAACCAATTCTGGAGATATGTCCCTGTCTAAATGGTTAGTGAGTCCTCCCTCCTGCCCCACAGGCAGCCCAGCTGAAGAACTACTCATTAGATCACTGTCATGTAGAGGCACACCTCCAGCAATCGATCACTTACTGCAGAAACAACTGGGTGACCCTTTGATCGAAGTCAAAGAACAATGAGCCAAAGACATGGCTGTATAGAAGATTGGTAGTCATGTCTGAGTAAGATCAATACAGTGTATAAAGAAATGGGCAATAGGTTCACACAATGACAAATACCAGACCGATGGTAACGCACACCACAACAACCGTATAAGTACAAACTGATACCTGTAGACTCCTGCTGGAGATGTGAACAAAATAGAGCTGCTACCTTAGAAATACTTTTGACAAGTAAAGCACTGGAGGACTGGTGGAAAAATATCCAGCAGGCTATGTTTGATGTCCTGGAGAAAAAAAAGGTTCAAAATCTTCACAAAACTGTGTATTCTAAGTTCAACCACAGACCTTCAAGACTCTGGCTTGTACATTTTTAAGTTGAGATGCATTATTTTGACTTTCAGGACAGCTAACGGATACTACTGAAGCACTGGAGAAAAAAACAAAACAATCTTATCACTTCAATGGCTCGGCTGCTAATGAGAGGATGACATACTCTCTATTGAACAAACATGATCTGTACGTGCAGACGTGGGGCCCTCTCACTGGCTGGCTACATGAACCTTAAGGGTCAATGCAATAATCTAATGTAACTGAAAGACGAGTACAACCTTGGAAATGATGTCAGTGTGTTAGTATATGTGTCAGTATTATTACTTTATTTATTGTATTTTATTCCTTTAGTTGTATTTGTTCCTTCTTTTTTAAAGATGATTATTACTTGTATTTTATTCTTCTCCCCATTTCTAACATGTACTTGGTAATATTTCATATATGATATTTATTTGTGATAGATTTTTTATTTTTTTTATAGTTCTCTTAGCTTTCAATAAAAACAAAAACACGTGCATTTAAAAAAGGTTAGAAAAAAGACTCTAAAACCATTCTTAAATCAGTCTCTCGCAAGCCCTCTAATTTTATCCCAGGAGTATAATATATTGACCATTTATTTTACTTCACAACAGTCTTTATTACTGTGTTAAATGTTTTTATAATTCTGTTGTCATTGCTTGTTGTGAGCAATTTGTGTTTTTACCCTGCCAAGTCATATAACATTTGTTACTGAACCAACCTATTTCTCAGAATGCTAGACTAATTAGAAAAATAAGATAAGCCTAAATTGACAAAGAAACAAAGCTGAATTTTGGGTTTCTGACCCATGGACCTCAAAATGTGATTATCTTACTGTGGGTCATCCTCTGGCTCCCAGCCCTCCAGCTCTTTGAGGCAGAAGAAACACATGGCGATGTCTGGGCTGTTCTCAGAAGGGGTGTGAATGAAGCCAGCTTTCGCCATCTGGGGAAACAAATGAACAGACCACGTTAAAAAAAAAACAAAAAAAAACCCAAACTTTTTTTGTATTTGTTTTTAATGCTCAAATGATGCATGGATAGCAAATGAATCAACAGCCACTTTGTTTGTTCGACCAAAAATTTCCACAAATAAATCAATAAGCAGATTAGATATGATCCAAGAAATTAAAAAAGGGAAAATGTCCAGAAAGCTATACATATAAGTCTACATATAATTATATTATATAACAGATTTTCTTTCAATTTTCTTAACATCTTTGTCTTGTTTGTTTTTTTAAATTTTATTTAACTTTTTTGCCTATTTCAAGGTCATTTTCCAGTTTCCTTTGTATCAAAGGATAGATTTTAAAATCCTTTTTCTCATCTGTAAAGCACTAAATGGTCTCAGACTCAAATATGCTTCTGATGTACTTGTACGCTACAAAGATCATCTGGGACAGGTTTACTCTGCATTCACAGGATTAAAACCAAGCAAGGTAAAGCAGCTTTTAGTTTTTATTCTCACACGCGGATGCATAAACAGGTCTGTTGAAACTATTCAAATCAGGGTTTAAAACATTTTGACTGTGTTTTTTCCAGTATCATAACTTTTTCGTTAACCTATAACTACTTATTTGCTTGCTGTAGCTTATTGTCTTTATGTGCTCAAAATCAATTATAAAATTTTCTTAATGTTTTGTATTTCATGAATTTCTATGCCCCTGTAAAGCACTTTGAATTATCTTGGGTCTGAATGGTGCACATTTGCCTTGACTAATGACTTTTCACTAATTTCTTGCTTCTTCTTCTTTTTTTTTTTTGGAATTTCTTTAACATTTGCTCAGTGCCTTTTCCCCATGCTTTTCAAAGAATTGAGGCCAATTTACTCGGGTTTCAAAGGGTTAAACTAACTTGTATCTAACTTCTGTATGTTTGTGACAGAGCTACATTTAAAATGAGTATCTAATGATTATCTGCTGGCGGTAAACTAAATCCCAGGTAAGGTTACAGCGTATTTTCTATGAATATTAGCGGTTTTTAGTTTCACTGGAGCTAGTTGTTGTTGTGCTAGCTAACTAGCCGTAGCAAAAGTCAACGGTCCTCAACGTTAAACTCACGTTCTCCGGAGTACACGAGCAGTCCTCGTCGAAAGGCCACCCCTCGAAAGTTTTCAGTCTGTTCTCATAAAAATACATTTTGATGTCCTCTTCGTTTAGCTGTTCCATTGTATTTAGCGTTCAAATAAACGTCAGTAACTTTATCTTGAGCCAGACTATCGCCACCAACCGAAAGCTACCAAGCTAAAGGATGTTTTCAAATTTCGGCGAGTGTTCGCTTCCACTGATCTGATTGGTGGATGGAGACCACGCGCGTCCTGTTTTCTTCTTCTTCTTCACAAATTAACAAAATGAAAAGTGCACAGGGACGCCACCCAGTGTTCCCGGCTGTGCAGACTTTTAATTGCACCTATTTCTAACAAAAACTATATCGCTACACTAATGTTTTTATTAAGTTGATGCTGAGCACTTTACTCCCACATATATTTATTTCAATAGAAAACCGTGAAACACTATCTTTTTGTTTCCTCCTAGTTATATAATCCCTATCCCATCCATCTTTATAGCAGACTCTTCAGGTTTTTATTTAATGCTTCTGTATTTCTTCTATATTATATTTATTATGCAATAGAAATTTATGTATGTGTAAATTTATGTATCCACAAAGTCTGAAAAAATAATTACACAAACAAACAAAATACATAGCACTTAGAATCAACAATATTTTTGAAGAAGACAGAACACATTTAATTCTCTTCCCCCTCTTAAACCGGAAAGGTTTTTTTTTCTGAAGCCAGAAAGTAGCCAAACCCAGAGCCCTTTAACAGATTATTTATACTAATGCACTAGCCAAACCCACACCAGTGTCTGGCACCAGACTTCCGCTTTAGTATTCATGGGTAATGTAGTTCTTGACGGCTATTGGTCCAAAACGCAGCGCGCGGAACTTTGCACCCCTGTCAACAACTGGTTCAGGATCAACGTTGCCTTAACTCGTCTAGTTTAGCTACAAGTTGTAATTTTTAGGACCTAAAACTCAGATAACAGTGTTCCTAAGGTCATATATGAAGAGGAGTCCGTTTCTTCTTCTTCGGTGTTGTGGCCATGGAGGGACGCTGTGTTGTCGAGACTTGGGCAGAGTTTGGCTTTTCAGGAACATCATGCTCACCGAGGGTCATGTGTGGCTTAGGGACAGATGTGTTTTTCTGCACCGGCAGCGAGGTGTATGTCTTCAGCGCTCAGGAGAGAAAGCTCACGGTGAGTATCATGTTTACACTGCACAGCTAGATATTAACTGCTACAACAGCACTGTATGTACACTGTCAGTGTGTTTAACCATTTAAAAACTGAGCAAAGAGGTTTGACTTCTTTCAAAAACATGGGAGAGAACTGGCAACGTAACAAGACATGGCCCAAAAATAATGTATTACAAAAAGAAATTGACACAAACACACACACACACACATATATTCAGAGAGAGAGTGAGATTGTAACAAACTTGCTTATAAAATGAAGAAATATAGTTTTCTGGATATTTTTCCCTTTTTGGATAATTGTCTAATAATCCTCCCTTCTTTTAAAAAAAACATTTCAGTAATTTTCTTGTCACTTTTTTAGCAATTTACTGGAATTTGTGACTCTAAAACCATTCTTAAATCAGTCTCTCGCAAGCCCTATAATTTTATCCCAGGAGTATAATATATTGACCATTTATTTTACTTCACAACAGTCTTTATTACTGTGTTAAATGTTTTTTATAATTCTGTTGTCATTGCTTGTTGTAAGCAATTTGTGTTTTTACCCTGCCAAGTCATATGACATTTGTTACTGAACCAAGCTATTTCTCAGAATGCTAGACTAATTAGAAAAATAAGATAAGCCTAAATTGACAAAGAAACAAAGCTGAATTTTGGGTTTCTGACCCATGGACCTCAAAATGTGATTATCTTACTGTGGGTCATCCTCTGGCTCCCAGCCAGAAATATAGTTTTCTGGATATTTTTCCCTTTTTGGATAATTGTCTAATAATCCTCCCTTCTTTTAAAAAAAACATTTCAGTAATTTTCTTGTCACTTTTTTAGCAATTTACTGGAATTTGTGGGACATATCTCGCCAAGTTGGTCACTGAGTTTTTTTTCTCCATGTTTCAAAAAGAAATTAAACCAGTTGGCTTTGGTTTCAAAGAGTCAAATAGCTTGTAAACACAGCACAAGAAAGTGAACTCGGTTTTAAAGGGTTAAACTGTTTCTGTTGCAGGCTGTCCTCCAGTTTCCTGGTCCTGTAAGTGACCTCGCTGACAGTCATGACAAGCAGCTCCTCTACGTAGCCTGTCGGACTGGTGTTTATTGTGTCAGTTTACAGTTGATGCTGTCCAGGTATGAACCCTCATATAGGTGCTCCAGTTTCAGTGCAAAAATAGTTTCTCTATTTCCCAGATAGTCCAAGTTCATAAATTACTGCCTGTGTGTTCTGCACTTGGGCAATTATTTTATATCTGTACAAGTACTTGTACTTTACGTGAGTACTTTCTTTTTATGCAACTTTATGTATTTACTCCACAACATTTCAGAGGGAAATATTAGCTAAGTAATAGCTTTAGGTAGTTAACACAAGAATTTTGCATAAAAACATAAGTTTATAAAATATGATGATTATTTATCAATTAAATTATCCAACATTTTACACAAGTACAGCTGCAACAATTAGGTGATTAATCCATTGATTCAAAGATAATTAATTGCCAACTATTTTGAATGAAAAACAAAATTCCAAACCTTTTTATATTTTTTATAATTTAGAGTGATTTGAGTGGTTTTTTTTTCTTATTTTTTAAAATAGTTTTGGTGTGTTTTTCTCAATAATTTGGAGGTTGTGGGTTTTTTTTTTTATCCTCTTCTTTTTGTAAGAATCTTGAGTTTTGGGAGGATGTTTTTTCTTCTTCCTTTTTTTAGAATTTGGTTCTGTGTGGGTTTTTTTTTTTTGATTTATTTTTATTTTTTAGATTTTTCTGCACTGGCTACTTTTACTTTTACTACTTGATGTACATTTTCCTGATTATGCTTACTTTTATTTAGGTATCATTTTGAAAGCAGGGTTATAACTTGTAGAAGAGTAAATTCACAGGGTGGTATTAGTACTTGTGTTTATTTAGTAGATCTAAGTACTTTTTTCATCACTGCTTATGCTACCTTTCACCTCTGCAGAGCACAAAAGCCCCCAGCTGATGCATCCTCCTGTCCACCTGAGCTGAAAATTTCCTCCGAGTGTCTTGTTGTTGCAGAAGAAGGAGTGTTATCGCTGCTCCTCATTGGCTCTGTGCTCCTGACTCTCTCCCAGAGGGGAACGTCCTGGATGTTGACTCTGTACAAATCCTCAAACTATGAGACGCTCGGTTCATTCAAAAGGGTCTCAGGAATTGTGCACAATGACACTGAGGGAAAGACGGAAACGAGAAGGACGTCTGTGCTAATTTGTGTCCATTGCAGTGATGCAACGCCACCATCCTCCCCCTCCACTTCCTCATCAGAGGTGACTTTAAGTGATGGCCACTTCCGCCTTGAGCCGGTCCTCTTTAAACTTCTGTTTGGAATAGACGCGGCTCTCGCCAAATCCCCTGTTGTTCTTTGCGGGCTGCCAGACGGGTGCCTGTGTTTCTTCCCTCTGCGACTCCCAGGATCGCGGCTGCGAGTCCTGCACAGCCTTGAGCAGCCAGTCGTATTTGTCGGAGCATCTGTCATCACAGAAATGAGTGCAGGGCATGCACAGTGTTTGGTGGCGGTGGGTGAACAAGGGAGAGTGGTGCTGATCCAAACAGACAAAGCCGGGCCAGAGGGAGGGGGCAGCAGAACTGGTTTTATTGAAGGGTGTGTGCCGGGGCCTGTGATGTGTGGCTATGTGGATAAAAGCTGTCTTTACTACAGCACTGGATCAGACCTGCTGAAACTGGATCTATCAGAGGGGTCGTCCGGGAGAGAAGGCCAAGAAAGGGATGAGGTGACATCCAGTAAGACAGACGCTGGCCTCCAAAGCCCCACCAGTTTAAATGTGTGTAGAGTCGTTGCTTTGGCTGAACCTACATACAACACTGCAGGTAAACACACTGAGCATAGAAGGGATGAGTGTACAAACATAAAAAATCTAGCAGGCATTGCTCTCAGTTCACAAAAAACATCCAAAAACCATGTAAGGCAGGTATGAAAGCATAGATGGGCAACAGAAGCTGCTTTCTTGAAAAGTAAATCAGTGAAAATACTCTCAGTATAGTGCACACTTAAACTGATTTTTTTAGGTGGATCAGTTTTAAGGTGGTTAAAAAGCATTTTGTTGCTGACCCTCATCCACAGCAGTAAATTGCTTAGTGTCTGCGAAGGACTTCAGCCTGCGTATCTGAATTGGGGCCATCCAAGACCGCTGTCAACTGTAGGTGACACAGAAGGAGGGTTTCCATTAACCCTCAAAGTGCACAAATTGAAATTGCGAATACAACATACAAATAATGGAAACACAGCAGTTTCAAGAAAACTTCCAGTTATCGCAGAAGAAGTTATTACGCTCACACGAGGTGATATTTCAGGTGATTCTAAACAGCCGTGTTCTGCAAAACTGCAACGGGAAGACTTTTTTGGCTTTTATAGGTCACATGATGCTATGGCTGTGTGCTTGTCGGTAGGAGCTGGCTCCTTCCAGCGTGATGCAGCAGGCCTTGTTGTTGCGTAGCATAGAAGTTGAGCGGATCATTTGGAAGTTTTGAATCCACAATTCCTCTGTGAAATCGCGGACTAATACCACCCAGAAATCCCTCATATGAGGCCGCTCCCACAAATAAAGAGCTCGCCTTTTCATTATCACATAACACGCCCATGTTGCAGTGGATTTAAAATAATGACGGCTAGTGAGGTGGCTGCAATGAAAATGAATCTGCTAATGTTTTGAACATCCATCTCCATGCCTCTAGGAATGTTATCGTGAAAGAAGAAGTTGCATAACAGCACTCAATGAAAACGCAGTCATCTGGTAACTGGAAATTTTGCCAAATTTGTAATGGAAACCCGCCTACTGACTATGTAAACATACTTCCCATACAACCCCACTTCAAAAAACATGAGCTATCCCTTTAAATTTTGCATCAAGTCTGCAGCTGGCAGTGATCTTACTTTCTACTGAACTTGTGTCTCTGAAGTTTTAAGACTAAATGATTTGTTTTCTTTCCTTGTTCTTACATAGCAGGTAACGTTCAGCTGCTGGGGCTGTCTGCCAGAGGGCAGCTCCAGATGATTACCTTACCTGCAGGAAAAGAGGACGCAAGATTGTCCAAGTTGCCTTCCACACAGGTGGGCCGCAGCGTCAGGGACGTCCTGTCTGCTATCGGGGACGTCTGTGAAAGGTACACCCAGCACAGTTAGACATCATTTGTAGTTAAAGATACACCTGGTAACCTTTACACTAATAATTTTTTATCATACTTGCGGAACCTATCACGATTCAATGTGATTTGGATTTATTTTGAACATGTAAAAAAAGGAAATAGAGAAATTATTATACAAAAGCAGACAAACAAAAAAAATATGATTTAATCCCACCCCTTCTCCATACGTCATTGAATTTTAATTAATCAGCTTCCTTATTTATTTATACCTATACTTTAATTAATGATTTTTCGTTGTTTTTTTTTTTAAAGAAAAACAGAGGGAGATAAACTAAGAAAAAATAAATATTTGATACAGTCAAGCCAAAACCAGGTGCTGCCTACTGGCCAAGTCACAAATATTTGCTAAAAAGTGCACTAAAGTATGCTTTGAGGGGAGAAACAGGCAATTCAGTAACAGAATCTTGATTCATATTTGGGCAGCGCTGCCTAGTTTGACAGTTGGAACTCTGTTCATAAAAAGTGATTGATATTATTGACAAGTTTGTGAGAGACTCCTCGGTTCTCACTGTTTTCATTCATGCATGGTGGGAGGGGCATACATTTTTTAGATTGATGTATTTTGTATTCAACTTAAAGCCTTTTCTTTCTTTGATTGTGATTCTCTTTACTTCCTTTAGAGCATCAGCGCTGAGAGCTGCCGTCAAATCCAAAAACCAAATTCTGCAGCACCTGAATCAGGTGCTCAACATCAGCTTCCTGCTGATAGCCAATAAGAATGGAGAAGAGCACCTTTCCATCCAGGAGAAGCCAATCAGATGTCAAGGCATAACCAGCTGGAGCAGGTTGCTCCAAAAAGAGTCCCTGAACCTGACATGTGTCCTGGATAATTCAAGTCCCTACATTTTGGAGCGAGGCTGGACGCTGAGCATCGCTGTGTTCCCTCTGTCCTATCCTCCCAGTGCAGGAGGGCAATGCTCCTCCACAAACTTTTCATTCCCATTTAACAATCTCCATCCAGGGGACACGTTGGAAGTGTCGCTGCCACTGGAAGCTGCAGGCGATGCATCCTTCCCCATGACAGTGAGCTGCTCGCTCCTCTTTTGTCTGACAAGTCTCCTGGGAGAGGAGGCGGCAGACCTTCCTGGTCTGCAGAGTAGCTGCATCAGTTTGCCCTTGAACACACTGACAGTGGACTGGTTGCATGCGCTGCAGGTGAACAGTCCCATCAGCACCCATCAAAAGGTCACATCTCAACCCAGCAACACAACAGATACCATCCAAGCTTTTTTAAGATCAAGGGGGGGTGGAAAAGGGGAGCGAGGAGGAGAGAGTTCTTCAAAGCCGCAGCATTCTGCAAGTATACGGCTGTCGACAGAGCTGCTGAGGGATACACTGAGAAGCTCAGATTTGGATGCTCAGGGGCCAAAGCTGGCTCCACAAAATGTGTGCCTCTCTCTGCTGGAATGGCTGCTCTCTGAAGGCCCTGGAAAAGTGAAGACGGGACACCAAGGAGACAAGATTGCACTCAGAAGCCCAGTGGTCCATGCTCGATGTCCAAACGGACACACAGTCAAACTGACAGCAAAAGAGGTTAAAAAAATCTGATATTACGCTGATAAAAGTTTAATTTATCTTGTGTTAAATGAGTAAACAGATGAATATTGCTCCTTTATTCTTCAGGTAATTATAGGGGAGGAGAGCAGGGGGGAGGAGGAGTCCCTGGCCACAGTGGAGCTTCAGGTTGAGAGCTCATCAATAGCAGCAGTGTGTGGACTGCACCATGCTGCCCTGCGTCGGATACAGGTACAAACACGCCCACCGCCAGCATTTCAGAGAAACGTATTCATTTTGCAGACATTTTAGTGACCAAAATTATCACAGTACTGTCAGGTACACACACTGAAAACATTTCACCAAGTTTTATATTGAAAATAAATAAAATGAGCAGCTCTGTGCACTTTTTGTTTGCATAAACAAGAAAAGCATAACACAGACAATACCTTATGTAAACAAACCCAAATCAAATGTGCAAAAAACATTAAAGATAGCCCGTCTTTGAAATGCTTCTAGTTGTCACTCACTGTAGAGCAGGACAGGGACCAGTAACATTACTGGGTTTACCTGCTGCATGCCCACTCTGTTAAGGGCCTGCGCACATGCTGCGTTTTTAGCACCCTGAAATTATTTTTTTCAATGTACGTGCGGAATATGGATCAATATGGAGAAGTTGATCATATTAGTGCAGGGCTACCCAGAGCTGTACGAGCTGTTCAGGGAACCACATTTAAGGGACAACGCTGTATTTACACACCTCAACAGCATTACCAACAAAATGATCACAGAGTCGCCGCACTATGCTTTAGTCATAATATACTTTTGATCAATGTCTTAGCCCTATTTCAACATCACATTTCGCTGCCCCATTGCATTCCCTGTGTGCCACAATGCACAAAAAGCTTCAGCGTCAACTAACTAAGCCAAGTACCACAGAAACAAAAACGCTAAAAAACCTGAGGCCAGCTCAAGTTTAGTTTGTAAAACCCGGCAGCAGTGCGGTGCTGGGCATCAGTTTGTCGCTTCATGTCACTGACTTTCATTGCAAATGACTTAATTTTTGTTGCTGTGTTGCTCGTAGTGTAAACTCAGCATGATACACCTCAACAAACCAACACTGGGAAGAAGATAACCTTTGCATTTCTGTTAAGTAGGCTATGATGTGATGCTGCTTATGGTCGCTGAGCAACCTGAGTCACAGCGTGCCTTCACACCATTTAAAAAAGCACAAGAGCAGCACCTAGTGTCCAACCTGCCGCAGTCTCAATCTCAAGTGCACACTACAGGATGAATCACACAATTAAACATTTCATTTGTCATGATGCCAGCTACCTCAGACTGTTTTAGACTGATGCGACTGCGCTCGGTCTCCCCAGGTTTTATCGTTTTTGTTTATCTCTGGTTCTAAATGCAGACAGGAAAGTTTAACCGAAAAGGTCCTAAAGAATTATTGTCCGCTCTGCTCCTTCACACAGACTCTGCTGCACAGGGCTCCTGAGAGGACTGCTGCCAAAAACATGGTCCAGAGTTTAAGTTTAAGACAGACACTGCAGCGAGCTGAGGTAAGCTACATACCTCATTTTTTACACTGGAGCTGCAACTAGCAAATATTTTATTACCTCATCGTCCCACCATGATGTTTTAGCATTACAGCCACATAAAAGGAGGAAAAACCTTTCGAATTAGACTCGCAACTGCAGCATTTTTATAAGACACAATACATTTGGCCTAAAATTCTCATCAAACCAGACATGCACCCATTAGCTTTTATATTTGCCCGTTGTGTTAAAATCTAAAGTGCCTTTGTGTTATTTCTTTTTGAGCTTTTTTCTTTTCCTCCTTCTCTGGTGTCAGCACCTGTTGCAGCAGATCCAGCAAAGCCGAATCTCGGGGGCCTTCGGAGTGGGCGATTCCACAGGCCAGATGACCCGATCTCTTCTCAGTGTTTACCAAGAACTCAGAGAAAACCCTCTGCTCATAATTTAGCTCTTCTTGGCCGAGCATACGCAGCTGCTCTCAGCCTCGTTCAGTGTTATGTAACCCATCTTTGCAGATGATGCGTGAAAAATAAAGTTCATAATCGTCAGTGCTGCTGTAAATGTGCTTTTGGATCAATTTAAATGACTGCTACCATTATATATTTTAAATAAGGAGGGAATCTGACTCATTTTCCGTCATCATTTTGCTTTTTGTACAGCTTTAAAAAAAACTGACGATCACCCACATCACTATTTTTTTGCTAGTCGTGTGCTTCAGCTAAACCTCAATTTACAAACCATTACATTCAACTCAAGGTGACTGAAAAGCTCAAGATGAGTAGAAATATCTGCGATTAGAGTTTAAATTGGGAAACTGTGTCCTAGAGCTGGGTTAACCCTTTAAAACCTGGTCTGACATCAGTTTCCTTGCGCTGCATTCAGACGCCTTTCACATGCTATTAATTGAGCAGACTGGTTTAGTTTCTTTCAAAAGCATGGGGGAAATAAGCTAATGGCCAACTTGGCAAGAAATGTCTCATAAATTGCAAGAAATTAGTAAAAGGTAACAAAGAAAATGACCTGAAAATTAGTTTTTTGGGTTTTTTTTTAAAAAAAGGGGGAAATATTAGAAAATTATCAAAAACTAGGGGAAAATTACCAGTATGGAAAATAAAAACAAAAAAATGGAAATTACCTGGGAAATAAGTGCTAAAAAATAATAATTCTGTAAAAAATTTTCAAATATGTAATTAAAATCATTGTAAATATACATTTTTGGACAATTTTTCCCCACTTAAAAAAGAAATCTAAATCTACCGTTTATTCCCCACTTTAAAAAAATCTAAATCTACCATTTTCTTGTAATTTGCAGAATATTGTCAAGTTGCTCAATACAGCAAAGGTTTAAATACTGAAGGTTTCTTAACACAGTACAAGGAAAATTATGTCGATCCAGGTTTTAAAGGGTTAAAGGTGGGAGAGAGGGTAGTCAGTGCCACTGAGGTTATCACATAAGAACCTCACATCAACACCCTGAACATGTGTCCCAGACATGCAGCGGAGTCTGCTTTAAAGCTCCTGAGAGGTTTTATATCAGTTATTATTATGGCTTCTAGTTTACACACATACATACAGCAGAGAACTCACTTTCCATATGAAACAATAAACAGATGAGTGCTGAGTTGAGTTATTTACCTTGTTTCAATGTTGATTGTTGATTGGTTGACTTCCACGGTCCAGTCTGAAGATGTTATTATCATGACCAAAAAACTTGAAACAAACAAAAGTGGTTAGAAAACTGTATGCTGGCATCCTACTGAGCTGACTAACTAACTGATGACACCTGGGACACTTTCCTAATTATCCCACCTCCAAAGGCCAGTCAAGGCTTCAAAATAAGAGCACTTACGGAAATAAAAGGAAATTGAAAGATCTACTTCTCAAATAACCATGTACGTAAACTAAGGCATAGAGCAAAAATGTCATCGGTTATCAATTATTAATATAAATAAAAATGGCTCCTACAGTAGTGGTGCTTTGACAGTTAGGTTAAATGCTGTTCAGCAAGATAGGGCCCCAAAATACCAGAAGTGTGGACTGGAAGCACATGACTTGGACTGGAGACTTGAGGCACAATATCAATGACTTAAGACTTGACAAAATAAGCAATCTGCAGCTTGAGTTTACCACCAGTGACTCATGACTTTAGTTGGACTTGAGCCTTTTATCTTGAAAATACTTCATAACTTCCCCCATGTCCAAAGATTTGAAAAGTAAAAAGTGTCTCAAATCAATTAATTTTTTGTATTTAGTAACAGGCCTTTTCATTCAAAGTAAAGCTGAAACTAAACTCTCCAGATCCACTTTGTTTGAGCCAGTCCGACAGCATCCAGTCAAGTTGCTGTAGAGAACCATGAAGAACTAACATTACTGTACTCACTGACTGCTGAAAAAAACATACCAGAGACAATTTAATTTGCATATAAAAACTATAAGGTGGTCAACAAAAATCAAATTGCTGCTGGCAAAACGTGTGTCTCAGATGGAGACGCGTCAACTTCAAACTCTGTTCAGCATTTGAAGTTACACAAAGAACTGTAAGTCAAGGCTAATATTAACATAGCAAGCTAATGCTAAGCTAACATTATTACTCTATAATAAAATGACATCTACATTTTGCGAAGAGCATAGTATTACTTGTTTGACTTAAAAATCAAAGTTTAGGACTTGGGACATGACTTGGGACTTTTCAGTCTCAGGATTTCACTTCGGATTTGAGTGCAAAGACTTGAGTCTTACTTTGGGCTTTCAAAACAATGACATGGTCCCACCTCTGCTTCATACACAGACTACACTGAATACACTGTGTTTATATCAGTAATGGTAAATGGATGGACTTGCACTTGTATTACACTTTTCTAGTCATTGGACCACTCAAAGCACTTTCACACTACGAGTCACATTCACCCACTCACACACACATTCACACACCTGTGGCTGATGCTACCGTATAAGGTGCCACCTGCTACTCAGTTTTCAACCACACACACTAACATGCTGATGCACAGCCACGATGAGCTATTTAGGCTTCAGTATCTTGCCCAAGGGCACTTCAGTATGTTGACTGGAGGAGAAGGGGATTGAACCACTACCTTCCAGTTAGAGGACGACCCGCTCTACCACCTGAGAGACAGCAGCCCCCCCAACTCAGCCACAAGAATTAAACAGAGTCTTTTAAAATTTAAAAAAAAAACATCTAACACACATTATAATTCCAAAACAGCCTGTTTGGGTTTTGTATTCAATATTGAGAAGGAAACAAACTTTGGTAAAACTTTTTAAACAACGTATGTCAACATATAAACTTCTGAGGTGGAACCTGTTTTTCTGCTTGTTTTTGGATCAACTAGAAAACAATTATTCTCTAAATCACAAGAAGGGGAGGCTGGCGGCAGGCAATCCTGCCACAGTCACTGTTTTCAAAAAAGGGATGGAAAAAGCACAGCAGAAAGACAAGAAACTGGTTCAGCAGGTCAACCACCTGACCAGCGTGAACGCAGTTGGAGAATTTGTCTTTCTGCGGCAAGAACAGCGAGGAATCCTGCCCTCGCCGTGGCAGCAATAATACAAATGCTTCCTTGTGCCATGAAGAAAGAAGCACAAGTTCCTGCTAACACCACATCAAAAACAGTAAAAACAGCTGCACTTTCCATTACAAGAGCAGGCTGAAACACTTCCTGTTTTGATCTTGGTAAAACAGCAGTTATAGAAGCAGTGGCCAGTCTGGAGACTCTATGATGTCACTCACCAGCAACAAGCCAGGAAAGACAAACCAATAAAACAGTGCCCTATGATAGGTGAGGACCTGATGGCACCTCCAGCTATCTTCACAGCAACAGCTACTTTAGTCACAGGAACAGTAACACCTGTGTGCATCGAGGTGTAGACTGTGTAATCTGTCGGTCTCCACATGTCCGAAGCAGCAGCAGATCCTGACATGTGGAGTGTCATCTGGATGCTGACACCTGATGCTTACAGTGCTGCAACATAACAGATAACAGCAAACCCTCGAAACAGCAATGTAGACAGTGAAGAAGAAAGTCCTCCTCTGCTCCGAATGACAAACAGCAAACCCTCGAAACCTCAGCGCCAAGGAATCAGTGTAACCTTAGTTACTGTGCACATTATATTTTTGGGTTATTTTAGTTACCTCAGTCACCACACTAAGTTGTGTGTAACAGAATACTGTCAAAAGATGAACATTTTGCATTTGAACAGTCAGATGGTAGTAACAGAAATATGAATAGTTTATGTGAACAAAATAATAAAATGGATTATCAACAACAAAAAAAGAAAATAACTATGACAGAGAAATGCATAAGTAGGTTTATTTAATGCAAATATAAATTTGGACTTCACCATGTATGCAGTTATAACTTAAAGTTAAACACTGATTAGTGACGACAGCAGAGCTTTCTGGGTAGACTGCTGTCTCTGCCTAGTTTGGCGAACGGCGATTTGGATTTATCTCCATGGTAACAAACATATGAGAAAGAGGGTGAATATTCAGGGCGCAACGTTATGAAAAAGTAGTATGTCCCGACTGTGCGCATGCTGCACGTAACAGTACACACTGTAAGGGCAGCCGTTCTACCAACTAAAAGTAAAAAGTATGCAATTCAAAATGCACCCAAAGAACCAAATATTTGTACTACTGATGTCAGTAGAATTTGATTTCCCCACATAGGACCATGACAATGGTGCAGGATGACGGTTGTCAAAACTGTCAGGTCTGAATAACACAAACCAGACCCATTTTCTATAATCCTTGTGGAAGTATGACTTTACTAAAACAAAACAAAACAAAACATAACCAGTCATACGAGTGTATTTTTTTTCTTCATGATCATAAGAGAAAGAAGAACTGTAGAAAAACATACAGAGGGACAAATGCAAAATCAACCTACTTCAGTTACAGGTTGGAGTTAGTACTGCTACCATGTACATGTACACAAGTGTTGGTTACAGTCTTCTACTGTTTCTACAGGTGACAGAAACCCAATCATTCTTGTCTGTTAATAAACAACCTCAGACAGCAGCACCATGCTAATGAATTTCAAAAGGTGACCTCACGTGTAATGGTGGCCGCATCTGTCTGAAATGGCACCCCGAATTATTGTACTTCTTCAGCTTTCACTACACACAACATTACAATTTGTTGCCTTGCTGTCAAAAATATAATACCAGTGCGAGAGGTGGAAAGGCTGGAGAGATAAAGATGAGGAGAAAAAGGAAGTTGTTGCCATGCAGTTGTTGAAGGACGCTTAGAAATCTACACGTCCTTGCTGAAAAGAAAATTTTTTTTATCTGTAGTTCAGCTTCATGCAGTAATTAAATCTTGCTGCAAATACTTGTTGAAAAAATCAAAAGGAACAACACAAAAACTCTAAGCTTCATTCACACAAATTTTTGCAGTTTAGCTCAAAACATTGCTCACTTCATCAAGTCTTTTCTTGGCTGAATATGGTCGATTCGTCTTGGATTTTCTCCTCCTGTATGAGTCAATTACCTATTACCACCTCTTTGTAACAGGAAAGATAAAACAAAAAGTGGGATGAAATCAGGACAAGCTGTAACTCGTGATGAGTAACTGTCTTTCACCTTAAATTCCCACAGAGTAAACCTTTACAGCACTGACGCTGGCTCTTGATTGGTGAATAGCAGCCGATCAACTCACCGATGAAAGGTCAGAGTTCGGACTTATATTGGATTGTGTTAATACTCCCACAAGGCTGAGCTGCTCAGGCTGAGTCCGTCTCCCTTCAGCGTGCCTCCCTGGTCTCCACGCAGGTATTTGCCGTTCTTGCCGCGGATGGCGAGGCGACCGTGCTCCAGCAGCTCCAGAGTGAAATCTTCAGGGACCTCACCGTCCGAGCAGACCAGCCCAGCACTGTTCACGTACCAGAACCGTCCATCAACGCCTGCAGGATTGAACGCACAGAGAGCCGAGCAGCTGCAGTGTGTTAGTGCTGCAGAGTGGACTATCAGGAGTTTGATCAACTAATGTGCGACACTTGGGGCCAGATACATAAAACTCTGTGTAGATTCATGACCAAAACTGTGTGTAAACACAGAGGCAGAAATGTGTATACGTAATCTTTTTATCAGATTTATAAAGCTGTGTTTGTGTATATGCTTGATTCTATTAGAAATCTCAATCAATATGGGGCTGGGCGCTTAGCCTCATTTCCACACTCATAATTCACCATTAATGGACGGAGAAACACCCTGAACATCCGTTTGCATACTGACACGTGCAGTAGTGGAAGAAGTATTCAGTTCCTTTACTTAAGTAAAAGCACTAATACCACCCTGTGGAAATACCCTGTTAGAAGTAAAAGTCCTGCATTCAAAATGGTATATTAGTGAAAGTGAGTATAATCATGAAAATCTACTTAAAGTATCAAAAGTAATAGTAACCTAAAAATCTTAAGAAAAATCACACATCCAAAATTTAAAAAAAAAAAAGGGAAAAATAAAAAAAATCACAGCAAAACTCCAAAGTAGATTTAAATAAAAAATACAAAACACTCAAAATTATTACAAAAATATAAAAAAACATTCCAAAACATTTCAAAATTGAAAACAGAAAAAAGGTAACAAGCACCAAGTGAAGTGTGCAAACAACTTTAAAACATTGTTTTCTGTCTCTCAATTTATTTTAAACTCCTTCCTATCATATTACTTGCCGCTATCTCAGGTAAAACTGTGTGTACGTCTGCTCTGAAGAATGTGTGAGATGAACACATTCTCACCGTACACTCCTCCTTTAGAAATGCCAGTTACATACGCATGTTTTTTGTGCGTATACATCATTTATGCATCTGGTCCTTGGTGTTTATTATTGCGGAAACAGAGTTGGAGAGCAAAAAAGAAGCAGGGATTCAGTACATTTTGTTTGAGTGGTTACATGCTGACCTTTAATGTGGTACGCCCCATTGCTGAATTGCAGGGTGAAGATGTCGTAGACCGATCTGCTGCCGTCCAGTGTGTTGGAGTTCTTGTGGTGGCAGATGAATCCGTTCTCTCCTCTCAGGATCAGCATGGGTCGGTTGATCAGTTTCAGAGTGAGCTGTTCGTCCTCACCTGACAAAAAGATAACAGAAAAATCATGAAAACACACCAGAAGGAGGAGGTACGTCAGTAAAGGAGAACAAGTCCTCAGATTCTGTCATACCTATGGAATCACTGACAGCCAGGAGCTGGCCATTTTTCTTGGTGCAGATGTATTTTCCATTGTTAGCTTTCAGTGCCACCTTGTGGCCAAGCCACTCCACTGAGAACATGGTGTTTGCCGACCTGCAGTTAGGCGGCACAAGACAGAAAATGAGACTTGTCATTGTGTTGGGTGCACATGCAAAATGAAAAGTGGCAAAGTAAATCAACTAAGAGGGAAGTTTAATCTATTTGTCAAGATACGTTGAGGGGGATGAGGTCATGTAACCTGTGATTTGCCAATATGTGCTATATATCTGATGCGATTCGATATGATACAATATATCTTATTGTCCAATTATGGGAATTGGACTTAGATGCCACGCCCATAAATACCTTCACAGTCACAATAAGATGAGATACACATAAACAAACTGCTGCACCAAATCACACCAATAAACTGCACATAATCCAAATTGCACATACATTGTACGTAACACATATTGCACACACCCAGGGGTGAAACTAGTGCACAATCCCTGCAGCCTTAAGCTGCATTGTTTAGGTGGGCGTTAAGCTTCCATGATGCCGCTGTTCTGCCACTGTGGGTCAGGACGGCATTACCAGAGGTAACGACTGTAGAAGCGAAGTGCAAAGTGGCAGAAATTGTCTAGCCACACAAGGACCGAGAGGTCATTTTCTGCTCAGGACACCATTACTCGATTATATGTTTACATAGAAAATAGGTCTTTGCTGCTGCATTAATGATCTGAATGTCGTATGCAGCAACTTGAATGTTTCAATAGTGGGCATACTGTAATTGTGCAGAGCAGTTCCTTTTCTTAACCTGTGTTTGTAATGTTAAAATGTAGAGTTGACACATAACATGGACGATGTATTCACTTTCACTCTGCACTCGTGATGTAACAGCATTGACTCACACTTCAGTGGCAGTACTCTGAACGCCTCCGTGGGCCACCAGGTCCCAGTAGTTCCCTTGGCTGGTGCGGAACATACATTTCCTGGTTTCCTTGTCGATCTCCATCTGAAACGTTTCCATGTCCGTCTCATCCTCCTGATTGGCTGCGAGGCTAACTCCTGGGAGGGACAGAGCAAGTGTGTGTTGTCATTAATACTTCAGCATGAAAACCTGAGAAACTATTTAGTGTCTAGAGAAATCCATCCGTTCTCTGCTGCTCACAGTTTTTTTTAATGGTCACTTTCCATTTCTAGTTATTTCTCAGTTGCACGTGTTGGATATTGCAAATGTGCAGTGAATGCCAAATCTTAAGGCAGCACCCATACGTGTGTTCACAAAAATACATTTGATTGTACTGAATAGGTATAATTTCTGCATGACATATACAAACTCCTCCTTCTTTTCTTTCCTTCCTGGTTTCTCAGTGGCAAGTTAAAAAGCAACAAAGGAATTTGGGAAAAGCAACACAGCTAATCAGGTTGTATTGTTATGTTTAGCTTGGCCCAGCATGAAAGAGTTGGTAATCACATTTGATCCTGGGATGTTAGGTTATTTTTAAGTGATTCCGTCTTGAAATGCGCCCTTGATGTGACGTGCCAAGCATATACTCCTGAGGGGTGAATACATTTTCACTGATTGTGGTTCTGGATGCATTTATGGACAGAATATAGATGTAAATAAAATAAATGCACCAAATGTGCCTGTGCAGGAAAATCTTCCACAGACAAGCTATCACACACTATATGTGTAGAAAGCATGCTTCTTACATATGTGCTATACAAAGATAACATTAACACGCTGCATCAGCTGCACTGACTACTTAACAACCAAACAGAAAACACACCTTTGATTGCCAAACACATTATAGAAGCCACTCAGAAACCAATTATTTGAGTGTTTTCAATGCTAACAAAACAAACAGAATTGGTGTCAAAAATGTGAGAAACACAACACAGTGACATCCTTCCTTTTCTGCCTCGTCTCTATTTCAGAAGCCCTTTGTGACATTAAAACAGCCCACTATAATCAAAGGCAGAATGTAACTATGTACATTTACTCAAGTACTGTACTTAGGTATAAATCTGAAGTACTTGTACTTTACTTAAGTTTACTTAAGATTTAGAATTGTTTTTATGTTTTTTCTTTGAGTTTTAGGGTATTTATTTCCAATTTATTGTTAATAATTTTGAGTTTTTCTGGTGTGTTTTTTCTTCATTTTTAAAATAATTTTGAGTTGTTTTGTTTGTTTGTTTTTTGCATTGGGTACTTTTACTTTTAAGACTTTTAGTACATTTTCCTGATTTCACTTTCTTTTTTTTACTTGTGTGCTATTTTCAAAGTAGGACTTTTATTTGTAACAGAGTATTTTCACAGGGTGGTATTAATACTTTTACTTAAGTAAAGGATCAGAAGGATCTAAACACTTATTCCACCACTGACTGTAATATTTTCAACTGTCAGCATTATGTTGGCAGAAAAAAGAAAAATGTTGGTCACCACCCAGAGACAGATTGCAGAGAGCTAAATACCAAATTAGATGCATCCCAATACATTTAATCCTTTAACAATGCTCATCGGTGCTCATCACCCCCTTCTTATCTCCCCCTGCTCTCTTCTCTGGTCACCCTTCTCTATTTTCCTCCCTTCCCCCTTTTCTCCCTCCTTACCCCTGACCCTGTCAACTCCCACCTCCCACCTCCCACCATCACCCCACCTCCAGCCCTGCCTATCTGCCCTCTTCACAGCGGGGCTCTGATATAATCAGCTTTCAAGTGCTACCCGTCCAATCCCTCAATCCCCTCAATAAAAGAATAAAGGAAAAACAGGAAAAGACCAGAGGATTTTATGGTCCACACTTAGCGGGATGTGTGGATAATTACCAACCCCTCTCAACCCTCAAGGTAACGGAGCGATGAATGATCAAACATATGGAAAACATGCCAAAAAATGGAATTGCATTCGCTAGCTATATTGTTTTTTTACATCCTAAAGGACCCAAAGTTTACTCATGTGTAGAGGGGACTTGTGAAACCAATAAGAACCAAGCTTTGTTTGACAACAGAGCCTTAAAAAATGAAAAATAATTAAAGACTGAAACCTCAGAAATGATCAATAATTGGTAACCTGCAGGCACAGAAAGATAAAATTTCATCCTTCACATTGATCATAGAGGGGTTATAAAGAACAATACAACTTACTAAATGACAGACGTGGGGAGTTCAAGTCACATGACTTGACTAAAGCAAGACTTAAGTTGCAATTTGAGGACTTGCTTGACCAACACTAGCCCCCTAACACTATACACTGTTGCGCTGCAATGCCGCCACACCACCTCGCCGTACTGTTTAATCGGTTCGGTATGATCGTGGAATGAGGTTACAGAGTTCGATTGCTTTTTAGCCACCATTAGAGGTAAAGGCACTGAAACTGTGTCTGTATGAAAAGGACAGCTGGCAGGACGGGACCACGGGCAGGACAAGTGTGATGTTTCTCCTGCATTTCATGGTAAAGCGTTTTTAGGGCTTCACAAGTAATAAACCTGACATTATGACATGCTGCATCAAGTGGTTTTACTGAGAGATGCATGCATATAAATCTGCATAATCCAACACAGATGCACAATCACGTACGAGTTTGAGCCTCTTTTGGGGCATTTTGCTTGAATATGATTGATTTCTGGTCGTAGCTACAGACAGGAGGAGGGAGAGAGGGGATGTCAAGCGACAAAGATGTCATGGTTACTGAGCTACTGGGACGCTTTAATCACATCTTATTCACACCCGGTAAACTAGGTATCATGAGGTCTTACAACTGGTGAAATTATCATTGATCTTAAGTGCATTTGAAGCATAAATTTCTGCCCCTCCACTCCGCACCTATGCCTGGGGGCCCATCACTCTCATTCCCCCTCATCCCGACTCAATGTCATGCTTTGTCTCCCTATTCTATGTGTCCATTTCACACTAATTCAACCCAGAAATGATCCTCCGACAGGGCTCAGCTGGGATCTCGTAGCCACTGTCTGATAGATGAGAGGAGAGGAGACGGAGGAAGGAGAGAAGGATGGACGAGGAGATAGAAGCAGAGAACAGGGGGAGAAAGAGATTAGATGCGCTGAAATCCAAGCCAGCAATCTGAGGATATCAATAGCTGTGTTGATGACCATCTTTGACACAGCAGTTGGTCAAGCATACGAAATAAGGTGTTGTCATCATAGCCACGATCACTGATAAACTACGCATGGTATGCACTCCTAATGCGTACACTCCCTGGTGCGTAGACAAAAACACACTCACAAAAACACACATCAGCAGTGGCACATTTTGGATGAGACCCCAGATCCAGCTCCACTTTCTGGCGTTGTCCTACCTGCAGGCTGCAAGTGGAGCAGGCCTTACTAATCCATCAGCGATAGCTGGCTCTGACATCTATTATTAATGGTAAGCTGATGCCACTATCCCCCTGTCCCTTATTTTCCCCTTTCTCCCAATCCGTCATCCTCCTCAACTGCATTTTCAGTAGTTTTTTTTTTTCCATTCTTTTTTCCCTGCTAATCTGGTCATTGGCTGTGTGTGTATGTGTCTGTGCATTCATGCATTATGTGTATTTACACTGTCAAATCTGACAAGCTGAATTCACTTAAAAAAAATGCCTTGAGAAATGTTAGTAAATATGAATATTAGCCTTAATTTATATTTACTTAATATCTGCGTGTTAAGTTTAATTAAAAATTATATTGTATATACTTCACATTGTGAAGTTTTTGCAACTTAAAAATTATGAGTTAAATTATATCAGTTTTTTAAGTTTTACCAACTTCAATAAACTGAATTCACTGTGCTATACATCTGTATTCTGCTGGTTGCAAACTAGTCAGTCATATTTGTATTTTCTTAAACATGTTAACAAAACAGAACTCGCACATCTCCAAACTTCATCATTGGCAAAATCCTCTTTGTGATGATCAAGGTAAGTCACACTAACTTTGTTTACAGAAGTTGCTAACACTTAGAAAGAACGAGGTATTTCAAATTGTCTTTTTTAAGTTGCAACAACTTCACAAAAGTAAATACAGCTAATTTTGAGTAAATGTAACACTTGGATACAAAGAAAACATGATTTTGTAGTAATTTTGTAGTTATATTTACTTTGTCAAGGAAATCTGATTATTTTAAGATCAACGTGTCAGGTTTTACAGTGTATGTATTTGTGTGCACGTGTTCAGCTATGTTAATGGAAAGTTTGTCTCTTTGGCCTATCATCTCTTTTTCACTTTCAGGGCAGAGTGAACCACGGGGAGGTGATGAGAGACATGATGACAGATCTACAACAACCTGCACATGCACACGCACACAAATACACACTGCAGGCAATAAAGATAAGGGGCATCTCAGGGCAGACAGAGAGTGCTGCATTCACCGCTGTCTACAAAAACTCTAACGCCTCAATATCTAAATTCATGCTCTACCTCATAACAGCTGACCCTCTTTTATCACTAACCCATTTAATGCATTCGTAGCCAATATGACTCTTCTGAATTAAATGGAGCACAAAGAAAGGTGGTAATTTATGTGTAAAGACATGGCTGACAAAAGGGAGGACAAAGAGCCCACCTGTCTCCACACATACTCCTATTGTCCTAGAGTCCTTTGAGAGCTCTCCTACAGTTGGATCCTCCCTTCTCTTCCCCTCATCTTCTTAAATCATCACGTTGAACCCAGAGGAATATTTACCCAAAGTACGTAAGCATTTTGAGGTACGAGCAGGATAAGATGTTCTGTTTTGTACTTCTGTCCAACATTTGGTTTAACAGTTCAGCATTTCACCTAAAATAGGTTTCTCTCTGTCTCCTTGATTTGCAGCATCAGTCAGTGCTGGTGTGCTGGGGGTAACTGGGTTAGATTAGCGGGTTAGAGTGGGACCCGGAGGGGCAGAAGCTTTGGCCCCAGGTGAGAGGCAGCTTGGGTTTCTGAAAGCAGACCCCCCCCCCCTCGCCTTCCAGGAACAGGGGCCAACTTCATCAATAATTCAACACACCTCAACTCACCACTCGCCGTAGCAGGATGGTATGGTTGTGTGTGTGGGCGAGTGTGTCGGTGGAAGATAAAGCTTTTGTTTGTGCAGAACAAGTGTAGAAAGAGAGAGGGAGAAAGGGAGACAGGCAAAAGCAGAAAAATGTGAGCAAGTATTTCATCTGTGCATACATTGAAGCTGCTCTATGTACTGCATGAGTGTTATACTGCACCACATCTTTCCTTCCCTGCAACCAATCAGTTTACAGTGCTCACAGTCGTTTGGTTTCTGCCTGAAGCTCTCACTGCTACCCAGGAACAATGAGCAGGGAGAGATTCAGTTACAGCACCCGGGGCTGAAGTAACTCGACCCTGCAGACAAGAATCTGCAGCCAGCAGATGGGTGTCATGGCCAAGTATGCTGACAAGCAATGTTGGTGTATGCTAATCCGCCCCAAATCCAGTTTCAAATCAGACCAGCAAACCATTTCAGCCATCAGCAACTGAACACTTGTCTAAGTCTGTCTTGTGTTAGATGAAACGTGATCTTCACAATTACAATTTTTCTAGTTTTTACACCCATCAAAGAAATCCAACCATATGTTTGGGAGAAAAAAAAACTTCGATGACAATGTGGTGCAGGTGCAATCCATCAGTATAGTAGTGTGTTGTGCCTGCATGCTGATCAAATAACGCACCCCAACCGCCCTGTCACAAGACCGAAGAGTAAATACATAATACAGTATCAACAGAGCATTACTGCACAGCATATAAGTTACAAGCAGCTGTTTCAGTAAGCCCAAGGGGCAAAAGCATAGTGTTAACACCATTGCCTGACAAAGCCAGGAGGTACATTTGAGAGGGAATGAAAGGGGATTTTCGAAAAGATAATCTATAATAGATTATTTGGTAAAATTATATGTGCTGAATTTTATGAGGGGGTATCCACCATTCGAGGACTGCGGCACTCTCTCTGCCAACATTAAAATCCACTCATGTAAAACTACTTGCAAATGGAAAATTTATTTTTGTAGTTTTTTCCACATGGAAGCACAATAAATCTGTTACTTGACCAAACCACTTGCTAGTGCAAGACTCAATACTGACACTGGACCCTAATTCAAATGACGTATTTGTTTCAAGTCTCCCATATAAGGCTGATCTCCCATATCAGCCTCATCCATCTTGTTTTCCTGGAAAGATGCAGCTATCAAACACGATGCCAGTGCATCGTGATTGCCGACTACATTACCCGTAATTACCATGCATCCCTTATCAGCTGTCAATCATTAGAGTGGCCTATTCCCTTAACTATGCATATCCAGCATGCCCACAAGTTAATGTACTTCCTGTGAATTGTAAGCTCAGTTTTCCGGAGGTGTATCGGTGCACAGTATGTACTGTATAGTGGTAGTAACTATAGTAGTTGTAGTATTTGTTGTCCCTCTGCTTTATTATGTATGTGTGTAGGTCAGTGTGTGTCAGCTAAAGGCTCATGTGACCACGCTCGGTGGCACATAAGGTCAGCCATTAGATCAGACATGTGGGATCCTGTGTAGGACTTTAGGGAACACAGGAAATTGCAAGAGTTGCAGCTTGTGCATGCATGCAAGGTTTCAGGGCAAAATCTCCTGTTGATGTTTTCCTTACCTTGTCTTATGGAGACATATCGGCCATTGGCGGCCATCAAAACCACCTGTGGGTGGCTTTCTTCTAGGTCAAACAGTTCATCTTTGCCTGGCTTGGAGCACCGTCCAGACCTAAGGGTGCCCGTAGGCCCCATAGGAGACAAATACTTCCCCTCACAGTCCTTAAAAGCCAGCTTCCCACACTTCAGCTCTAGCGTGTACGCCGTGGCCTTCCCACTCTGTGTCAAGAGCTTCCCATCGTTGCTGAGGAAGCGGCTGTCGCAGGTCTTAAGGCAGTACTTCCCGTCCAGGTAGACAAGAGTCAGGAGTGCTGCCACACCCCAGGGAATGTTCATATCCACAGCAATTTCCCCATCCTCCATAGAGAGGTGAGCGTAACGTTTGCGGGCCACAGACAGCAGGTTGGCCTGCGGATGTAGAGCCAGGTGCACTGCCCACAGCTCAGCATCTGTGATCAGCTGGGCAAAGCAGGACAGGTAGTCCCGAGAGCCACCGAAAAAGCGGAGGTGCTGCTCCGACTGCAGGGCCCAGCGACCGTCTGATTGAGCCACGATGAGGAAGCGGCAGTCTGAATTTTGTCCATCGGCCTCACAGGTGACTTTGCCGTCCTTGTCGGAGGCCAGGTAGCGTCCCAGGTGACTGCGCAAGTAGACCACCTGGGTGTCCTGAGAGTCCTGCTCTAAAGTCCATATCTGCTTCTTCTTCATGCTGGGTGCTGATGCATTCACCTGAGAGACAAGGAAATGTTCCAACGTGGAGTATGAGGACTTTTCATCCTTAGTTTTATATTCTATGTATATCAAACATGACACTCTCATGCCTGAAAGAGCACAGCCCTGTAGGCACCAAAAATCATGCCAATATGTAGTGTTCTTATGCACGGTTCGTACGAAAACCTATGAAAAGCAATGAATCAGAATTCATATACAACCCAGGTAATCAAGAGCCAGTAATTCATAGAAGGCTGTGATCACATGACCAATATGCTTTGTAGTGCTGTATATATGTCCAAAATAGCCCTGTGACAGGTAGTATGGAAACCTCTCCAGTCAAATGACACCTGCATTCAATCTTTTTCGTACCCAGATCTAAAGATGTATGTATGGTTTTGCTTGAAGCCAATCATCATAAACGTTTTTTGAATAAAAGCGACATTTGATTGGCCCACTACTGCAGCAGCTACAACCCATACAGTCTGTGGTGTAATGACATCAAATGTGGTGTATTTGACAGAGTTGGCTTGTCAGCCAAAAAAGGTACCAAATGAAGTATCTGTATCATGTTGATACTGGTATTGTAATTTTTTGAATGATACCCTGCCCCTGACGAACGTAAAGACAGAACAAGTGTGAACACCCAAAGTCTGCATAAGGTTGTAGTTTGGGGCAATGAATGTGCCAAACGACACAGGACTTTCCCCCAGGAGACTGGTGTTCATAAATGTGTAAAACCAAGTGAAATTTTAGTTTTTTTAACATATGTCATCACCATGTTTCTTGTCCTAAACCTAACCTATATAATTTTATATCTACTATTGCATCTACTAATAACATTCACCTACTCATACTGGTATGTGTTTTGAATTGTTTGAGTTTTTTTAATTGCATTAATTCCTGAAATTTTTTTTTTATTGTACTAGTTCTATACTTTTTTCAACATTTTCAACTAGTTTTTGATATCTTATTGGAAGAGTATTTATGAACTTTCTTCTTTAGAGTTATGGTACCCTTATAAGATTTTTGTCTACTGTATCTTTACACAAATTCTGTTATTCCTTATGAGTATATCCCCTATGAAATTTTGTTTACTGTATTTTTTAAATTCATTGTATATTTTACCCAATAACATTTATATTTATATTGAAACTAACTCTACATAGTAATATTATAGTTGATATGACTTACAAAGTTGAAGCATACCTGTCTCATCTTCTGCAAATGAGCATGTGATAATTTAAATGGAATAGCTGATGGTGATTAAACACAACAAATCTGATGAAGTGCTATGCGCAATGGGTAGTTTACTTCTTTTTTTTAAATTTGAACTGTTAACAAACATGTGTCAACTGGAGCATCTTGGTGTGCACTAGAGCTTACAATTTTCAGATTCATTGTTACCCTGCACTGGCTGGCACCCAGGAGAGAGGCACAGCTGTGTGCAGGCCTTCTTTGTTTTTTTTGCCTAACCTATGTAACTTCACATCAAGTATTTAACTTTACATTAACTTCAAGTTCCGTCATTTGTGGAGCGCTAATTTATTAGATATCATATAAACCGTTGAATGTGCATTTTCCTATGATATCAAATAAACTGTTGTATGAGGACACCTTCCAGTATGTTGACGTTCTTCTTTCATATTGAATGACATGTTTGTACCTTGAAGCCAAAGGCCTCAGCAGTGAGGTAGCGACCTTCATGGTTGATTAGCCCAAATTGCAACTTCAAGGGACGGTTCCCATTTGTAGGCATCTTCACCTGTGGATTCAGTATTGTATTAGACAGAAAGAGAACAAGGGACAAGTTAGGGATGGGGGAAAGAGTGGCAAAAGAAAAAAGGAGTGGGTAAATAGACCTGACATAGGATGAAGGATTGAGGGATATGCATAAAAAAGGGAGGGTTATAGATGATTTTTAAAGAGGTGAGGAATAAGGAAGGGGATGAAGTCATGGAGAATGATGAAATGAAAAAGTCTTTAAGACAGGAAATCAATTCATTAAGGTACAGTATATAAAGCACTCCCAAGACCACAAATTCCTCCCCCCGCCCATGGCTTTATTATACATTTTTCCAGCTACAGCCTCCTAATTTACTTACTGTGGTTTTGTGGCTTCCCCTCTGCAGTTTCTGCGGCTCTAATTCCAGCTCCCAGATTTAAGAGGCTTCTTTCGCCAAGCGTCCTCTTGTAATTCTTTCTCTCTCTGCTCCTCCTCTTACTGGCTCTCACGTTCTGTTGATCGGGTCTCCCGGCTCCCCTACGCCACTGCCTCTCCTCACCCTAATCAAGCAGCAAAGACTTGAGTCAGCCTTGATCTCTCTTTAGTTCGGAGTCCGGCGTCAACCTCTCTTTCTCTGTCGACTAATTTTGTTCTCTACTGCTTATCTCCGCTTCCACAGCCGACCCTCTCTCTTGTTGAAAAGTGCTCTCTCGTCCAGCCTCACCCCTGTTCTTGCTTGTTATTCACCCTGAAGGCTCAATCACTTGGTCCCCCCTGACTAGCCTTCCCTGGGGTTTTGTGTTCGCCCCTTCTTTGCCAACTATCTTCGGATCACATCGAATGCACCAACTTTCTTCTTTACCTTCCTTGAAGTCCAGGTTTTTCGTTTTGTCAGACAAAAGTTTGATCAGTGAAGAAGAACATCCTCTGCAGTTCTGCAAATTTTATGGTAGCACATTGAAGGTCTCCTTCACTCTTTCCCTAAACATAAGCCGTCCAGCACAGCTGAACTCGGCAACAAAGGGTGCACGCCTCTGTAGTCTTAAGCCTCTCTGTGTCGCTTTTTTCTCCCATCCTCTCCTTCTCTCTCTCTGCCTTTCGCTAACCTGCCATGTGTATAATCCTGCCTTTCTCTGCGCTTTATTCTGAGCTCTGCACTTCGCCTCTTTCTGTGACACATAAAGACAGGTAAGTAGAAACAATGCACGCACACACACGGACACAGGGCGCCGGGTAACCAGAGCACTCCCTGTGCCTTTGGGGTAGTTGCCTGAGTGCGGCTCCCCTTACTTGCCTGAGCTGGGGGTTAAGTTACACACCTTCTCTGATTGCAAACTCTCGTAATGGGAAATGTGTCTGAGAGGCCGAGGGAGTCACACTTTGCATCCAAATTTGGTAGACAAGTAAAGGGAAAGGAGATCGAGGGTGTTGTAAAGGAAACAATAATAAGCTAATCAACATATGGGGTCTGAATGAATGTGTGTGTGTGCAGCAAGTGTCCCTGTGTGTGTGTGTGTGTGGGTGTGTGTGTGTGTGTGTGTGTGTGCGCGCGCGCGCGCGCATGTGTGAGTAATCAACCTTGCCTTCTTTGCAGAGTAAACAGACGTGTCTGTTCCTGAGTCCATCTAATCCTCAACCCAATCATCCCAACCTGGCTAATCTAGCGGCACGACCCTTCCCCACTCACTCACTCTCTCTCACACACTCAAACACACACACACACACAAACACGCTCCCCCTTCTGCTTGTCAATGGCCATAAACATACATATAGACTCATTGACCCACAGCCACATGTGTGTCATCACCACACACAGAAACACACACACACACACACAAAGGTCAGAGGAGGGTCCGAGGGTTCATAGTAAACACCACCCACCCACAAATTTACTCCTCCTGACCCAGACTTGAACTGCTGCACTTTGTGCAAAATGTGATAAACAATGCATGTCACACACACAGACATACACACACACACACACACACACTGCATGTCACACATACACACAAGCCCAGATACTGAAGGACATGAGCGCTGCATTGAGTGTGTGAACATTAAACAAATGGACATCCCACATATTATGGATGCTGACTTGAGATCAGCTTCTGTGCGTATACTCTACTATGTATTCAAATAACCTCTCCAGCTAATATGTGGGTATACATCCAGAAAAAGAGGTTGGTATATGCCCTGAACCTGTCTTTACCTCAACTACACCACCAACTACTATTATCTGAATCAAAATATTTAACGACACTTATTCCAAACTGTTTAACTTTCAAAAAGCTCCTGATAAAATGATTTTGTAGCAATTTAAATTGCAATACTGACAAGAAATTGTGATTCATCACGATAAGATAATGACAAATATATTATTTTTATTGACTATTGCTGTGAGAAAAACTAAAGACAAAAACAACTGCCACTAAAACTTAGTAGTGAAAGAAGTGCACAGGTTCTAATGCTTAACCTCTGAGGGTGTGACTGCTCTGCAGACAGGAGGTCAAACTCATCTCAGTTTTTCCCCCCAACATGTATAGTTAAGTTGACTTGATACGTCCCATTCAAACTAAGACATTAAAGGGACATTTACAGCATAAGCAGGTACAATAAGGTATCTTATGTAGTCCATCAGCAGTGCCAGACCTGGAACATCTGGCACCTTAGCCCCCCGAAATAATTTAGTATAATTATCATGATTATGATTATTTATATTGATTTTATTTATTACAAACAAGAACAAAAGTAAATGAGAATTTAATTTAAAAAAAACATTAGCTAACAATCAATTCCAGTAAATGACAAACAATAAAAGAATGTGGTATGTGCAAATTTGCAAATTAGATCCTCTTCTTTTGAACACTAGATGGCTTTTTGTTTTATCTTATTCTTATGCTCTCAAAATACACCCTACTCCATCATATCCATCAATGCTCTCGAAAGTTATGACTGTGATGATCTCTCACTCATAAGGTAGACTGCATTGCTAGGACCAGACGTGTTACCCCTACTACAGACCCACTGTTGGTATTAGATTTTTGGAGTATTTTTCCTTGATGCCAGACTTTTTCATTGGAAGAAGGGGGCGCTCTGCGTGGGTGGTATCATGGTATTACGGTATACCAGGATATTTAGAAATCCTGAAGGCTGGTTTTTCCAATACCGTCATAAATGCAGGTGCTCCTCTTTATATTAAACTCATTGCATGTAGTGCACAGCACGCACCACCAGAGCTCAGTCTCCGGTCTCTACTGCTGGAACAGGCAGCTGAGCTGAAAGACACCACAACAGCTAGGTAGGAGGGATAGGTTACAGGGTTAGAAACAGAGAGACATCGAGGGGAATAACAGCATGCTCTTTGCATCTGACTTGGTGAATTAACAATTTCTTTTGGCCAAACTGGAACTGGTGATTGTTGAAACAGAGGACTTACTAACTAGATTACAAGTTTGGGTGTTTGTGTGTGTTTTATAATGAGTTAACAAGGCAATTAAGTCTTCTGTGACTGTGACAAAGTTGAATTCAAAAGGTGAACAGTTGTACTTCTCTTGTTAATATGGATAATAGCACTTGCACACTTACATCATCATAAACTGTACACTCTGGTGAAATTTTAGAAAGGTATGAAAAATTAGATACCACCCCAGCCTCCTGTCTATGTTGCCTTATGGAAGATCCACTACTGTCCATCAGAACATTTGAAAATCTCTCATGCATCATGCATGTGCGCATATACATGTGCAACAATACTCCTTATCTTTGAACTAGACTAAATAAATTGGGAACCAGATCCTCATATTTCCCGTACCTGAAATCTTCTTCAGAGAAACATCCTTGTCCCCCTTATCTCTCTATCTTTCTCTCTTATATAAAACTACAAATACACACAACAACATGCATGCATACTTCAACACACACATAGAAAACACACAGTGGGAGAAAAAAAAGGAGACAGGAGGAGCAGACAGACACAAATCAAAAAAGTCATATACTGTTATTGTTATCAGTGCTATTATTTTCATTACCATCACTATTATCACTATTACTGTACTTCCTCCTCATATGTGTCCTATCCCACGCATCATTAGCTCGCTCTCTGTGGCCCCCGGGGGGGCTGCGTCATCGTCTGCTGTTGTGCCGGCACTCCTGATGCCGTCGGCACGGTGACGCCTGTCGATAGCCAACCAGATGTTTTTTTCTCTCCCCAACCCCCCCCCTCCCAAACTCCTTTATTCTGGGACGGCGGCTGTGCAAGGTTCACCGTGGCAACCGTGGAATGGTGCTTTAGAAGCCATTACAGCGGTCCTCTGATGACACTCAAATAGCTATCATTACACCTCCTCCAAGGAGACACAGAGGGAGGAGGAGCGGGGGAGAGGGAGGGAGGTGAGAAGGGAAAGGAACGGAGAGATGAAGCAGAGGAAGGATGGATGGGTGAAGGCTAGGAGGGAAGGAAAAGAGGTGGAGGAGAAGATACAGAGCAAGCAGAAGGAGGTGAAAGTGAGGAAAGGAAGGGAGAAACAGCTGAAAGGTGACTGGTGGGATGTAGGTTAGGGGTGCAGGGAGACGGAGGGAGAATCGGCAAATTACACAGGCAGACAGGGATGGGAAACCACGTTAAAGATATAGAAGGTGCATGGAAGAAGGGATGAGAGGGGAAGGGAGTGATGGAGAGAGAGAATGGGGAATTCAAAATGACCGTTCTGAGTTAACAGCCTCCAGCCTTTTTCTACCCTATTAAGTTCTATTCTGCCATTACTTGGGACTGCGGGGGGCTGCCTCGTACCCCACAGTGCCCCCCTGCTCTTACAGACACCCCCTCCCTGCACACACATACATCACGTCCACAAACACACACTCCCTTCCACACTTTTCCTTCTCCAGTCATCCTCTTCCCCTCTTTTTTCCTCCACTTTAAGCCCCCCCTCCTCTCTCTCTAGGTTTTCAGTTCAATTCCAGAGGTTGTGAACTGAATGAAAGAGATCACCCTGATCAATCTTTGAGTCCACCAGTTGCCCTTGTTGTTGCTGTTGCAAAAAGCATGCCAAAACAAGCTGTAAGGTTGTTTTTTTTTGCTGCTGTCTAGCTTTATTCATTTTCCTTCCTCTCCACCCTGACACACTATGAACCCGTTTCAGTAAAAATCAACTGGGATCAGGACAGAATTGATTGTTAGACGACCATGTCTGAAATCTGAGTGTTTAGACTGCTTTGTCATATTTAAAGTCTGAAGGTACCTGCATTAGGTTGAAAAAGAGTGAAAAAAAAGAAAGTTGTTTGCATACAAACTTAAATCTGATTGAGAACACCTGGCGCTACTCAAATGGCTCTTTTGACCAAGAAGTCAGCATCAATACACAACATCTGTACAAGAAGATAGTGGAAAAGACATGTTTTCTTTTTCTTGCACGTGTTTTAGAACATTAAGGGTGAGAACAAATGCAACGTCTGAGGATGCGCTCAATGAGTAATTATGGTTGTGATCTGACTAAAATTTTGGCAAAAATACATCAGACATGTTTAAATGCAAATGAACCAATTACAACCTTCACAACTCGTTCACGACATGGAAGTTGGGAAAAAGTTTTTACATGTAAAACCTGTCCGGTGTCCAAACCTTTTTTTGCCACCACTTCCTCCTTCCTTCAACACACCCTTATTTACCTCTCTTTCATCATTTTACCATATTGCCTTACAAATTGAAGAACATCTCAGCTCTAAAATAAAAACTTAGCACAAATAAACAAAAAGAACAAAACAGTTTTGCCATTATGTCCACAAAAAGCAACAACAGATTCCTACCATGCAGAACATACCAGGTGGTTTCATTGTGTAAGAAATGAAATCCAGTTTTTAATTTTGGAGTAACTTGATAATATCCTTTGTCCAAAGACGTTTTCTGCTTGATGACGTAAGTAAAAAGACAAACGTTGTAATGACTTTCAAACTTTTATGAATGTCGAAACAGTTGCATCCCCTCACAGCTTGACCTGACGTGCTCACAGTTGTAATTTCCAGATCCACCACTGAGAGGCGGTGTCAGCCTTCTACTTTGCCTCCTTTACGAGAACCTTGCCTATATATTTTTTGGAGGTTAAAAAAAGAGAGAGAAGATTGATGATTGGTTTGTCAGTGTTGGTGCCTGTGTGACTGCATAGCGTAGGAGGGAATGACTTTAGAGCTATTTAAAATGGCTGCTTTTAATGTCTCCTGCTTTTGGGGGGGACTTTGCAGAAACTGAAAGGCGTCAACAAACATGTGCAGCGTTATCAACTGTAAAACATCAGTGCAATTAAAACAACAGAGGAGGAGGAGGAGGAGGAGTATTCCCCCTGTGTTTCAATCATTTCCAGTCACTGTACCTGAGCGTATTTCTCTGCCATGTCATGCAGGCTGTACATGGCATAACAGGAGCAGGTTTGACCCACAATTTTAGAGCCTGGATGTGTGAATGTGGGTTATACCTCACTGCTAAGCATGCATTTCTCATGTGCTTTTAATCCCATTGGTTTTCTTGCATGCTGATTTGATTATGATCAGGGCAACGCGCAAGCTTGAAAAGGCTGCCGCGCTGCTCTGGTCGCCCCATGTGCTCCGCTACAGTTCAGTATATTACCCTCACTTTTCTTTAAATGTGTCTGAAACGAGGCTTTGAAACAGTCCGGATTAACTGATGTATCGCGTTTCTAAAAACAAACCGCCTCTGAATCATTCATTAATTCACATTTGGCTATTACAGTGCGGGTTTGTGTTTTATGGGCAGAGCAGCTCCTTCCTGTGTGGTAGGAAAGAGTTAATAACAACGGGCTAAACGTGATGAGTGAGGGGACGCTGTGAAAAACAGCAAGCCAATCCGCGTCAAGATTAACACCTTGCGCGGCCGTGATTGGCCCACAGCCTGGTCGTTGTTGTTTGGGCTCAAAACCCACGTGGGGGTACGGACCCACATCTGAGTTTTCATTGGCTGAGACCCCACACTCAAGACCCGCCCCGAGAGGTTCTCACAGTGTGATTGGCCAAGCTGCCGCGATCAACTCCTCCCCCTCCCCGCCTTGTTTTTCCGTCCGAGAGGAAAGGAAATATCCCTCTCGCGAGCTCCATGGGCTCGCGCGGGCAGCCGCGCCGCCGCCGTCGTCGCTTCACATCTATCAGGAGGCGCGCGAACTCAGATCTGACATCTCGCACCGATCTTCTTAACGGCCCCGAAAATACGCAAAAACACGATCACTAGATCTGATATTTAACTGAGCATCGACGACTGCGTGCGAGGAGCTTCCCGTTGTATCGTTTTATCGCCAATTTGCACGAGACGTTTGCTCTGTCTGTGTGTCTGTTTCTTCATTTTCTCCTCAACCAGCAGCTTCGCTCTTCCTTCTATACCGGACACCGCCGCGCACACACACACACACACACGCACGCACGCACGCGCGCGCGCACACATGCACACACACGCACGCGTCTATGTTCATATGTGCAGTTTTGCAGTGA
Organism: Plectropomus leopardus; assembly: GCF_008729295.1. Classification (NCBI taxonomy): domain Eukaryota; kingdom Metazoa; phylum Chordata; class Actinopteri; order Perciformes; family Serranidae; genus Plectropomus; species Plectropomus leopardus. The sequence continues at coordinate 18,774,556 of NC_056481.1, read as the reverse complement.
CAGGACCATTAACCTTTAATGAATTAATTATATTACTAAAGATTAACAGGCAAGGGAGCTTAATCAAATTTGGTGGGTGAGAGTATAGCCTCTGGCCTCTATCTATCTATCTATCTATCTATCTGTGCCTGTCTGTCTGTCACTGGTTAGATAAAGTCCAGATTCTTTTAACTTTCCTTCGTAACGATTAGTCTGCACAGCTGGATTAAATGTCTTACTGAAGACGGTTCCCACACATTTACATCGAAAACATTTCAGAACTGTTCCATGACTTTTCAAGGACTCATAATATTTTTTCTGCTTGCCCATTATAATGTAATTTCAGCCAGCTGGCAAACATGAAGGGAGAGACTGAATGCAGAGAGAAAAATGAAACATACGTGATGGTAAACAAAATGATGATGTTATTGTGCTGTGTTTTTGTTCTGACCTGCCGAGGGACTGCAGATGCGAACTAGCTCTAAGCAACAATCTGGTACAGTGCATCAAACGGTAACATTCATGTTGTAAACTGTACATGGTCCCTTTTATATAAAATATAACGTCACACATCCAATGCATGTCAGAGTCACATCAACAAAATAAAATAATATAAATTTGTGGTTATGTTACAGTATGTGGAAGGTTGTCTATGGAAGATTACAACAAAATTATATGACTTTTGCAAAACTTTCAATGATTTGTGCTAGTTCTATTACATTTCCAGGCCTTGGAAATGTGATCATGGTATACCATGACTTTTCTGGGGTTTCTATGACCATGGGAACCCAGTAAAGAATTTGTTAAAATGTAAATTGCTTACAAAGGAACCCCAAATGTACAGTTGCAGTTTTGGATAGATTGCTGACTAAGCCTGTAATGCTTTTTTTTGTTAGGCAGGACAGTATATGTGGCTGAGATGAACCACAGTAACAGATAATGGTTGTAGTGGTAAAAACAAATCTAAACTTCTCTTCGTCTTTGAGCTAAGCAGGAGGAGATATGAACTGTGAAAACTCAGATGCATGTACATGCGGTATTTACTTTTTTTCCTTCAACCAATGAAAGTTTGTCTCAAAGTGAGCATGTTCAGTTAGGTGCCATCATGGCATATATCTTTTTTTTGTGTGAAAAGTAAGGTACCTGGGCCATATAAATGCCTTGTTTCCACCAAGCCGTCTGGTTCTGTTCAGTTCGGTTCACATTAGAACACTTATTTTTCTGTTTCCATTAAAAAGTTATTGATGGTACCAACAGAACGGTTCCTTACCGTTGATATTTTTTGTCACACCTCTGTTGGGTCACCTAGCGCACTGATCTGGTATTAAAATGCGGCGCTGTAAACTTGCAGCCTGTTGATTGGTCAACAGAGAACCGTCATTCTTGCTCAGGCCTGAGCTGTGGCTAATTTTGAAGCCTATGTAACCACTGTTCACTGTAAAAAGTTTTTCATATATCAAGAAAAACTATATGAAAAAGTGATTTGCTAGCAGCTTATAGCAGACATAAAACTTTCACTGTCTACTGCCAGCAACTTTTAAGGTGGAATGTTTCGCTGTAATGTTACTCAATGCATTAACTGACAACGTGACTCCATCAACACAACTTAAATGTCAATATGACAACGCTGACCATCCCATTTGTTTTTATTGTCACTCATGAATGACATACACTTTAGTGATGATATGTATATGAATTTCAGCTGGTGTACATTCTATTTCCTCACTTGGAGAAATAAACGTGATGGAGTGTCAGTCTGGTGCGCTCCAACATAACAAAAACCCTGCTCTTGCCTGACAAGGAGTCAATGCACAAACTCACTATTTTTAAATATCCCATCGAGAGACTCTCAAACTGAATAGAGCAGTGAGTAACAGCCCCGTCTAAGGGGCCGTACACATAATGCTTTTCTCTCTTGCTCATTTCTATTGTTTTCAGTGGAGATGCACGGCAGGCAAGCTCATGAGCCACGTCAATGCCGTCGTGATGCGCACGCTCTCCCAAACGCTTTCCCAAACGCCTATTTTTCAGGGTGCATCAGCTGTGCCCTGAGATAAACAGAGTTCAACTTTTGATATGCTGCAGCGCCCATGCATGTCATGTGACAAGGAACAAGCAGTCACAGCCAGCAGAAATCTTTCCCTTTCTTCTGTAAGTATCAGTCTGTGATAAATATGGAGAAGAATAAAATCATTTCTACTGCAGAGATACTCTGAGATACTCTCTTTACATCTTCACCTGGAGGAAGATCAGCTCTGCACTCAGGATGTCTGGTAGGAGGGCTACGACACAGTGTTGATTATGGCCACTTAGCAATCTCAGACGCAACCTGACTCCGCACTCATGATAGCTGGGACAAGAGTAGCATCCAACATCCGACCACGCATGTTCCAGGCGGTTAAAGATGCGGCATATGTTAGGCCCCCAAAAGTACTGTCTGCAGCGTGTGTTCACTCCTAAAAAGCTTTGATATTGGTGCACTGTCAAAAACAAATGGGAGCTGTGTTTCGACTTGTTGAATGCTAACAAAATATTTGTTCTCATAAATAACGAGGTGTTAAAATTTTAGAAAGTACAGTCATATTTGAGGATGGACAGAATTTTCTCTGATATTTAATATCTATGTCTGCATAGACCAGAGGCTAGTGGAAATGAAGCCTGTTAGCAACAATGCAGGACTTTTTAGTCTCTATTTAAGGCTCATTCATCCTCCTTTCTGTTGGTCTTTGCCAAGGGTGTCCATCAACTCCTTAAAAATAATTTTGCTCTTCAGCTTGCCAAATTGTTTTCTTTTAATATTTTTACAGCAACTTGCTAACTTTATCTGCTGTTTGGTGCTGGGCAGATAGCTACGCTCTTTCATACCTAAATGACAGAATAACTCGATTCCAGCTTTATTGCTTCACTGCAGCGGGCAGTGAAGATGCAATCAACAAAACTAGAACACAAATTAACAAAGAGCAGCTAAAAAGCTTCATAAGAGCTGAGAATTCGGTTTACTACTCTGTGATTTAAGCATTATGAGTCATGCCTTTAAAATGACATAGCCTTGTGATAAAGAATTAATGTAAAAAACATGACCCAATGCTGGGTTAACAATCAAGAAACTGTAATAATGACATTTATAGTAATATTATGATCATGAATCAAGTTTTTCTGGACATTTTTCCCTTGCTTAAAAAAAAACTATTTTCCAAATCAACTAATTTCCTACCATTTGCAGGATATTTCTTGCCAAGTTGCTCACCCCCCCATGTTTTCATAAAGGAAACAAACCAACTTGCTAAAGAACGCAAACCAATTTGGTTCGAAGGTTTCAATGCTTGTGAAATGCTTATAGCGCACCACAAGAAAAGTGATGTGGATCCATGTTTCAAAGGGTTAAAATCATGGTAAGTGTTTCTTACTGCATCCTGAACCTGTATGCACATGAAATCTTGCTTTTTTAAAATGCAGTGCGACTATTCTCCTAATATTGTGTCTTTCATGCTAGCGATACTTGGTCAGCCTCATAGACCAGCCACAGTGACTCTTTTTGGGAATTCTGCCTCCAGAACAAACCCTTCCTCCTCCTCTTGAATTGTTAAATGATTCTGCTAAACTCGGCTCAGATTGAATCTCCTGTCCATTCAGTTCACCTCAGAATCGAGATCAGTCAGCTTTTTTTTCGCCTCATCCTATGCCGGAGCCGTGCTGCGGATTTAGTTTGCCTCTGATCCAGCAGCAGCAGGCACGGCGGCCCTCGCTGTGTGACGGCTGCAGGAGGGGAGCTGGGCCAGCGGGGAAGGGGGATACCTCCCGTGTGCGCTCGGCAATTGTTGTCGTGGCGATGGTGGCCGTAGTGGTGGTTGCCAGGGAGATGGCGGTTGCTTGTCTGACCCGTCCCCCTCGTGCTGTCACTGGCATTATTGATGCACGCCGCTGCTTGGCATTGTGGGAGTGCGGGAGGGAGGGCGGAGAGGACAACGGTTAATGAGTTCAGGAGGAACGGGGACTCTCCCTGCTCTCTCTTTCCTTTCTCTGTTTCCTCATCACCTCTCTCCCTCTCTTGCTCCCTCCCCCCCCTTCATTTCTCATGGGTGTCTGTCTTGTGCGAGTGTGCATTAAGAATGTGGGTCTCTCATGATCCATCATGGCAAAATGCACTTTCACTCTCCTTCACACACACACACACACACACACAAATGCTCACACACCTAAACGGCATACAGACGGCGCACTCACAAAAACATGTTCTCCCACACCTTTGCTCGAGCAGCGTAACTGACTCATTCGCAACCACTCCTTTCCGCCCTCACTTATACACCACACACACACATGCACGCACGCACACACACACACACGAACACACACACACAGATGCTGCCCTGCTGTTATGCCTGAAGGTAGGAGAGCTAGCAAGATTAATAATGACCCCTGACTCCCCATAGACAGACCCAAATATACACAGTTTGGAGAGAGAGAGTAAGAGCGAAGGCAAAGAGAATGAAGGTAAGAACAAGGTGAGGCCAAATGGTGACTAAAAATACACACTTAAGACACAAAGGGAGAGAGAAAGTGTATACAGTTTAGAAAGTGATAGAGATGAGAAAAGAGAGAGTGGAAGAAGAAGTGGAAGGCCAAAAATGCAAAATTGAGTGAGCAGAGTTGATAAATGGGACAACACTAATTGGACTGCGGGCACTTGAAAACTGGGAACCATTTTTACAGACGGTCCCCGGAGTGGATAAATCTGAAAACACCAACCACAAATTTTTAGTGAAGATAAGGAAAACGTAAAGCAGTGATGTGAGACTGGTTGGGGTGTTAGTCGCAGGGGTACTTCAGGGTTTCACTTCCATAAAGTTAGGGGACATGCAAGAGACAGACTGAAGAATGGTTAAAATGGAAGTAGCAGAGGCCATGATAGCTGGACTTCAGTAGTATGGGCCAAGCTCCAAAAACACCCTAAAATACCCAAAATGTAACTCATATTTGATGTCTCCCAGCCCAAGCCAAGATCAGACTTTAGTGAGCTCCTCTAGAACCACACTCGTTTGGGCTTTAATGGTCTGTGCTTTTATAGCTGCATGCAGAACACACAGAACTGAATACACAGTACAATTTCTAGGAATGTAAAGGTTCACGAAATACATGGTTCGATGTGATACGGAACAGTGGTCTCTTGGCTCACTACGTTTTCTGTACAGCAAAAAAGTAGAAATGCCAGAGAACTTCTCTTGATTGTTTCATTAGTTTTATTTTATGCTGTTTTAATTCATTTATTTATTAAAACTAACATAATAAAGTATGACCTTTTTCAACTATAAACAATGATGGATCTACACCTCAGTGACCTATGTCAGAAGAAGAAGCAGAAGAAGATGAGTTGACCACAGTTACAAATTCATTTGAGATTTATAAAAGGAAAATTGCAGACTTGCAGGCGCACGCATGGTTTCATAAATCTGAATATTTTTTGGGGCATGCCAATTTCGTTTTTTTCCCTATATACACCTTCAGTATGAATCTTATGCATTGTTTTATAAATGAGACCCCTTGTCTGTTTGTTTTAGCAAGGAAGGGACCTCTGCAGAATATCTGGCTCTAAGTCAAAACCTCATGAACAATGAGCACTTAAAGATTTCCTACCCAGGAGAAGTTTGAGTTAGTTGCAATCTGCAATCCTCAGCTTTAGATGCCACTAAATCCTACGCACTGCTTCCTTTAACACTGACATATTTCCCCAAATGTCAAACAATTAAAGTTATGAAGAGATTGTGGTCATGGTTAGATAAAACTGTTGACTGCTGGTTGGAACATACCTAAAGGTCCTTTTAGGCACTCTAACAAACAGACCATGCCTTAGTTTTCCTTGTGAAAACTGTGAATACAGGTGTTGTAATTCATCTGTTATTGTGTTGATTTTGCCAGACAACTTGCATAATGATTCTAAAATTTAATTGAAGTCTCCGCTAGCTGAAGACTCTAGTTTAGACACACATTGTTTAACACGTAACCAGTGTTTTGCACATAAGCAGAGTGTGAGCGCAGCCTAAAGAGAGTGACGGCAAGAGTATTTGCTTTGACAGTGTGTTACTACCTCTCACTTTCTTACGCTAAAGCGCTCTCAGAGATTTTTCAGCTGCCTCTCGTTCTCTCTCTGGGTCACACACACACACACACACACACACACACACACACACACGCACGCACACACATAGAGGCTTGTGCATGTGTATATAGACACACAAAAACACACACAGATACCAGCGGCAATATGCAGACAAAAACACGTGTGCACGTGCACACACTCACACACTCACACACTCACACACACACACAGTTACATGCATGCACAGAAGCACCGGCATGGATTAATGTGTTTGGCTCAACTATTTCATTTATTACTGTCGGAGGCCTTTTGTGATGAGGGCATTTTTCAGGTTGCTAACCATTATTCCCTCTAGGCCCCAGGCTCATCAAAGGACTGTGTGTGTATGTGTGTGTGTCAGTGTGTGCGTGTGTGTCAGTGTGAGATTTACCCAGCCTTATGGTTATGGTTATGGTCTAACCAAGTAGTCTTTTTTTTTTCTTTTTTTATTCTTCAGGGGATTCACGTTGCCATTTCTGACTGTACTTAATGCTCCCTCCCCATTTGTCAACACAAGCCTAAGCAGCTCGAAGGCCTGTTTGTTTTGCCATGAAAGGGTTTTTTTTGCACCTCTATCATACCTTGAAATATTGCTGAGTGTGCTGTATCCATCAACATACCAAAAGTGTCTGAGCGAGGGGAGAGAGAGGGAGGGAAAGACGTGGATAGGGAGCGACCATGTCACTCGTCTCTGTCCTGATGTTCTTTCCCCCCAGTGTATTAAAAAGTGTTTACACAGTACTCGGATCAACTACAGCACAAATTACATGCACATAGAGATATAAACTCAAACCAGATGGCATTGCTTGTGCTCTGAATAATGGTTGGTGTTTGGTTCTGTTTTCATGGGCTTGACTCTGCCACTGCCTCAAGAGTAAATTCATTCATTGGTTTATTCTTGGTTTTCTTTGTTTGTAGAGGAACTGGCCAGTGGGCTAACTTGTGACAGTAATACAAGAATTAATTGAAATCATTCTGTGGGTAGTACATGTAAAAGGAAGGAAGTCAGCATCATCAGTAGCCTGCCTCTCACCTCATTGCACCAAATATACATTTGGCTCACAGGTACTAAAGTACTCCGAGTGTTGCACTGAACTGAATGTAACAGGTTGAACCAGCAACAGATGGCATTACGACTCAACTGAGGTCAGTCAAAGTTATGAACCATGATACCTTCATTTACTGCTGTACGTACTAAAATGCATGAACAAAGTACATAGTCAGTGAAGCACCAGACTAAGTAAAAACCAGTAAGTGGTTATTTGAAGTTCTACAGCATACTGACTTACACTAAATCAAGTTCACAGCAGTATGACAAAAATCCCTTCAAGGTCCGCTTGCTAGCTTTTTCTGAAGAAACCCCCCCCCCGTAAAACTGCTGGCTCTTGGAGCTGTTGCTCACACTACAGGCTATACTTTCGCATTTGTGTATTGCCCACTAATCACCAACAACCCTGTTGCTGTCACCACATACACAGTGAGTAAAGAGTTGATCAAGAGACACAACCACTCCTCTGTCTATCTCTTAAACTCGGACCGAAACCATAAAACAGTAAAACTAGGCAGTGCTGATCGAATAGAAATCAAGATTACATTATCACACTGCATATTTCTCATCTAAAATGTAGGTTTAGAAAAAAACATCATGGTTCGGCTTAACATTCATACCGGAAGCAAATATTGGGCTCTTAGGTGAAAGTTTGGGTATTGTTGGACCCATTCACCACCCCCAGTCACTATAGAGAGACTTTTCAGGTCCTTTGATCACATTGTTACCGGTAATGTTTCAAACTGACACCACCCAGTGGCGAATCATACTGTCGTGACAAATTCAGTCCGTTGGGTAGTAAACTGACGCTGCTCGCCAGCGTATCCTCCCGCTGTGACAGGTGCCGTTTGGCTGACCTGTGGCATATCATACTGCCAAGAAAGGTGCCGTCTGGTCACAATATAAACTGCCACCATCCGTTGGGGTATTAGGCTGCCATGAAATGTGGCTTTTGACGTCAGTGTTTGACCCCGAAATTACTGATTATTGACAAGTTCAGAATGTGAACAGGCTGGAAATGCTCAAGTGAGATTTGATATTCTGGATTTGAAAAAAGACATGTAAAGACATGCAGGCTCGAGTGTACGAGCACAGGAGTAAAAGCTGAAAATCATAGCTGTTGTACTGCTGCTGTTGTATGCCTCCGATTAAATGTTTGTCATCTGTTTTCATTTAAGGGCTAAAGGCATTTCTCTAGATTGAGGATTTAAGCCTGTGAACCTATTTGTCAGCCCTAAAAATAAGTTCAAAATCAGAGTTTTTGAAAAGTTGACATCTTGGTAATAAAGGAGTCCTTATCAGTATATGGCTTTTGTAAGCAATAGAGTCTAACACGCATAAAAGCAAAAATGCATTAATTTAATGGATGAAAGGGGCAAGAGTGAAAGTGGTTTAGAGTCAAAGCTCAACCAAAAAGATATACAAACATTTACTGTTACGGGAAATCTGCCAACATTTGTAGAAATACAGAGTCAAAATTGACCAGAAATTTTAATCAACCTCTTAAACCTTCTTTGACACAGTGTCAACCGGCCCTGCACAGCGTGAGCGTCACAAACTGTGTATTCAGGGCTGCCATTCACAAACAGCCTTTACCAAGGCCGACACACAAAGATGCAGTTGGTATAAGGACCACAAAACCTGGAGCCCTGAGCAATGGACACGCGTAAGATGATCTAATGAGCCACGTTCATGTTTCTCTTACAAGTGTCATGAGAGTCTGCTGGGTCCAATGACTCCTTTGTATGGCTTCATAACAGCTGAGGAACATGAGGTCATTTTAGTGCATCATTTCCCCATATTCCAAGATGATGATGTCTGCATGTTAGACGAATTAAAGAGTGGTTTCATGAATGAAGTCAAACACCTTCTGTCAGTCCACTGCAGAAATCTTTGTCAACTCTCAAAAACTAGAGACTTTTTTTTTTATCTTGCACAATCAAAACACACTGTTCAGGTGTTGTATAGAAGCACTGGAAGCACGATAAAGAGGAAAAGTCATAAAAACTGAATATGTATAAGTAAGGAGTAGAGTCATTTCAGTCTTTCAGATCTTAAATGTCGTGCACAGAATTTGAACCAAAAATATATTGGACAATTAAAAATAAAGATCTCTTGTCTCTCAGTATCTCTTTCAATCAAAAATATTTTACCTTACATTGGTACTAAACGTGTAATTCATTTTTTTGTTTATTTCTGTCATATATCTAAATTGAGTTCCCGGCCTTTACCTCAGTTTAACAAGCCTTAAAGGTTTTTTTATCTTTACATGACCTTTAGGGTAAAACAAACTGCACATGTACATTAACATTAACGTGTTTCATGTGGCAGTTGCTATTGTGTTGCGTTCACAGGAAGGAGTAGGTTTTGTTCAGAGGTAAGGTAAGATCAAAAGTACCAAGAACACAAGAACACAGGAAATGTGATGTCGGTGTCCACACCACAATTCAGCATTGTTGCCTTTTCTATTGCATGAGTGTAGCTCTTCCATTAGGGTTATTAAACCTAAAAATATCTAATGTATTTAATCATGCACATTGGTCAAACTCGACACTACAACTGGAATATATATAAAAATATGCAACACATTGGGTCAACGCTGTTCATGACTATTTCAGCTCTCACATCTGACTGATATGGCAGCAAATATTCACGCTCTGGCTCGTTATAAACTTTTTGTCTGGGCATGTGGACAATGCGCAGTATGTTGTGGATAAGGAGGCATATCACCAATGTAAGTGTAACCATTAAAATATTTTTCACATCTAAGTGGTTAGGCAGCAAATGCACAGATGGTTTGGATTAGGGGACAGAGGGCAATGGTAAGCTGTACAAAACAACACATCCAACAGTTGTTGTGTAATGTTATACTATAAATGGTTTTAAACGTATTAAATTTATTCTTAAAGACAAGGCAATATACCATAAATATAGAAGACCATTTTAAATGTTCTTCATCAAGTCAAATATGAGTCATGTGTTTGTCTGAACATCAGAAGCCCTGTGTGTGTGTGTGTGTGTGTGTGTGTGTGTGTGTGTTCCACACCTACAGCATCGATCAGGTACTTAAACCACAAACTTGTGTTGCTTTCATGTTCACTGACCGGACTGCAGGACCGCATAAGCTGTAAGTGTGATCACTTATGTTGTTTATTAACAACTGTGGCTGTTGTAACATGACTTGTCTTATTCAAATTGTTGAGATTTTGCAGTCTTGCTTGATATTTAAGATTTTTTAAGAAGTTACTAAAAAAACGAAAGGTTTGTCTGAAATTCTTAACTGAATTCTGTTTTTTCTGTGTTGCTTTATGTTACACAGAATAACAGTGCCCTAAGAAATATGTATATAATATGTTAAGGGAAAGTGATTATTTAATCTTAAGGAGTGTAAAATCTTTGTGACCTTCTGCTCATTTCACTTACTTCTAATTTCTGGACGGCAAATACATCTTTTTTTTTGCATGAGATTTACCCCAAAATCCTGAAAAATTCGCTGTTTGGACTCCGAGTGTATAGTTGTACCTTCATATCACTTTTCTTTGATAATTTTGGTGCAGTGCATTTGAAGCAACAATGGAGGGGAAGGCAGCAGGACATGCAATTTGGGCTGCCTTTCTGGTGCTGTTTCCTGTGGCAGGTACAGGTCTGCATCATATTATTGCTGTCACTCTTGGAAAACTTTGAGGATTCACCACATGGTCCAGAGGGTGTTAAACAAGCCTGTACTTTATGTGTTTTATTTCAGCTCAACTCTCATCAGCCAGGTGTGTTACCTACGCACACAGAGAAACCTGTGGTTTAGAGGGCTCATCAGTACAGTTTCCCTGCTCTTATCCCAATAATAGTCAAGTCATCTCAATACCAGGGTGGTCCAAAAAACTGCACCCTAATGTGAAACCTAAACCCTTGATAGAGATGGCAGCTTACTCGTTCCGAATGAAGTTCCTTCAACGTGGAAACAATGACTGCACGATGACGCTTACAGACTTGAAAACAGATGACGCATCCATTTACTATTTTTTATACAAATCAAGAAACAATACAGGGGAACCTGTGACATGTCAAGGTTTCCCTGGTGTGAGACTCCACATTTTTGGGTCTCCTGTGAGCATCCTGGTGAAGGAGCTTGTTAGGGAACAGCATATGCCTGTTGCAGATTTGACAGTGACAGAGGGTCAGAGGATAATGCTGACTTGTGTCCCCAACTGTGCTGCAAATCTGAACTCCAAACCAGGCTACATTTGGTACAAGAACAGGAACAGACTGCAATTAAATGTCAGCAGAACAAACTCATGCTTCCTGTTGTTGGACCCAATCAGTGATGAGGATACAGGCAGTTATGTCTGCGCCATGATTGGCTACGAAGACCGGCCCTCGTCTGCTGTCGACCTCATAGTCAAGAGAAGACCCAGAAATATTGTGGTGTCTGAAGCTCCTGACGGTGGATCACAGGAGGACAGTGTGACAAACAAAGACAAAAGCATGTTTACATTCTCTATGCTTATTGTAGCCAGTGTTTGCATTGGGTGGGTAATTGTAGTAATGGTGGTTATACCCATCATCAGAGTAAAGAGGAAGAAAAAGATGGAAAGGAAAAGATTTGCTGCTTCAGTCCCCACACCTCAAAACCACAACAGTGATTTATACATAGCTCTAGATATAAAATCCATGTCTGCTGAATATGACATACTGGACACAGTGAGACACTGCGCTGATGCCGAGGCTATTTATGAGAACTACCATCAGCCTGGAAACTCCCTGAGATGAGAGGGGTTTCACAGTAGCCCAACACCAGTTTTGCATATTATAGCTACATTGTACATATATTTTATGTTGTGGCACTGTTTAAAGTATGTTTACCATATTTTTATTGCATTTTTTTCTATATTATATTTAAGTTCTTGAGTGTTGCAGGATGTTGCCTTTATTTTAATTATTATTCCTCTTTTATATATGTTTATTGTATTTTTAATCTTTGCACCAACTGCCAAAAAGCAGATTTCTTGAACCTGCTTGGCAATAAATCATTTTCCGATTCTGATTATAGCCAATGTATACAAAGTACTTTCAAAGATTGGACCAGACTCAGAAAACTGTAGGATTGACAGGAGCCAAGAAGACCACGGAGAACAGAGACACAGGACTCAAATATAGATAGTGTTTGCATGTACTGAATGCTTAGAAAAGGTGATAAACAGGTGGAATTCTCTAGATAAGTTCAACAGGTATGTTCAAATTGCAAAGTAAATGTGTTTACAGATTTGCTTAGAAAATAACAAACTAATAAACTGTGTGAACACAAAATAAGTAAATAAATATATACATTTAAAAAAAAACGTGGGAATATGGCTCAGTGTCTCTACACAATACAGTGTGGGACTGATACGAATAAAGGTATGTGTGTTCTCTTTCCACAGAGCTCTGTGTGTGTGTGTGTGTGTGTGTGTGCGTGTGTGTGTACAGTTCAATCTTACCGCGCTGGACGTAGGTGTTCAGCTCGCGGCCTCCTCACTGTGGTAGCAGGTTCTGGGCTCTCCTGGGCTGGGCTCGCCATCCAGTACTGGAAAATGGTTCTCGCTGAAATTGTCTCCATGTATCTGAAGTTTCCTCCAACGGCTCTGAGATTTCCTGTGAAGTCCCGACACGTCTTAGATGGACTCAACAAAAAAACGGACCTGTAAATGAGGACAGACTGTTACTAGCTAATTCCACAAGCTAGAGAGTACAGCTGATACAATCAACTCAATTCTCCATTCACATTTCTGTAGTTCACTCCTTTTCAAAAATCTTCATTTCATTCACAGCAGCCAAATGTGGTCAAGTGCAAACAAGCGTTTATCATTAACCCTTTAACACCTGGATTGACATCAGTTTTCTTCACTAGTATTCAACTTCAGAAACCTGAGAAAATTAGGTTGATTTCTTTCCACAACATAATGAGCAACTTTGTGAGAGATGTCCCATAAAATGGGGCACCCAGTAACTCTGTGGACAGAGAGGGGGCCAGATGTATAAAGGCAATGTCCTCACTGCAACAGCCGTGGGTTCGCTTCCAGCTTGAGGCCCTTTGCTGCACGTCATCCACTCTCTCTCCCCCTTTCACACCTGCAGTCTGTCCTGTCAAATAAAGGTAAAAATAAGAAAGAAATGTCCTGAAAACTGCAAAAAATAATAACAATTAAGGTGACAAGGAAATCATTTGAAAATTAGCTGGGTTGAGTATTTGTTATTATCAAAATATCAAAAAACCTGGGATAAATGGGATGGGCCTGTTAAGTAGGAACAAGGACACAAACGCAAGTATGTATGCACGCACGCACGCACGCACGCACGCACGCACACACACACACACACACCTTTGCAAAGGATTAGTATCTGCCATCACGCCGAGGGTGTATCTCGGTGCTACAACACATACTTTTGTTTTACCAACATGTCTTTGCTGTCTAATGCTCTCTGTTTCCGTGTGTGTGTGTGTGCATCTCTATACCTGCCATCAGCTGTTGTGTGTGTGTGTGTGTGTGTGTGTGTGCTTCTCTATACCTGCCATCAGCTGTTGTGTGTGTGTGTGTGTGTGTGTGTGTGTGTTCACTAGCTCCAGCTAATGACATAAGTAAGCAGACATGTTCAACAACGAATTGGTGCATGTAAACATTGTACGCTGCAGCAGCCCCATCCCTCCCTCCTTCTGTTCCTCCATGCTTTTATCTCTCCTCTTATCTCCTGCCCTCTAAAAATCTGCTCATCCATCGCTCCTGCCTCTTCTGTCTCTACTCGCCTCTATCTGTTTATCTGCCTCTCCTCCTCGGGCATTCAAATCCTTCCCTGCTGCACCTTTTCCTCTTCTCTTTCTTTAATACAGTTTTCCCATCTCTTTTTCCTTCTTCTCTTCTAAAACACACCTCCACTGGCATTATTTATTTCTCCCCACAACTCCATCTGTCTGACGGTCTGCCTGCCTTTTCAGCCATTCATCCACCATCACTCTGTTGCTGATGTGGTGTGATGGAGGAAGTAAATAAACAGAGCCAAAGCCAGGAATCCTAAAAGATCTTGTCTTTGCATGGATGATGGTAATTTATCACTACCTTGTCTCTCCCTCCCTGCTTCTTCTGCGTATAGGAGGGAGATTTATCTCTAATTGTAATAGTGAGTCAGGTGATGGAGGGAGGGAGGGGGCGAGGGTGAGCAGCAGAGAGGGAATTATTAAATGTCACCAGTAGTTTGATGCCACACCTGGGGCCCGAGATGCCATCTTTGTTTTGGGCTTACAGTTTGCTGCTGGTCACATGGATGTGTTTGGCAGTTTTTTTCATCTATCTTTTTTATCTTATAATTTTTTAAAATAGATTTTATTTCTGAACATTTCAATAATAAAAAACAGAGACATAAGACATACAGGACAGAAAGCAAAACATCATTGATTTCAATTCTTTAACAAAAAAGTAAAAATAATAAAAAATATGATTAACTATGGAATTTAATACAACCCCTATGGCCCTTGCGTGTTATTCTGCGCTCAGATTATGCGCCGTTTAACTAGCAATATGGTGCTAGATCGCTTAAATGGGGCCCTGAAATATAGACAAAATTTCAAACATCTCTGTCTTTTAGTTGTCAGAATTAACTGCACTGTGGAGCATAATAATGATATAATAATAATAATAATAATAATAATAATAATAATAATAATAATAATAATAATAATAATAATAATAATAAAGAAGAAGAAGAAGGCAGTTAAAAGGGAAAATACAACTTTTGTGTATGCCGGTTTGCACTATGATTGTCCACAGGAATATTGAGGCTGAAGCACAGTGAACAGTCCAATGCAAAGAAGCAGTTAAATATGGCTTGTTACCCACTTGACCTTTTACCCCGTTGAAATGTTCAATAAAGGCTCCCCAGATTTTAGAAAACTTCATGAGGGAGTTTGACAGAGTATAGCGGATTTCTTCAAAACGTGGACAAGAAAGCATGTCATTTAGCCATTTCCTAAAGCAAGGAGAGGAAGATGATTTCCATTCTCACAGAATAACCCCTTTTTTTGCTATGAGTATATCAAACATAAGAGCTTGCTGTAATGCAGGGGAAAGAGTCAAAGAATAATTAGAATAACTCAGTATCACAGTGAGAATCAGTCAATCAACTGTTTGCTATATGTGTTACTATACGAGGTGTTTACATTTCAACGGTACCTCCTGACAACAGCTTTCCTACAAAAAGGAGGAGATGGAGGAGATGTGTCTGAAAAGGTTTTCAGGTGTAAAGCAAAAGACGGGATGAATAATTGCAAACAATAGGTGGTGAAAAATAGAGGAAATGTTCTCCAGAGGTGCACCTCATTGTAGAAATCCCCCTCCTGCTCTCTTTACCCAGCCCTCCACCTCCACCTCCCTTCTCCCCCCTTTTCCTCCCCCCACCCCATTACCAATTAGCTCTAAGGCCATAATGGATGTTGTTTGCCGTGTTTCCCTGTCAGCGGATTGAATTAGCGCCTCTGTGTGTGCGAACGTGTGTGTATGTGAGCGTGAGTGATCATCTTATCGGCTCTTAGTACAGTAATGAAACACAGTTATAAATGGCTGCAATCCTGTTAACAAAACAGCACCTGAGTGTAGCCTGCTAGATAAATCAGAACTGGGTCCGTCGCCACACCGACCCGGCGGCTGTTGCTAAGGCGTGGAATCACCAGGAGACAATTGAATCATTTGCTCACTGTCTGATAAAGCGTCTGTCTTTAACAACCGGATCACTGCTATAAAAAATAACACCATTTGTTATCACTGTGTTTTCTCCCTTCACAGGGTTCAGGAGAAGTCTGGTTGAATTTCTGGTTTTGGAATCAAACTGATATTACAGGAGTGGGGGGAATGGCAGCATATTTCTTTGTTTTGAAACATTTGGTGGTTTAAACAGCCCCTGCTTTGCTTCTGGTCTTTCTTCATCGCACTATGGTGATAGGGGTTGTCATGCATGCGCTCGCTATCACACACACATGCACACATTCCTCTGTCTTTGTGCTGCGGGACTATTAAGACAGTGTCTAATGCTGCGACATACTCCAGTGCTCACACACTTAATTGTGTTAATGTTTGAGTTCACATAATCTTTCAGGGCTGTCATTCTCTCAGATTATTCAGCCCTGTTTTCAATTACTGAACGCCTTGGCACTGTAGGCCCTGAATGCATGATATACCTGTCCCTGTGCGCGTTTTCACGCCGTTGTTTGTCCGTGTGAACCAAACCAGCAAAACAAAGACTGTGGATGAGTTAGGTTTAATTATTTCTACGATGCCTTTACTGATTTTGCTACAAGGCTGTGTGTGTGTGTGTGTGTGTTTGTCAGTGGTGTAAAGTAACAAAGTGCTCAAGTATTTTTGGGGGAGTATCTGTACTTTACTTGAGTTATATTTTGGTCAGCTTTCACTTTTACTCCACTACATTTGCTAAACAAAATGTATACTTTTACTTCACTACATTTCCCTCGAGCATCTTAGTTACTTACTACAAAATAGGGAAGGCAGCAGTGGTGTGGCCAGACTTTTTTAGCGGGGTGACCCGAGTGGGGCATCGACGTATGCAGGGGTGGCATGAAGTACGAGCACCACTGTGAGCACACGCGTCGGCATAGCTTTAATTTACCATTTTTGTCTTTATGACTTACATTGCATTGTTTTATATTCCTGTTTATGGTTTAGTTTAAAGATAAATAAACCTACCAATCACAACACAACAGAGTGACATCACAGAAATGTAAAATAAAGCTTCCATACTTTAGTAAAGAAGTTGTTTCTCTAAATGTAAATAGTACAATAGTGAGTATAAAGTGCCAAAAAAATCAAAAAACAACAACAGCCTCTGTAAATAAACTTTTTAACAGTTGCATCGATTTATTTGTATGTGAAAATTAGTCAGGCTAGACACTACTCTGGCACATCACTGACTTTCAGGTTTAAGACTGAATTTGGCCAGTGCCACCTGGACCAAATTCTCTCCCTAGACACACCCCTTACAGGAAGTGAGGAAAAGATGAGGGGACGGACAGACAAATGACAGAATACGAGGTAGGGAAAAACTGGACTCTGTTCTTTAAAATCTTTAAGTTGTAAAAAAAAAAACAACAGCTTTTCTTAATGTGTAGTCTACACTCCATTAAAGTTTTTAAGGTTGAGTATGTTACGAAGACATAAAGTTCATAATTCTCAAAATTCTGGCCACTTGCTTTTCTCTTCACAGAACTCACTTTTACTTTCAATACTTAGTTACATTTAAATGCATACCATTACTTTTGATACTTAAGTATAGTAAATAGTAGATACTTTAACGTGAGTAATATTCTTCTCCTTTTAAGTAATTTTCTGGCAAGATATCTGTACTTTTACTCAAGTATGGCTTTCAGATACTCCATCCACCACTGGTGTTTGTACATCTGTGTATTTGAGCCTGCACATACATGATGTGAGTGTGTCTCCATGTATTTATACAAGCAGCTCAGGCTTTCAACGGCCAGTCAGTTGAAAAATTGAGCAGCTCCTCCTCAAACTCATTTTGAAACCTGTCTGCAATAGTTTTGGCTACACTCACCGATACACCACATCATCAGTTATTGTGAATACGAGAGGAGTGAACTCTGTTAGCATTTCGACACACGCACACCCACACACACTAGGCAACGGAGCATGAGTCAACGATACAGGAGTAAGAAAAATAAAAGCCACATAGCACAGTCATTGCGTGCTGAACGGAGCCCATTCAAGCAGATCAGCGGTGTGTGAGACAGAGTGTGTGCAAATTGTGTTTGTGTGTGTGTGTTTGTGTTTGAGTGCACTCGTGTCAGTCATCCATCAGTCTCGTTACTGGCTGTCAACTGCAGGAATTTCCTCACCACGGTTTACTTACTGTCACACAAAGTTGCGTGTGTAACTATGAACAGTAAGGATTAAGCTGGGTTATTTATCGTATCCTGTGAAAGCTGCGTATGCCGACTCACAGATAGCCGTAATTATCCAGGTTCATTGTGTTCTTTAATTTCTAAATTCTGTTTTAAACAACAGTAAAGACAGCATAGCAGTGATTTACTGTGCCCAGACTGACTGAAAGTGTACAATAGGTGTAAAGTAGCATGAAGAGAAAATACTCACATAAAATACTTCAAATTCAAACCTAAGTATAGCACGAGTAAATTTACTTAGTTACATTCCATCCAAACAATGAAAAGTGTGCGTAGGCAGCAAAGAGGAACAAACATAGCTTCTATTGTTCAAACTTTTGGTGAATTTGAATTACATAGAAATGACCTTAAAAACGGTCTTTTTAGAAGAATATGGTTGCTGTATTTCCTCACTTTACAAGATGTAAAGGATAGAACAAACAAGCCGTTTGAATTGAAAGTTTGAGATAATTAGGGCTGTAAGTTATGCGCTGGATGTGTGTGAATCTGTGTTGCAACAAGATGGGCATTGTCAACCGGCTATGATGCTCTTTATTTGCTCTTTATAAGGGGACTTTAAATGATTCAGCTCCTGGGATGGGACGCAGTTATAGAGGAAACTGGTCGTTTTCATGAGCAATTACAGAGGCCTTGGTTAGACCACTGACTGTATGAATAATAATAGTCGCTACCACGATGTAATGTATTGTGGGCTGCTGTTTTCAAGCCTCATGCTTGATATTTTGGTTATTTGGAGCCAGTAGTGACCATATTTGGGTGAGAGGTTGGAAGCTGTGGATGAGCAATAGCTGGATCCGACTCACAGACTGTAGCGACACCTGTCTTGCAGACAGCCTGTCAGTGAAGTGGCCCTTCCCTTAAATATGCATAACTTTTAGCCTAATCCTAACCCTAACCCTAACCCTAACCGTAACCCCGTTCCTCGTTGAAAGTTCAAATAAATACCAAAACCATTTTTTGTACCAGGCTATAAACATGTTTATCTTTGCTGTATAGCTGTCTAGGGATTTATTCAGTTTTGAAATCAGCCTCCAGTTGCCATTTGATGAACTGCAATTTTTTGTCATTTCCGCGTTGGCTGACTTTTTCAGTCTCGGAGGTTGCAGTTTGGGTTAAACAGATGGTGTAGATATCTGGTGGCATTTGTCCCCAAGTTGTGGAAGACTTCACGAAACAAAATTTAAGACATTTACAGCAGATGAGGCAAGTTTACTGCAAGCATACGTTATTACGCACATGTCCACCGTCTTTATGTGATTACACTGAGTGCCAGAGGGGGGAGACAAAAAGTTCTGTACTCCAGCTTTAACTTGTTGCCCTTTCAGTCACAAATATGTAACAGAGAAATGTATAAGATGTGAAACTTATGGAGCTTCATGACAAACTTTACAAGTCTGCCTGTATATAGATAGTATACGGAAGATGAAACTTCACAGTTAAAGTCTGGGGCTACAACGAACATACATACTGATAAAGTAAGATCATCATCATGAAGAGTTGTGGTCTCATTTGTCTTGAAGTTTCACAGGAAACTGTGTGAAAGGTAATGAGCGTGACTTAACTAATCTGAATTTACCTGCAGATGACCTGTTGCTGGAGGGGGTGAAGAAAGTGACGCCCACATTTCTGTTGACTGTTCTTTGGAAATCAAGGTGTGAAGAGCGCTGACATGCCTTTCATCATGTGGCGACATCTCCCTTCACAAACACACGTAAATAGAAATGTCAGCTGTGTTTTGCATACTGTGTAGATTAGATGATTTATAACTTACTTTACCATCTGCATAACTGACGAGAAACTCCTCTTTCCTGTGTCTGGCTGTTTTTATCAAGCACAACAGGGCACTAATATGTGCGCCTAAAATTCTACCGCTGTCTCTGATGAGTACAAAGGAGGGGAAAGAAGCCTCGTCACAGGGAGAGAAGAAAGGTGATCACACCGCTCTGACAGTTTTATGATGCTCTGGCTTTGTATGTGGCTGCTGGGCCAACGGCTCTAAAAGCCTTTGCAGTAATTTGTGAGGTGCACCCGTCATTTTATCACTGCTCAAATTAAATGCTTATTAGCTACCTTAAAGAGGCATTTCATGTAAAAATACACTCATCTTATTTAACCAAACACATTCTACTTTCTGTGGTGACTTCTCTGTAATTAAAAAAGACAAGTATATATATGTTGATTTCATCATGAGAAAGCATGTCTTTTTTTGTTAGTTCACATCACCTCACACATACATTTATGAACAAATTAAAAACACTATCCCTGCAATTGTATTATGCAGCTGAAACTTGTCACTTAAAATTGGTGGCTTGGTTTATGATCTTGTGGATTTTCGTGTTTTTCCTGTCCAGTCACATAAAATTATAAATACGATCCAATTGATCGCTGTGAACATTAAAAATTAGCTTAGCTGTAGTTCAAGTCCATTACTACCCGGGTGAAAGTCTGGAGTTCGTTGGACCCATCCACTGCCCCTGCCACCTGCTCTAGAGGGACTCTCCAGCTCCAAGCAACGCTGCAAACTGATGGCTCCTGACTGCGTATCATAACGCAGCGAAAGGTGGCTTTTGATGCCAAAATCACTGACCGAGTTCAGAATGAGAACGGGCTGGCTGCAGCGGTCACTCTCTCCAACTACTAGACCAATTCCTAACAACTGTTGTCTCCATCAGTTACTTAGACACAAAAACCTGTCAAAATCATGTCCAGGTTGAAAAAAGTGTCCATTTAAAACAGATTTAATTATATGCCAGATCCACTTCTTACTTAAGTTTTAACACAAGCAGGTTTGCTGGTTATACGGTGATAGCATATGAATGAGCTAAGCTAGGCTAATCTCACCATTTAAATCAAAGACGGGCCTCCCTGAGGAATGAGGAAAAGGAGGCAAATTTATTTTATATACTGTTCTCGCATGGCAAAGAGTAGACCTCAATTCACAAGAATACATTGTCATTTTTAACAAAATGCAAATTAAGTTTCACAGTTGGTTAGAAATCCAATTTTCCAGAAAAGGATTTTGAAAGTGTAAAGGCTCGCTGTCTTTTTTCTTTTTTTTTTCACCTTTCTGTTTCTGCCTTTTGACAAACAGGTCTAAATAGCTGTGTTGGGGCTGACCCTTTGTAAACAGGCTGTGGGTCCGGTCAAGGCTGCTGGAGCTCCGTTAGAAGAAGGACAGGCCGGGGAGACAACTGAGGTTGTTTGCCATCAGGTGTGTGTGAAGATATCTCCAAACATTTGGACCCTGGAGATAACAACATGCCAGAGAGGGGGAGGCAGGGAGACAGACGGGGATGAGTGTATTTCCCTGGGACCACCTAAGCCGCCTAATCAAGATATGACTCCACAGCATGTGTGTGTGCGTGTGTGTGTGTGTGTAAGTGAGCGAGAGATAGAGAGAGACAGACAGAGACAGACAGAGAGAGAGCGTTTCTGTGTGTCTGTATGCGCCCAAGATAAAAGGTGGTGAATCAGAGGTTTCCCTCATTCTGATCCCCTATAGCAGGTGAAGCTAGGTGCGTGTGTGTCAGACAACTGGGAGGCTGCTCCCACAACCCCCATCACATCACCTAGACCATGGAGACCAGACCTGCACATGAGTAATGAGCAGTGTGCTGTTGTGTCTATGTCACTCAGTTTGTGTGTGTATGTGTGTGTGTGTGTGTGTGTGTGTGTGTGTGTGTCTATGGGGGCGAGTGATAAACGTTAGCGCTGTGATGTCGCATTAATTGCGTGCAGAGTCTTTGGTTCCCTCTCGCACAGTTAATGAAGACACGACACGTCGCTCATCCCTCTCTGACGCTCTGCTTTGAGTGCCACTGTGGCCTCCGCTGCATTTGAGCACTGTAATTTGGCTTTTAAATGAAATAAATGAGTTATCCGGGAGATCCCAAGGATTACGATTATCATTATTTTTCCCTTAGTGACAAACGCCACGCTGTGATTGGTTAATGACTTTCTTCTGAGTGGCAGCCGTCCTATGGGGTCGTCCGGAGCGAGGAAAATGGAGAGGGAGTGGAAGGCGGCAATCTGTACGACTAATGAGGAGCAATTATATCACTGACTTTCTGTTGACGTGACCCCACCGAAACCCTCTACAGACACACATATACACACACACATTTATTGGGAGCCCTTCAGAGACCCAATTTTAGGTGGCTGAATATGTGGATGTTAGCTGAACTGATGGCTAACTCATGACAAAAACAATTATTTATGGGTGATATATTTTTAACCTATATTCCTCTTTTTAGCAGTTTAGTTAGTAGTCATTTTTTCCGTAATAACACATTCATTTAAAGGAGAACTTACGTCTGTTTGCAGATCTTTGACAGGATTACTGCATACATGATTAGTTAGTTTTATTTTAATTGTCTAGAGACGTGCAATGCTAAATCTGTCTCTACTACAACATGTTTACATGCTTTACTGGTCAAAAAATGCTTTATTTTCCTCATCCTGTGTGTGCCCCCCTCCCTCGAAAAAAACATCTGATTGGTCAGCGTTTCCAAGTCTACCACATGCACTCTCAGTGTCTCTGGTCGGAGCGTTATTATATGCCAGCGGACAGACGGACGGCACCAGCCTCTCATTGGATGAGAGGTGAAATGTCTTCAAGAAACTCGAGCAAGTCCAGCTGCCTAGGATAGAGCACTTAGAAGTAGTAAACAGGGTATTCAGAATGCTCTGAAGCCTGAGGTTTTAGCTCACAAAACATCTTTTAACAAAATATACGGTTACACACCCACAGGCAAACCTCCTCACTTATTTATCGCAATGCATTATTGGTCCAGCTTTTGTCTCTTTACTGCTCCGTGCACATATTCCACAAAACTGGACAGTGAAAAAAACTCAAAATAACACTTCTGGACACAATCCATCCATAGAGATCCTTTTCTCGTGTTGAACACTGGGGACATACCCTTTATCTATGCGGAAATACGGACACAAAACAAAAGTGTGTGAAAACCAAGTATTAGCATATCAGTGTCTGGTCACGTATTTCTTTTGTTTAAAGCCTTTGCATCACAGCCACATTTAAGGCAGCAGGCCGGATTTTTGTTGTGATGATTATGTCTTACTGTCAAACTTTTATTTGGTCAAGTAAAAATCAAAATGGCCTGCAGCAATACAATCAGATCTGAACCAGCAATGAGACAGACTTGACCCAATGTGAGTAATGTCAAGCAGTGTTTTGTGAGCCGATACTTTCTAGTTTTAACAAGACAGTACTGACGATACTTTGTTTTTCTAAATCCACGAAAACACCAAAGTCAACAAAGAATTGATGATGTTCTAAAGCTCATTCAAGACGGACTTAAGCGTTGTTAATTTGTTGATAACAAGAAGAATACAGACTACGTTTTGTTTCCTTTACCACTGAAATAACTGTATGATTTCACTCTGTTTCTCCACTTTGATTTATACACATTGGTAGAGTTGCAAGGCTACATTATTCCTGTTTCTTTCTTTTCTACAAGTCTATCTTGTATGGTCCTTCAGCCTATCACCTTGGATACTTCATGTGCATATGCGGGAAAGATCATGATGTTAATTACTGTATGTTCACATATTAATGGAGACTAGAAGTCTTTATGTCCACGTTGAAAGCAAAACTGAAGATCTGTTTGAGCCGAATTCACGGCACTGACGAGGCTGGAGGATTTTTTTCTCCTGCTCAGTTTGTAGAAAGCCTTCCACTCTCCCTTTGTCTGTTTCTCTGAATGCTTCTCTCATTGTCTTCGACTTCTTTCAGATAATCTCATTTAGACTTCCCCTCTTGATTCTCAAGCCTCCTTCTCTCCCTCTCTCTCAGCGGAGCTCCCTGCCTCTCTCCCATGGCTCTGTCTTTCTCACTCTTTCTCACTCACTTCCTCTAAATGCACACAGTATTGATGTTTTTCCCTCCATCATGGCCCCTGTGATGCTTTTCCTCCTTTTAGTTCTGCCCTTTGTCTCCCACCTTTTATTTGTCAAAGGTTCTCTGTAGTGTTTTCTCCCCAGGTATACTCTCCCTCATGCACACAGATGTATAGATATACCAGGGGTTTGAAGGCCAACACCAATACTGATTTTTGTTCTGAAACTGCTTATAGACAATATACTGTATATGTCAATGGACGTTATTTATAAAAATGACAATTTCTGTGCTGAGAAAATGAACTATAGAAATGTCAGCCCCCCATGAAAGATGCAATGTGTTGGTTTCATTAAAAAAATATTTTTCTGAAATGACATAAGACAAATAAGACATGGAAAAAATATGATATACTTGATGTGAAAAGATCTGTTCGAATTAAAAACTCACAGTAAGTCCAGGTTACACCAAGGCAATTGTGGTTCTCTGATGTGACTAGACTAAACTCCATGGACGGAGGAATCATGGATGGATGGAAGAAATGACTCTAACATGTTCATTCTTGCCATGAACAGATCAAAACCAGTATGTCTCAAAACAAGCAGAAAACAACACACGTGCTTTACACACTGACTAGATAAAAGAAATGGGCGTAGTCACCAGGAGATCACCCACTGGTCAGCTTTAAAAGCCCTGAGTATGGCATTTTGGCCGTTGCCATCTTGTTTTTTGGGGGGGGGGGGGTTGAGCCAGAAGTGACCATATGTGGATGAGAGGGTGGAGCTTTGGAGGAGTGAATCTGACTGAAAAGCCAAGGAAACCATGAATGCCCGACCTTCAATCACAAGGTTGCTACGACCTAAAACAGGAGTGCTCAACTTACTTTGCTTGGGGGCCACTTTTGCAAAATGACAGGAGGCAAGGGGCCAGTTGAAACAGCGCCATACATGCTTCTAAAATTTCATGACATCTCTAGGACTTCAGGACATTTCTGGGATGATAGGTAATATCTCAGATTTAAGGACGTTTTTAGGGTTTTAGTATGTTTCTCAGATTTTCTGTCATTTCTCGGATTTTAAGATATTTTTAGGACATTGAAGACTGTTTTATGCACTCTGGCCCCTTAGGTGCACTACAAGTGCAAAAACAATTCCCAGTGTGAATCACTTTAGTTTATTGTTAATTAAAAAGTAGTTAAGAGGCCACCAAGCAACCTATCAGGGGCCCTAAAGCAGAGAATGGGTCTATTTTACACTAAATGGGATCATGATTTACGTAATGAACATCATGCTGCATTGAGGAGGACTTGAAACTAGCCACTGAGACCGTAAACTCATTAGGGAAAATGTTTTCTGTGGTGATAAATCAAATGAGAAGTAGGACCATTTTCTCATAAACTTCTATAGAATATCATGTGACTTCATTATGCAACCAGTGGAGTTGCCTCCTGCTGTCGATTTCAAAGAAGGCCGGTTGAAGGCACTTTGGCATTAGCGTCATTTGTCAGAACCGGGAGCTACGTCCACTTCTTTTATACAGTCTATGGTTGTACAATGGCAACACACAGCCAGTTTGAAAACATTTTTAACAAAGAACTGCCACTTTTGGCTTTTCATTCTTTTTTCTTCCACCCGGTTGACCTGTGTGCTTCTGGGGATATTTGCAACAAGTTCTCATCCCAAATTGTCACATATTGCCGATGTGCAGTGGGCTTCTGCATCCACATATTACGCTCTAGGTGTCCTTTTGCATCTGCTATTTACATTCTGGGATGCCCCTATTGTAATGTCAACGCAAGCACATGGTGGGATTAAGCTGCACTAGGTATGTTTAGGCAGCAAACACACATGGCAACCAACGCCTGGCATGGTTGGTTAGGATTAGGCAAAAGCGGCACATGTTAAGGATTAGGAAAAAAATATTACTTTGACACGAGAAGAAAACACCGGAACAGGGTTTGTTGGCTCCATTCACCGACCCTCCTGCCTGCCCCATAGGCACCTTATATAACATCGTTACCAGCAGGATTTCAACCTGACGGCATCCTGCCGCTTGTAATACACACACAACAGGTTTCATCCGGCTGCGTTCTCCACGAATCATGCCAACATGGCGGATGCCGTCGGCCCATCCGCCGGTGTATAATATTCCCATGACCGGTTCTGTCCACCCGGTTCTTCAGTGGCATATCAAGCAGATGCCAAAGGTGGCTTTTGGCGTTGGGATCTTACGCCAAAAGCACTGACTAAGCAGCTGTATTTGATTACTTCAGAATGAAAATAGGCTGATTTGTGCCCCCTAACACTGTCAGAGATTAATGACAAGGATGAGACACACACACCTGCAGATTAGAGGCTGAAATCTTAAACTGGTCCAAATCAGACTGCGTACCTTTGTTGCATGCCACACTCCACCCCCCTCCTTACATTTTCTGTCTTGCTCTTGACTATCCCAGAACTCTTTTTTTGTAAACCTTATTTACTGCAGGTCATCATGGGACACTCGACATCCAAAAAGATGACATTTCTTTACAACAGTTAATCTGGTTCGCACCACAGCCCTCACATGAGGATTAATTTACAGCGAATCAGGTATTTTGTTGCGGTAATTTAGCTTTAACCTTCATGCTTCCTGCAATATTCACTATTTAATAAAGATAATTTCAGCTTGATATATTGGGTTACCTGTCATAAAACACACACACACTCGAATGCACACACAACCTTTGCACCATCTCCCTTTGACTGTAAAAAGCAGCAGTAATAGAGAGCCGCGCACCATGTCAAGCTGTATTTTACATTTACAAGCATATCTCCCAACAAGCCAATCTGAGGTGGTGAGGCCAGATGAGGCTGGCTGTATCACGGTCCATCTAGTCAGCAGTTGCTGGCCTTATAACATGGCCTGTATCTGAGCAGAAAGGATATTTAGGGCGAGACGTAGAGGGAGATGAATGATGGGTGGAAGGGAGGACGGATGAGAGAGGGGGAGATGTAAAAAGAGAAGGCTCATGCACAAGAGTGGCCTTAAAGAGCGAAGAGGTTGGTTTCAGCGTGTTTAAGAGCTTTGGCAGAGGAGCAACTACCGCTACTGCGACTGTGGTTTCTGAAGGAATCAATGTGTGTGTGTGTGTGTGTGTGTGTGTGTGTGTGTGTGTGTGTGTGTGTGTGTGTGTGTGTGTGTGTGTGTGTGACCTCCTCCTGTCCTTTGGCACGTGGAACATTTTGCTCTGCTGTTTTTACAAGCTCGGCGTTAAGCTGTCCATCAAATGCCAGGAAAATACCCTGGATCCTTTTTCCCCATATCTGACACACACACACACACACACACACACACACACACACACACACACACACACACACACACACACACACACACATGTACACACACACACATGCACAATAAAAGTGAAGTGCAGAGTTGTAGTCTTATTTATTGGGTATCCTGTGGTGTGGGTGAACAGTCACTGGGTGGTAGGGCAGCGTGGGCTAAAACCAGATGATGTTTTCTTAACATTTCCCCTGATTACCCCCAACATCTCCCATCTGTAATCAGATTTCTAACATTTCCCCGTAGCCGCTTAAAAACCTCCTGCTGGTGACCACATAGCCTCAATTGGCTCTTGCAGAAATTTTGTGTGCAACTAATAAGATCAGGAGCAATAGTTCAGGCTGTATTGTCAGTCGTCCACAACTAATGGCACAGAAAGTATTACAGAGAAATGGCCGTGTTTGCACAATGGCAAACAGCACTCGGACTTACTAATGAAGTTCCCAGATGAGGGAGTTTTACGCACCACTTTTCAACTTCTTTAATACACTCCATACTTGGTCATCACCTTCTCACCTACTCCCCTCCGCTGCTCTCACGTTGATTCAAGTGAACCACATCAAAAGTGTCGTTCTGCTGCCAACATTACACAAGCTTTCCCTTTCACACCCGACCTCACTTTCCTCATGCCTATTCCAATCTCAACATGACAATCTCGAAAGAGGGTTACAACATTTAGCGTTTGTTGCATTTGGTTAGGTTATTGTGCAACACAAACGGAGGCTCGGTGGAAACAGACAGTTGGGTTACTGGTGGAAGAATTCATATATAAAGGACATTTTGCTTTTCTGAATGAGTAGAATAAGTATTGTTTTAGGGCACGGTCACACATGAGCGAATGCAGGCGAGTGAATACGACCTGTCGAGGCGATATTTGTGCGTACTGCCTGATGTGACAAATACAGAAAGCTAGCTGGTTAGCTAATGTTAGCTAGCTGTCTAATAAATATGGGGAAATATGATGTTATCGACACATTATCCATTTCCTCATGTTTCATGCTCCCAGAGACACGCTCCACAGTTTGGTTATACTCCTCAAGAGCTGCAAACATGTTGCTTGTTGCCACAAGTGCAACAACTGCACATAAGGGCGGAAACACGATTAATCTTTCAAAACACCTCGAGAAAGTACATCACACACAAGCAAAGAAATGCACCGTTTTCCACCGCCCAGCTTATATTTCATAGCCTTTACCCCAACCCCCTCTGATATCTTAGATATCAAAATGCTACTGCTGAATGTTAATCTATATACTGTACTTACATAGATGGAAAATAAAGCAATATTAATTCTGTTCTTAATTTTTTCTTTTTTCTATCTTTCCCTAAATCCCCCCCCAAAAAGTACCAATAAGAGTACCATTAAAGCACTGCATCGATATGCAGTATCGGTAAGAGTTAGTAATCAAAACGATACCAATCCCTAGAAATCAGAGTAATGATTAATTAATTAAATGAATGATGAAATAACTATTAGTAACAGATTGCTTTATCTAATGTTTACATGATGAAAACCATGAAAAGATCGAATGACTCGTTGCATTATCAGTTTCACAGTGAAGAACGTGTTTTTCTAATTTATCCTTATAGCATCTACAACTGATCATTTAATATCCAGTTCATACAATACATAATGGTGTAATATTCTAGTTTGAAAAAAATAAATAAATAAAAAGAGATAGGTCCTATGGATATGAAATGTCCCAGAGGTATCAAACCACCCTGGTGTGAGCCGGGCTCAGCTAACTCAAATGTGTACGGAGCATGTGGTGCCAAATGTCTCGGAATAAAAGAAGCAGAAACTCATTTATCCCTGCGGCAACACTGATTCATTTGCACATATAATGATGCTGCTTTCGCCTCAGCACTGAAACAACTTTGTGCTGCAATGATGAATATATTTTTGCTTGTTTGTTTTCTCGTTGTTAACATCGTGTCTCTGTTTTTGAAGTAAATAGTCTATTTGGGTTTTACAGTAGATCAGCTTTGTAAAGACTAGATAAATACAGACAGCTACATTCACACTGCAAGCCTCAATTCTGATTTAATACTCTTTTTCCTTTTTTTTGTTTGGCTGTTCACATTGTTTTAAAAATTTGGCCAGTATCAGATTCCAGTGTGAACTGGTCCTGAACCAAACAACATGCGCAAAAGAACAATAGCAAGACGTCGCGAGCAGCGTGCTGTCGCACTGAAGTAAACATGGAGGCCACTGAAGTCTACAGTCGATACGCAGTGGAAGCCAGCAAATACACAAGCAGATAATAACAAGGTTGAGGAGAAAGATGGCTTAATTTTTAATTACGGCTTTTTGTGGAAAAATAACTGCTACTGTTGTGCGGAGGTGTGTGTGGGTGTGGAGTCGGAGCCAAGAGTGGTTGGATCTTGACGTGAACGGCTTCTCTGAAACAGATAACATTCAAAATTTCAGGATGTCAAGGGCTACTTTTAAAAACAATCTTTTCTCTTCTCTTGGTAAAACATTCAGTTTCGGTGAGTGAAATAAAAGTCACATGAATTCTGTCCAGACTGAGGTTGCATTGCAAAACAAAAATCATAGCTTTATTTAATTTGAGACAAACTGTATGGAAGTGGAACAGCCAGAACTGAAAAGATCAGGTTCCACGTGATTTGTGCTGTTCATACTGTTATGACAAGAAAAATCCTACCAGTCACATATGAGCGGCTGATTTTGCCTGCAGTCTGAATGTGATAGGTCAACACTTAATGTGATAGATTTTAAGTATTATGTTGCACTACTTCCACGTTTTGTCATTTCTGTTGTGATTTGTTGCCATTATTGTATAATTTTGTTGTCTGGTTAAGTGTTGACTGTATTTTTGTATCTGACGTTCTGGGACGCAAGACAAATTTCAGATAACGATAAAGTGAAATCAAATCAAATCAAATCTTGCCTCAATGCAATTATTTTTTAGGCAAGTAACAGGTCGTGAAAAAATAAATATGCAAACTTTGAAAATGACTAAAACCTACAACAATTTTCTTTAAACAACTTTTGAACCTTCAATTAATCCCTGCATGAAAATTGTCAAATGACTAATTTAAAAGTCATTTTCACACAAGTTAAAATGAATCATGATAGACTGATATACCAAACAACGACTCAGAGATGAAACCAAAACAAGTCCAAGACATAAAAGAACATCCTAGAGATTATGCTCCAGTACTGCAGACCCACATGCTACATAATGTGGGTATTTGTTATGTGCATTTCTTCTAAACCCTTTGAGCAAAGTGGATTCCCTCAAGCGCATCATAAAAAAGAAACTTCAAGTTAACATTGTGCGTGCCACATATGATATTGGGCCAGACATGAACAGTAGACGTCAGTCCTCCAAACAACACCATACTGTTTGAAATTAACTCCTACATGGTGCCAATCAATGTAAATACCAGACTGCAGTGCTTAAATTGTGTTTTTAAGCTCAAAGTAGCCTTCAAAAGTACAGGATGACAGCATGAGCCAGCACGAACCAACTAAGATACCACGCTCTCGCTCTCACTTTCTTTCCATGAAGCAGATGCAGAATAATACACGACAAAAATCACGTAATCCCCAGAGCGTCACAGCCCTTTCCTCTTTTGGTCACACTTAACCAGAGACTGTTGAACACATTTAAACTAAACTTTGGCAGAATTCCGATTTAAAAGGTTATTCAGAAATTCTGACAGTATAATTTTACCAGCACCATCAAAAAATGCAGATGCTCGTCTTTCTATGAAACAGATTCAGAGATGCTGTATTGTGGATATTTTGTATGTAGTGCACAGAGACTGTATTTTAAACCTTTAACACCTGGACCGACATCAGTTTTCTGCATTCAGACACCTTTTATTTGTATTTAAACCTCTGAAACCTAAGAAAACTGGTTTAATTTTTTTATCAACCCAGGGGAATAAACAGAATGAGCAATTTGGCAAAAAAATGGCCAGAAAACTGAAAAAATAAATAAATAAATATAAAAATAAAAAAAACATATATATATTACTTTAAGGTAGAGATGTCCATATATTGGCAATTCTCTTGATTTTGCATTCAAAATGATGCTACAGAAAAAATATACTATTGTATATATATTTTTGTATTTTTTAGCACTTTCTTGAGGATATTTCCTTATTGCATGTTCTTTCATTCTTTTTATTTATTTGTGCTAATTTTTCTTGTAACTTTTTTACTAATTTCTCGCTAATAAGTTGCTCTTCCCATGTTTTTGAGAGAAATTGAGCCAATTTGCTCTGGTTTCAAAGGGTTAAGATGGATGACATAATTTTAGCTTCAGTTATGTCACCAGCGCAAGATGGCAGTAGCCATTTCCAGAATATTTTGGCTTCATTTTTGCAAAGTGGGGGTAAGTGGAGGTGTTGTTTATCTTTATATACAGCCTAAGGTAATGCACAGCATGCCCTACCAGAGATCAGTCTCTACTAACGG